>NW_003456428.1:1905477-2004007 GCF_000151425.1 Trichophyton rubrum CBS 118892
GGTTCACAGAGTTCAAAAACGAAAGCGATCTATTGACATGACGGACGGATACCCCGACTCTCCAGTCTCAGACAGCTTTTCTCCTCATGCTGGCCATGAAATTCAACGTTCCCTTGATAATGCAATTGTTTTATTGGTGCTAGCTCTAGGCTCGATATGCGGATATAAGGGGCCTATCCCAGGTCCAGTACGCCATGTACCAGCTGGCCCCTTCACACCTGTGATGGGGGACCACTCTTTAGCCTCATCAACCTCTCCGCCTGAGAGTATGCCTTTTGCCAACCACCATAGACGATTTTCCACGCAGTCAACCCATTTTGGCCCTGACCCGCCCGATATTAGGAATATGGATGTCATTCCTGGAATGGCTTATTATGCACTTGCTTCCGATATTCTGGGCAATTTGCATGGCGGTAATGATCTAGCCCTTGCGCAGGCCTGCCTCCTAGCAGCCCTTTATACGGGACAGCTTGCACACCCATTTTCAAGCCATGGATGGATTTATCAAGCAGCGCGTGCCTGTCAGGTTTTGGTTCGACCGTAAGCACCCCATTTATTGTATCATCTTCTCTTGGTCAGAATCGGCCGTAGCTCACCTCAATGTTAGGCGAAAATATGACTGTATGCCCGAAGGCCCGAGGAAAGATTTGATATGCCTAGTCTTTTGGACCTGTCTACAGCTTGAGAGGTAGGGACGAATTAATAGCACAGCCATAACTAAAGAAAAATACACAAAACTAATACATCTGCAAAACAGTGATATACTAGCAGAGCTTGACCTGCCAGCCAGCGGGATCAGCCGGCTAGAAGGGCGCATGAACTTTCCCCGAGGAGTCTTTGCTCATACCATTCCAAATGAAATACACGCACCCAATACTATGATGATGATGTATTACCTTGTGCAAATTCACCTTCGAAAAGTTCTTAACAGGATTCATACTGACCTATATAAGGCCGAAAGTAAGACATTAACAGCGATTCTACGCCCTGTCAAAGTTTGGTAACTAATCGTCGTCTTATCATAGAGCAAGGTGGTGAAAAGGCCCGCTGGTCGACCAAGATCCAAGAGGCCCTAAGCTTCAACCTTGAGCAATGGCGCAGTGGTCTCCCCGAGTACATGCGTTGGGAAGATTCTGACCCACCGGCGAAAGATATCAACACTGCACGCATGCGCGGGAAATACTATGGCGCTAAATACCTCATCCACCGACCTTTGCTTCACCATGCCCTGCATCCAATGGCCCCTAAGCCTCGCAACCCTGTCCCTGCTTCATCCCCTTCTCAGTCTACCGTCTCCAGCTCCCAGTCTCAAGTGTCTCCATCGCTTTCTCACGTCCATCAGGCGGAGAAAATGGAGCGATACACAAGTGAGATGGGCCCGCCAGTCCGGACACCATCAAACGATCCGCAGCCGCCGTTACTGAGCGACTTGGAGCCTAAGGTTTTCGATGCATGCATGGTCTGCATAAACGCTGCTATGAACAGCACTGTTGCGTTTGATGGAGTAGAAGGCCGCCCCATAGTCACCAATATCTTTGGAACTGCTCATGCGTATGTTACTTGTCACTACAATTTGACTCTGAGTTGTCACACTAACTTTGATTCAATAATAGTCAATTCGGCAATATGCTTGTCCTCTCAGCAACATATACATCTCAACTTTCTGCCCTTGTCGACGGCGACAAACTTTGTGCTCTACTTGATCGAACCATTAAATTTCTGCTACGAAGCAGACATATCTCTCCCACCTTACGGAAAGATGCAGAAATATTAACCCTGATAAGGCGCAAACTCTTTGAACAAAACCCCCAGCCGCAGCCACAACCTCAACCGCAGTCGACACAAACCGGAAGTTTCTCCAATGACCGATGATTCACTCATCATCATCCTCGAATATATATACAAATACCTCCGAACCAACTTATCATTCGTTTTATGTGTTTTTACCCTATACTTCTTTGTTTCCATACTTTCCCCCCGACTTTATCATTGATTTACATCTCTACTGCATTTGATGCATTGTTTCAATCTATGCTCAATACCATTTTGGCGTGGGTGGCAAGTCGTCTTTTGCATTATTATTTTCCATTTTATTTTCTTGGTCATTCCTCATTTTCTCTCTTTTCCTTTCTACTGTCAATTATTTCGCTTCTCATAAGCTTGAAATAACTCATTGGGGGCTCTTTTTTTACGCTGATGTCATGCCTATATCTATTTTAAATATCTATATCCCCTTTTCCATATGTTTGTATATTTTTATGCTCATTTTTTTTCCCCCCTCGTTACGTTACCTTCACGTCTTTTTACTTTTGTTTGGTTATTTGCTATGCTCCCTTTTGGCCATACATTCTTGTAAACAGCTCGCGAGTCGCCTAATGGGTGAAGTGAATGCTTGGTTGCAATGTAAGGATTATGAAAGATTGGCGTGGTCTCCTAATTCATTAATTGATAGGCTACAAAGTGATGGCGAAAATATAACATCAGTGCAATTTTGCAATTCTTTTGTGGTTGAATCGAAGGAGACGTTTATATACACTCTTTGTGGGTTGTTGTGCAAGCTCAAACATTCCTAGGGCAAATAACTACGAGACACAAGCATGATAGCCTGATATCGAGGCCATCCATGGTAATTATCTTTACCTCCAATGTATTCGAACCCCTTGGTTTCAGCCTAGTTACTTTAAAGGCAGTCGCAATGAGGATATAGTTCTGCAGCATTTTAGTTTACGGAAGTCTCCAGAAGAGTATAAAATAATGGATATAAACAGTGAAATGAACGTAAACTTCTGGATTACTTTCCATATCCTATTCCTCTTTGTCATTATTGCATCCAACCGCTGCCAACGATCTTAATTGAATATTTTGGACGCGTCAAGGTTCAGGCAAAAAGTTAGCAGACAGAATATCTGCCAGTTGAACGTCGGTACGTGTAGTATTTGTGCTTGAAGCATACATACGTCTAACTAATTCTAGTCAGAGCACTAACCAGAGTAGATCAACCATGCCTCACTCCCAATATTTCCAGAAGCGCGATCCCAATTTTCAGCACAAGGATAATAACGCTTTGCAAATCGAATTCGGACGTCTTGCCAACCGTCAGGGCTGGACTAAAAAGAACCAAAAATATCCGCGCCAGTGGGAAAAGTGCCTCAGGGAGGAGTTTGCATACCATGTTTATCAGATTGTAGACGAACATGGTGACAAACTTTCCAACTTGAGGCTGTTGTGTAAGAGATATTTGAACGAAACGCCGGCGTCTATCACGGCATGTAAGAAGGTAAGAACCCCCATCTACCGACATATTCAAGCTTCTCATAAGAATAACCGCTGGTTATATGCACGAGATAAGCTGATGCCAATATAGGCACTTAGACGCGTCCATATTAATTTGCTGGATTGGATCGAGAGCCAGCGCCGTGGTGACGAGCCGCGTGTTTTCCAGTCAGAAAAACATCTGCAGAATTACACCCGAGAACACAAAAGATATTTTCCAAAGAAGATCGCTGATAATGTCCCGATTATGAAAGTCTTCCTAAGGGACATTTAAAGCCATTTTCATAGGTGTTTGCTCATAGTATCCTAGAATCTTTAGAGGTCAATGGCATTGAAAGAGGGTTTAGAGCACTCCGCAGTAAAATAATTTTGTGATTACCTAGCTATCCTGAGAAACGGACGAGCGACATAGTAGTAAAAGGCCCATCAAAGGCCATCCAGAGAATACACGTAGCGCCCAAGGGTATCAAATTGTTGTTTACTGCGGCCAAAGATTGACCAAGATTGAACGGAGGGCAGGGAAAGCATCACGTGATGCATGTCGTCGGCGAACTTCAAGCTCGAAAGAGAAACTTCGACGTCGTCCATGGTTCAACTCGCTGCGCCGACGGTCAGGACAACCTTGGAAATGCTGCTACACTGTGGCTCGTCGAGTCGGACGAGAAAGAGAGAGTTAGGGGACGCCTCAGGGGTTGCCATCTTGGACTATGACTAGTTAGTTACCGAGGTTCAAGAGTTGGGATCGATCGACCTCGTATTAACTATTGCTGGACGACGGGAATATGTCAACCCCAGAGTACACTGTGAACGGCCTGCACAAACAGCCCGAGGACAGTGACTGGAGGCGTCTATCTTGGGAGTTGATGGGACCCGAAGGGATTTCCATGTGCAGCTAAGAACAAACTCGGTACGGAGTAAGATATGGATAAAAGCTCGCGTCTTCGAGTGGTGTGAAGAGCTGTTTCGACACGCAGACCTGGTCGGCCGATTGAAGTCGAAGCTTGACTTTGGAGGTTGGCTGGTTAGCTAACTGTGTTTGCGGGAAGGCGATGAGCTTGTGCTTTGGGGGAAACCTGTGGAGCACATGTCAAGTATATAGAGCTTTTGTCTGCTGCTCGACGAAGGAGAGTTGAGTTGCTTCAACCTGCCAGGCTGTTGGCGATCGGTCAAGAAGATAGGCACCATGAGCATCTCGCCCCATAAAGGATGGCTGTCGCGTGAAGGTACGAAGCAGGCTCTCGCTCCAAGCAAGATGGTCACTTAGTGCCACAGTCAACTAACAGAAACTCAGGCTTCACGGCGGATGTCATTGGGCGCATTCTGTCCTCAACTGTTCTCGCACCGCAAGCAACGATATCGCTGCTGTTATTCGCTGGCTACACCTCCCAGGGAAGAAGCCTGATTGCTGACCGGCCTCGCATTTTTACTGCCCTGAAAGCACTGGCCTCAATTGGCCTGCTCAGAATCATCAATGAGTTTCTTAATCGTCAAGCCCTGAACAACTGGACGGCTGATGAGTTTGTCTGGAGACGTGAGATTGCCTTGGTAACCGGAGGAAGTGATGGAATCGGACAGCGGATTGCCCTTCTGCTTGCTCGACGTGGCCTCAAAGTCGTGGTTCTTGATGTCCAGGAGCCTAAATATCGTACACCACCAAACGTCACTTTCTATGAGTGTGACATTACCTCCTCTGCGGCCGTTACAGAAACAGCAGCAGCAATCCGCGCAGACATTGGCGAGCCGACTATCATTGTTAACAATGCCGGCGTACTGAGAACACGACCTTTACTTAAAGGTACGGAGACTGAGACGAGGCTCGCCTTCGAGGTGAATACACTCTCGCACTACGTAATGGCGCGGGAGTTCCTACCAAGCTTGATCCGCCACAACCACGGGATGCTGGTGACCGTTGCCTCGCAAGCTTCGCACGTTGCGTGTTCTAGCATGGTTGACTATGCCGGGACTAAGGCTGCAGCACTAGCTTTCCATGAAGGCATTGCCTCTGAGTTGAAGATACGGTACAAGGCCCCAAAGATACGTACTGTGGTGATTGAACCGGGATTCTGCAAAACCAGCCTTATAGACGGCATGTCATCTGAAGACACATGGTTCCATCCACTTCTTCACCCTGACACGGTGGCGGAGCGGACAGTTGAACAGATACTAACAGGATCCAGTGGAAGGGTTATACTGCCGGGGTCTACTGGGTTCTTTGCTGAGAACATTCACTCCTTGCCCTTCTGGCTTCAGAATTTCATCAGGGATAGATGTGAAATGTCAACACGGACGAGCCACTGCGCTTGACCAGGAGATCTGCTAGCTTTATACATTTTGGATGAATTTGTTTCCTTTTTGGCTGTTTTCTTACTCTTCTTGTATATATTTTGGTTCTTTCGGTATTTGATAATTGGTTATGCCTCACGACGCTTCTGAATTGGTAGGATAATATCAGCGCACCTTGCGACTCTCTCTGGCCAACTTCCTGTCTGCCTGCTTTCCTCCCATATCCAGGTAGACAAGTACCCGATTACTTGCATGCTCATTCACATCCTAGTGGCAACCACCATGTTATCCAGGTCATGTGCAACGTGCAGCATAAAAAAAAAGAGTGCGAGTTCAGCGCAATACGCAAGCTTGATTCTTCTGCCTAACTACTTACGACTCCACGACTTCACGGCCATCTTCCATCATCGCCCTCTCCTACGCCATCTGCGCGTCACCCCTTTTAGCGACCGATGGTTTGAGAAGGATGTCTTATTTGATTGCTGTACTAATATCACGACGACTGCGACGTTTAACGACCTGACGACCCGGAACGAACCTTACGACCGTATATGACTTTTTTACTACGAAAACGACGAAGATTATATCAACTACATCCAACGGTGTCCTGAACTGAAGATCTTTTCACTTACGGCTTCCAGCGCTCTTCTGCTCAGCGTCTTCCGGTGATACTGCTGGGATATCCCCTTGATCTGTGTACTGCTTTTCGCCTTCCGGTTGGGATCGATCGCAGCAGCGCCACCTAGCTTCATCCCCTGCCGGGCTATCGCGGGCAGCCAACCACGGTTTCTTCCCGGGGCTCAGCCGTGGGTCAGGAAGGTCTTGTTTACCGTTTTACCAGCCACCATACAACCAGCTTTGCTAGCCGGGTAAACAAAACACCCAGCACAAAACGACGGCCTCTTCTCTCACGGCTCCCTCGCTCTCACCACACTCCAGCCAACCGACCTACCAACCCACACTCCTTTTCTCCAGACTGTCTCGTCCAGTGGCCGGCCCCAATTCACGAGCAAGATGTTTAAGAGTCTTCTGGGAAGCCAGTCGAGCACTCGATCGTCTGACTCGAGCCGCCATAGACATCGTCGAGATCGCGACGACGACGACGACAGCCGTTCGAAAACCTCATCACACTCTCACCATCGTAAATCGTCTCGCCATCATTCGTCTTCCTCGAAGCACAAGTCTTCACGAAGTGACGATCGTGACGCGGACAGGCATTCGAGCTCAAGACGGTCTTCGCGACGGTATGAGGACGATGACGATGGCGCACGTTCTATCATAGCTCCTAGCGAGATAGCGTCTGAAGCTCCGTCGCGGACGCTGGATGGTGAGAGGGGCACTTTTGGCGATGACCCTAATGACCATTATAAAGAAAGAAGGGCTCGCAGAAGAGGTCATGGCGATGACGATTCGATGCTGGACCAAGACTCGCGAGATCCACGGCGTCGCGAGAGGGAGACCTACCCGGAGGAGCTGAGATATCGTGATGATGCTGCTCCTTCTGCGGTAGGATCTGACTTACGGGATTCTTCACGTCGTGAGAGAGATGTATATTCGGGTGAACCGCGACGACGCTCGCGAGACCGATATAACGACGACGACAGACGAAACAGAAGCAGTCGTCGATATGATGAACCAAGTGCTGATGATAGATACGAACCAGCTACTCGCTCGGAACGACGCAGCCGGACTCTAGATGACCGAGGCATCCCCGAAGACCAGCGGCCAATTGAACCAGCTGGCCGCCGTAGAACCGCAGCTTCTGGCCCTGAGAGATCGCGGTCTCCCTTGTACCCTACTGATACCAACTATCCACCGCCTACGACGTCAGGTCCTGGGGATATACCTCAATCATCGCATCGTTATGCTCCACCTACGTCGGGCTCCTATCCCTCCGCAGATAGTTCTCAGCAACAGCCTTTGATAGGTTCAGCGGCCGAATATTATGGAGACCAGGGCCAGTCGGTCCTGAATCAACCAGGATTCACCCCCAGTGCTATATCACCTTCTGGGCCTGAATACGGCCCTCCTTCAATGCCAATACCCCAATTTGATCAGCATGAAGCTGGACCATCCGGGCCACCCCCTCAGCATGGCACTGGCACTGCGGCACTGGGCGGTATGGCCGCCGGAGCAGCTGGCTACGGAATGAATTCAGCCATGTCCGGAGGATCACCGCACAGCGGACCTTTAAACACATCACCAACTGTTCCAGGAAGCATGCCGGCTGATATGCCCTCCAACTCGCTGCCTAATGCACCGTCTAACACGCTACCAGGCACCTACCACGAATCTCCAACCAATTATGCACCATCTGGATACCCGGAAGACCGGCCTCAACACCATTCATCTTCATCGCACGGGGGCCTTGCCGCACTTGGAGCGACGGCAGGCATTGCAGCTGCAGCGGGTCTGGCAGCAAATGCTTATCACAATCCACACCACAATTCACACGGCAACGGCCAGCAAACGCTTTACCCTCATAACCAACAACAAAATTATACTGGAGGCTTTCAGCAGGGAAATCTTACCTATCAAAGACGCCAACAAGGCCCCTTAAGAAAGTTCGTGGACTTTTGGCGAGATCCTGAAGGCGTGGCACTGTACGAAGAGTACTCTGAAATCACTGGAACCTGTAGGTACTGCTTCGAGCCAGGAACGACCTCACGGGATGCACCACGCAAGCATAATCGGTATCGCCGTAGACCATCCCATGACAGCTTTGGCGGCAGATCCAGAGTCGATAAGTTAAGCCGATATGGTTCCTCTGAGGAAGAAGGCCATCAAAAGAGCTCGAACCGCAAATCTTGGTTGGCTGCTGGCCTGGCTGCATATGTAGGCAAGTCTCTCTTTGACAAGAGGAAAAAGGATAGCCGTGATCGCTCTCCATCCATTCGACGCCCAAAATCATCGTCCTCCTCAAGCGTGGGGGGGAGGGGAGCACCATCTTATGGGCAGGTTACCGTCTCGGAATATTCTCATCCGCCGTCTACAATTGGTGGTGGGCAGAAACTAGATAGATATGATTCCCGGAGTGATGTTTCCAAGCCGTCCATATCTACCCATTCAAGATCTAAATCTGAAGGACACCGACGACGGGATCGATCGCGGTCGTCATCAAGTGATAGCAAGTCTGGCAGATCTGGCCTGAAGACTGCCGCCATTGCAGCCGGTGCACTTGGTACTGCTGCAGCCATGTCATCAGCCAGCCATGCGCGTAAAGAGAGACGGGTACGTGCTGGCAGCCGGAGCAGGTCACCTAGAAAAGCTCGAAGACGTTACTCTTCCTCTTCTAGCTCTTCGATGATTGATATCTCTCGCCCCTCAGCCAAAAAGGGCCTGGCAAGCTTTTCAAATTTCTTTAGCGCACCATCAGAGAAAAGCCGAACGGGCCGAACCAGCCCGCGCAAGAAACAGAGGAACTTTTTTGGCCTTGGATCAACATATTATTCATCTTCGGATGATGCTGACCTTGCGTTTGGTTCTGGGTTTCTTAAGTCGCGGACTTCAAAAAAAGGGAAAGGCCGGAAGCGGGACGAGGACATCGATCATAAGCTCATAGGCCTGGGTGCCACTGCTGCTGGGCTTGCAGCTTCCGCATCAATTGCAAATGGGAGAAGGCATCATGGCCTGATTGCAGTCAAGGAGCGAAAATCCAAACACGAAGCACCTGCTGACGATGTTTGGGAATCTGTGTCCAATGAATCATCTTCTGCTGATTCTGGCCTGGCATATGGAGGGCCATCATCCAACAGTCGAGATTCCTTTACGTCTGACTCTGGAACTTCAAAGTGGCGATGGCGATGGGGTTCTTCAAAGAGGAAGAAGGTATCGCAACCTCTGGAATACCCCAATAAAAAGGATGGTTATGGACGCAACTCCCAGACCTCTTTCGCTCCGCCATCTAGTAGCTACAGCCTCCCGTCCATGCAGAATGTCGACCCTATCCCAGCTTCTGAACAATCATTGACACCGTACCGTGATGGGCGCAATTCAACTGGTGCCCCGTCGGCTTTCGACACAACCAAGCCAATGCGCATTTCTCACTCAGAAAATACGGAACTTGACCAGCCAAAGCCGGTAGCCCCCATATCTGACTCGTTCTACACCCGGGGGGACCATGAAAGCGAAAAGCCAAAGCCTATCTTCAAGGAAATCGCCCCTGCTGTGGCAGGTGCTGTAGCGGGCGCGGCGTTGATAGGAACAGCGCACGAGTACTACAATGATCACCCCTTAAAGGATTCTAAAGGACCTGTTACAGCTGGTGTATCCAAGCCCAAGGACATATCGTCGGCTCAGAGTAATCGAGAGCACCACGACTCCTACAATGATGCAGGCCCAGTAAAGCATCGGCAGAATCAAATTATGCCACCTCCGCCTGCTTCGTTTCCAGGTAAATACGACCAAGGGCCACCGGCGGATGATGTGAAAGTGGACCGGTCTAGAAAAGCAAGGGATGATAGCAATATATCTACGGAGAAAGCAGAACGAAGAAGAAGAAACTCTTCCCCTGCCTTGGAAGACCACTACACTTATGTCACCCCGTCAGATCTATCTAAGCGCAGCTCTGCAGGAAAAGGCGTCCACTTTGATTTGACCAAGGAGCAGCAAGACAAGGAGATGCGCCAGCTAGAGTTGGAAGGTGAAAAAGCGGCCAGCCGCTACCAGCGAGATGAAGAACCAGCGTCAGACCCAGAGAGTCGGATATCCAAGTCTAAACGACTTCATCGCCCAGAGATATCCCCGCCACTCCCTGATGAAAAATTCGAGGAGCCTCTTAGTGACAAGGACACAGAATCATGGTCTATGCCTGCTCGGGTTGCCTTTCCCGTCCTCTCCGGTGCTGCCGCTGTAGCGGCCGATCGCATAATCGACGAAAAGAAGCGTAAAAGGGAAGAGCGCCGCAAAGAGCGCCGCGGCTATTCTGAATCTGAGGCTGGATCATCGGCCGTCTCGAGACAGCGATTTGATTCGCCTGACCGCCGCTTCGTTGAGGAACCCGGGGAACTAGCTGAGAAGCCGCTTCCAAACCCCAAGACCAAGCCAACTTATGAGAACTATGCGACCTATTTCGCACCTCCAGAGCTTCGTGGTGAATCCAGCGCAGAGTCAGTCCCTGAATCAACACCAGTACCCAAACCCGGGGCAGCCAAATTTCGTGTTATTGAGCCTCGATCTAGCCCACTTGATACCGAGCTGACGAGGGCCGAATCAACCAAGCGTACAAACTTGCCCTGGCCAGTTCCTGATCTGAACCTCATTGAACCTACACCACCTCAAAGTAGGACTAGTTCTGTTCTGGGCCATAGTGGTGAGACAAAGGACCTCCCAGTTGCCGACCCCATTGTGACTGTTCCTGAACACACTGCTGCTCAGGAAGATCGGGATGATACCCATGATAGTGTACGGAATAAAAAAGCTGCACATACTGCAGCTCCAGAAACCCCTCGCCCTGGTGTTCCTGGAGCGGCAAAGAAACTGAGCAGCGATGGGGATATGAAGATTATCCCTTCCAAGGCTGGAGCTAGAGAACTCCCCCCCAGCCCCGAAATTCCTTCGCCGCCTCAACATATGCCTGGTGAGTTTGGGGATGACATCGATTTTGCTGCTACACTTGCTGCCGGCACAGCGATGTCAGGTTTCGACCCCTCCATTGTCACCGATAATCCCACTTATCATCGCCGCGCCTCACCTCCCAGGTCGGAGGGGGGTCGTAGGGATATGCATGAGGACGCTCAAGTATCTCATGCCCGTCACATTTCTGAGCGGGAGCCACTTCCGCTAGCCAGTAAGGAGGAAGTGCAGATTGTCCCCACCCATCAAATAAAAGGATCCCCGAGTGAAGCAGGTCAAGGTACTTTTGCTCGAGACATGCAAGGTCTGCCATCTAAAGATGCCGACAGTCCTCCAGTACCTGAAGTCACAGCTGCAAAGCTTAGCAGGAAAGACAAGAAGAAACAGAAGGCTGTGCAGAAGAAGAGCAGAAATGCTGGCGAGAAGGATCTTGAACTAGATTGGGAAGAACAGCCTGCCATTACTCCATCAAAGTCTACTGAAGCGAGCCGCGAGGTAAGATCTGGCAACATTAACGAGCCAAATGCCGCCAGTCGAGACTTGTTTGATGCAGATGACAAACCGGGTAAGGCTCATTGTGATCTTTCTTCCGAGGGAATGGTAAATGAGCATGAAAAAGCGCCTGGGTATGAAAGAGAGACATGGAAAGATGCAGAGGAAGATATACGGCCTCGCGACAACTCGACTAAGACAAAGCTGGTGGACATAAGCTCTCCAGTTCGCGAGTTCGGCGGTCAATTACCGGATAATAAACCTCATGCTTCAATGCCGGGGGACTTCGAGGACGTATGGGCTGATATTGGTCCTGTTGGTGGAAAGGATAAGCCTTTTGTTCCTGCAGACAAGGGTCCAGCGGACGAACCTGAGCTCGCAACCGCTGAGAAATCCGAGAAGAAATCAAAAGGGAAGAGCAAACAGGGAGCTGCTGATGAACCTGGCCCTATCGCAAACGAGACCGCGGGAACTTCTACGCGTGAGTTTGAGATAGACGAACCCGTTGATCGGAACGTCGAGTCTAGCACTGCCGCGTCTGCTCCTGACATTGTTGGACTAGAAAGGGGAAAGTCCAAATCAAAACGGCGCTCAAAACGATATGCTGAACTCATTGATTCCCGTCCAGAGGTTGGCGACAGCTCCAAGCTAGATGATGACAATGTATCCGTGGTCTCTCGGGCTAAGTCAGAGGCAGCAAAGGATTCCGCAAAGGGTAGTGATAAGTCTCGGGGTTTCTTTGGACTATTCGGATCTTCTTCATCTGCGGACAAGAAGAGTTCCAGGCAAGAAAGGGACCGATCACCTCCACCATCAGAAGTCTCAACAAGTTCAAAGAAGAAGAAGAAGTCGAAGAAAGATCGCCTTGTTGATGAAGATGCCATGAAAGCCGACGACAATGACTTGCCGGCATCACGAGATATTGAATCAGTAAACGCAGATGACGCAGATAATGACAATCAACAAAGGCAGAAAAGTAAAGATCGGAAGAAAGACCGTAAAAATCGATATGAGCAGATAGTCGAATCTGGAAAAGCAACTGATGATGAAGTATGTAACTACTAATAGGTTCTTTTTTTCTCTTAATAATGCCATTTTTTCTCTCTTGCTGACAGGAACTCTCAGGACAAAAATCGACATGATACCAGTAGACAAGCAAAGAACGACACTTTAGACAAAGAGCAGCCCTCCGGGCCTTTTTTAGATGATAGCCCAGGAATAACTTCTGTGCCTACAGGTACTTTTGAGCAGGCTCCGGCAGCCGCTGCTGAGAAAGCATCTGTTGGCGTCTCGGCCCCAATATCTACCTTTCCTTTGCCGCTAAACCTGCCGTCTCGTGGCCGGAGCCGTTCTGTTACTCCCTTGCCTGGGGAGAAAGTAGTTGATTTGCCTACACAGTCTCATAGCAGACCTTCATCCAGGTCACGGTCGCCCCCGGATACCGCAAAGCGAATATCATGGCGAGGAGGGTTCAATTTTGGAGACCCCAACAGCTCTCCCACTGCAATTCCCATTCAGCTCCGCCGACCACCATCAACCCCTGAAAGAGGAGCTCATGATGGCCAGGTTTCTCCGAGCAGGCCTAAATCTGGACACAAGCGGCCAAAGTCCACCGAGTTCAAGACGAATCGTGAGTTTAGACCATTATGGCTTGTCGAACGGCATACCAGCAAAACGGAACTGCCTGAAGAAGAGACATACCCATCACTTCCCTCCAGTAAATCGACGTCTCGAATGTCGTCGGTCGAAGATTTACGGGCCAAAGCGCTTGAAAACGAAGAATCTGCGGATATATTCTCAACCCCAAGACGCCGACCATCGTTGCATGTTGCTACTAACGACTCTTCTCTTGACGTAGATATCCTAGGTTCTCAGCAAGCCACCCCGACTGCGCATTCCTTCAGACCTCAGGACCGGAGGCCAAAGGAGAAGCCGAAGTATGAGTTCCATTCACCGTCTGAGCTCCTGGAGGGCCCGATGTCGTCTCGATCCGCACTGGGCGATGTTCCACAATCTCCGGATGGCACAGTTATTCCTGACGATAAGATTCAAGAAACGGAGTTTATGGATCTTCAGAACCTTCCACCTCTACCTGAGTCTCCAGTCCGTGAAGACTCTAAATCTCGTGAGTTGGATATCACCCCAGAAGTCAGTCAGAATGTGCAGTCAACCTCTCATGAGCCTGGAGTACAAGCAGCAGAAATCCCAGCAGAAACTCTGTCAGAATCGACCTCCCTTGAACACCTCCCTCCGCTTCCTGATAGCCGCCCGTCTACTCCCACTGCTGTTCAGGGAGTGGAAACGGAGGTGCTGGCGGAGGATATGGATCGTTCGTTGACTCCCCGGCCTACACATCGTGAACTCGATGAGGCCCCAGCCAATATCCCTACCATGATCTCGGCTCCAGACTCAGGCCATGCCACGCCAACTCAGCTTTCGCCAACATATCGTGCGAGTGAGGCCAGTGAATATGAATCTTTTGATGAGGATCATTTCGTAGATGCCAGTAGCCAGGCACCTATGAGCCCATCTTATCAGAAAGATATCAACTCACCAATTACGCCTACTCAATTACCAGATGATCCCGAGCCTCATGGAGCAGTTACCCCTCTCACTTCTGCTACCGCGTTTTCCGCCCATGGCGTTCCTGATGAAGGTAGCATTTCCAAAGATACAGATTCTGAATATGTGATGACAGTAACAAAAGATGACAATCTTGGAGAGAAACCAAAGCCTAGTTCTGGAAGTATCAATGATTCTGAACTTGAGCTTCTATCCGAAAGAGCAAAGGAACCTGAAAATGAGACAGAAGCCCCAGCACGATCGAAATCTAAAAAGAACAAGAAAAAGAAGAGAAAGAACCTTAATGTAGAGACTACTTCTACCTTCCAATCTGAAGAACCTGAGGTTCGTTCTGCTGCGGAACCGGCTCCTGAACATGTTTCTGGGAGTCAGACTGAAGAAAAGGCCCCTTTGGGTATCTCGACTGATACCATCTCCATCTCTACCACGGCCACCGATCATGTCCCAAGCGAAGAGCCAGCCCTCTCTACTGGTATTGACGAAGAAAGCTGCCTGGAATCCGTAAAAGAAGACCCAGTTGCTGGACCAGTTGCCAATAAGTCTAAGAAAGGCAAAAATAAGAAAGGACGGAAAAACAAGTCTGAGATAGATTCTGTTGAAAAGCCAAGTCAGGAACCCGATGAATCTTCGGCAAGTACCCGGAAGGATGACTTCGCTACCACGCAGGACGAAGACTTGGAGAATCCTAAAAGAGACATAGTGGGCGCTCAGTTAGACGATACTGTGATCCATTCAGCATCTGACATCAATTCTCAATTGCAATATGCCCGCCCTGGTGTTGTGGATGCCATCCCTCCAATGGCAGACCTTCCGGATACAGAACAGGACCTCAAAGAATATCCCGGCTCAGGGGAAGTTCTTGCAGCAGATGTTCCTTTACCAATCGCTGATCTTGAAGAAATTGAGGCTCTCAACCTTGTTCTTGATGAGCCAGAGCCCACTGCAGCACCAATGGCGCAAAAAGAAGACCATCTGAGAGATAATCCTGCGTCTCTTCCTCTCAGCCCTGAGCAGAAACCGCAAGATATACCACTCCCCCTTCCTAGTGCAGAGGAAGCCGATCTTCTTGAAAAAACGAACGACATGAGCGCAAATGAACCAGCTCAACTAGATGGAATTTCGGCTGTTACGGACCCTTCATTTCTCCATGAACCTCCAGTGACTGAAGTCGCTCCGCTTCTTGCAGATGCAGATATACACGAAATAGAGAGCGGGGGGAGAGGACAACCTGAAGACCCAGAACCTGCTGCATGGATGGCTCGGATTCCCATAGGCAATGCAAATCATGAGTCAAATTTCCCGACAACTATGGATGTCCATGGCCACGGACAGCTCCTCCCAAAGCTCGAAGAAGAGATCCTTCCAACGCCCTTTTCTGCGAATCAAGTAGACGAAAAGGACATACACAGTGGTACCGACATATTCTTTGACGCTGCCCGGGATGTGGATGCTCTAGCCAAGCACGAACTTCCGGATGAGCTGGCGGACAAGGTGCCGGAACCTAATACCCCTGCCATTAAGTCCGAGGAGCTTGCAGAACCCGAGCCAAAGCAGAAGAAAAAGAAAGGCAAAAAGGGTAGAAAGGACCGCGAGAATTCTGCATCGATTGACAACATTGAAGCATCAGCATCCACGGAAAAGTCACTTGCGGAATCACCTGAAGTACCGGTGAGATCTAACGAAACGGAGGAGGCTCCAACTGTCGCTCGGAATGAAGAGACTGTTGAGCAGCCGTCCACTGAAGAGGGATCTCTCTCTGCAAAAAGTGTCGAGACATTAACCCTGTCAACAAACGACGACGCTAATGCGGCCGAACCTGGAGTCATAGCCAATGATACACCACCACATATTTCTGGCGACAACGGCTCTCAAGATGTGCGGTCAATGTCGAAGCAGTCCAAGAAGCAAAAGAAAAAGGACAAGAAAAAGCAAGCATCGCTGGCCAGCATGCTAGATGAGACTGTTCCTGAGGCAAGCAATGTCGAAGAGGACATTGAAAAGAGCACATTGGCGGTTCATGATAAAACAACAGCCAGCGAAGAAATCGGCCAAGACCAGCCAGTAAATAAGGGAGAGAGCGATATACCCATTGTTACTCCTGTTCTCTTCGAAGAGCCGAAGAGTACCCGGGTTGACATTCCGGTCGATGAAGTAGAGCCACCCAAAGAGGATACGTTGCCGACTGATGCTAAGCTCGAAGTGCCTACTCAGGTAGACGTAAGGGACGAAAGAGCTGTCGAGGAAGCCTCTAATATCATCAAAGCCACCGAAGGAAGTGAAGCCATGCGATTCAATCTCCCTGATGAAGCAGCGAAATCGACTGAGGAAACTGCAGTTAAACCTACTAAAGCCAAGAAGGATAAAAAGGGGAAGAAGGGCAAAAAGAACCAGGAAGTCCTATCTCTAGAAGATGAAGATCAGAGCTCGGAGAAAACCAAACCTGCCGATGGGCAGCCACCGCTGACTTTGGAGGTTGAACCATCTACTCTAGGAAGCCCCCTTGCCGAAGAAAAGCCCACGAAACCTGTCAGTAGTCTATCAATGGATATCAATGACGTCCCTGTGGAAACTCAGGTTGAAAAGGCATTAACAGGCAAGGAAAAGAAAAAACGCAATAAGAACCGCAGTGTATCAACTATCGATGAAGCCCAGCCTGTTCAGCAATCCTCTTCAACGGATGTTCCTGAAGCTGATACTGAGGCTCAAGGCTCTCTTCCACTGGAGGTCCAAGATGATCCTCAGAATACTGAAGTCACTGAGCCTTTGGCTGAAGCACCATCAGTCGTTGATAAGCTACCAACTGAGTCTGAGCCTATCGAAATCTTACAAGAACAAGAACTAGTCAGCGACAACATCCCAATGGATTCGCAGGCCTCAGAACAAGTAGCCGAGCAGCCACTAGATGTCGACGGCTCGAGGACAGAACACCGGCCTTCAGAGCCATCAACCAGAACTGCTTCAGAGATTAACGATACACTTGAAGGGCCACAGGCCTTGGAAGCCCACAATAATGACAATCTGCTGGAAGCTGAACCCCGATCTCTGGAGGATTTAACTCTGCACCAGCCTTCGCCGTTTGAATCTACGCCAGCCGAACCCCGACCTTTAGTCGAGGAGCCATCTGAAACTTTCAAAGAGCCCTCTGCGCCTGCCGATAAGCCCGGGGTATCAGAGCCACTAGATGGGAAACCGGCAAATTCCGACAAGCTTTCAATGGAAGCGTCTGGTGAGAAGTCTCTACCAGTGAAGGGTAAAAAGAAGAAAAAGCGGAATCAATCGCAGTCTTTGGACGAGGAACCTCAAGCCGCTGAATCATCATCTCTAATGCAACTGACGAAGCAATTTTTAATAACTACAGTGTCTAATCCCGAGAAGGATGCACCAGCAGAACAGCGGGACGATGAACCGCTTGAAACTTTGGGAAACAGAGAAGTACATGTTCAGCAGGACGTGCAAACCAAGCCAGCAGAAGACAAGCTGCAGCCAATTGACATTTCATCCTTAGAAGCTCCTGTTGATACCCCTCTCGCCCCTAAGGAAAAGAAGAGGAAGAGGAAGAAGAAGGGCCAATCAATATCTATCGACGAGGAACCAAAAGCCACAGAGACCCTAGCTCCTGTTAATGATTTATCGGCAGACCCTCTTAAAGATACTCCAAAGGAAAGCTTGCGGGATGTTGAAGCTCAGGAGGATTTCTGTGTGGATAAACATTTTCAGAATCAAGAAGAGAAGCCTCCAAATCCTCAGGATGGCAGCTATCAATACACGAAGCCACCTGTTTCCATTGAAGATTCTTCCGCCGAAACTCTCCAGGATATGCCTTTAGAGTCCCAACCGTACGAGAGTATGGCTCTTGTTGAAGACACGCCGGTAAACCCGGGCTCCTCTAAAGCACGACAAGGTGAACCTAATAATATTCCCCAGGACAAGCAGCCAGAAACTCAGCAAACTGGGGATTCCCATTCCATTGAGGGTGGACCCATTATAATTCTAGAGGACAAACCACCTGAAGTCACCAAGTCTGTGGAAGGCGAGCAGCCAAAATCCATCCCATCTGATGTTTTAGAGCATGAACCTAAAAACATTATGGGCGAAAACCAACCAGAACCCAAACTTTCTGATCCCCAGGATCCCCTCCCCGCTGAACTAACAGACGACAAGCGACTAGATGCCCATAATGTTAGCATTCAAGAAGAGCAAGAAGGTGCACCTGTTGTCCCTCACGAGACACAGGCACAATCTCAAATTGAAAGCTCTGAAGCAAAGGTTGATTCCGCTGAACTTGAGGATGACAGTCGTCTCAAACCTCAGAGTGACCAATCAGCCAAGAACCAAAAGAGCGATGCAGTAGAATCTCACGAAGAACAATCAACAGACATTGTGGGCAAAGCTTCTATGGAGCCGCCAATGGAGCTGACTTCTACATCTAAAGATAAGAAGAAAAAGAAAAAGAAGAAGGGTCAATCCAAAGCTCTGGACGACGATACTGAAGTTATAGAAACACCAGCGCCTGTAGATCAACTCCATGCAGACGCCGTGGACCCGCCTGTACCAGAAACGCCAATCGAAAAGCCTCTTACCGCGAAGGAGAAGAAAAAGCTGAAGAAGCATCAAAAGAAATTGTCTCTGGAACAGGAATCTCAACCGGCAACAACGCCTGGTGTTGTTGATACGCTCTCCGTGGAAACCCAGAAAGAACAAGACTTGGAGGTAGATACAAGTTTACCTAACTCCGGGGGGACCCATGTTGAGTACCCTTTGCTGGACCAGGGGTTTGAAAAAGACCAGGAAACACCACCGCACTTGAAAGGGCAGCTTATACCCGAGAAGACAGGGCAACCTTCTGAAGTTCTTGCCGTCGGGCCCTCAACTGAAGAGTCCCTGGTGATAGGTAACGATTTGCCAGAGCAACATACCGACAAACCTTTATCTGCGAAAGAAAGGAAAAAGAAGAAGAGGCAAGACAAGGCAACAACTTCTTCGGAAGACGAGCCTGTGGCCGAAGAGGAATCAGTTTCCCGCGAAAGTACCCTGGATGAGGCATACGGCACTGAGTCGATGCCAGAAGAGCAAACTCCTGAGAAACCCGTCTCGGCGAAGGAAAAGAAGAAAAAGAAAAAGAAGAACCAGGAGGATCAAGCTGCAGGAGAAGAATTCTTACCTAAGCCTGAGGAGGTCCCAGGGACCTCGGAAAGTATGTCAGTCGGATTCTTTGCCCAGGAGGCGCAGGACGTTGACAACACTCCGGCAGAGGCCCCTTTCGAACAGCCTTTGGCTGCGAAGGAAAAGAAGAAAGGGAAAAAGGGCAAGAAAACGAAGCAGCAATCCGTGGATTGGACAGATGAGGTGCCCCAAACCCCCCAGGAGGTTGAAATACCGAGAGAATGTCAGGCAGAGGCCTCGATTCCAACCGACTCTACTGCCACCACAGCAGTTATACCTTCGGCTGAACCACCGCAAGAGAATATCAAAGACAAACCCCAAGGTCCGAAGGAGCAGCCCACCGATGTAGCTTCCGCCCAACCAGGCATGGTAGAAATGCATATCGGACGCACTGATCCCAGAATAGCCGAGCCACAAGGAGACGGCGGTGAAGTTGACACTGGCAATCCAGACGAGGACGGTAAAGAATTTCAACTCTCTAATTCTCAAAAGAAGAACAAAAGTAAGAAAAAGGCTGAAGTTTCTTGTTGGACTGATGAAATTCCGCCTACGCAGGTTGACAATGGGCCTGCAATCCATCCTACAGAGCTTGAATCCCAGCAACGATCGTTACCCTTTGATGAAGAATCTCTCAAACAACCTGACACTGCCGCCAATGCCTCGGATGCTCTACGAAATGACGCCTTAGACAATCTTGCTGCTACCGACGCGGACCTGGCTGTATCGGAATACAAGCCATCACATTCCCTGGCTAATGTTGATGGCCAACCCGAGGATGTATTAATTGTTAAGGAGAAACCTATGGAAACACCAGTTAACAATGCCACTAGACCCGATATGATTCCTTTGCCGGAATCAGCGGGAGAAACCGCAGAACAACACCTGGCCCCTGAGAAGACTCAAGAAGGTACCAAAGTATCCATGGAGATTCAAAGCACCGGACCGGGGCCATCTCTCGACGATCAGGTCATGGAAAACATCCAAGAGAGTGCCACTGAGAATCCTGCCGATGAATCGCTACCTGACAAGATTAGAGGCTTATCATCAACTGGTCTAGGAGACGCCCTTACCGACCCTTCAATACCTGAACTACAAGATCAGTCGATATCGTCAAGACCAGATGCCGAGGGTAGGCTAGTGGACTTGGGTGTCACCGGAGGATTGATAGGTACAACATATTCTGAACCCATCAAGGAGCAGGAAATCCAGGTTAGCAAGAATGAACCCAAAATTCCAGAATCCGGACCGATTGATTTCACAATTTCGGAGAAGATTTATGAACATCCGCCTCCAGAGCAGTCCCAAGCCGAAATCTCTGATGCCATGCAAGAGACACCGACCGAGCTACCCAAACCGGAAGAACCCGGCCTTGCCCTTGCATCTACGGAACAATCAACAGCTGATGACAATGATTCCGCAGCTACCCCTTTTGATCGTCATACCACTGATGATGTCCCGGTCAGCACTATCCCTCAACTTGCAACTGTGTCTGATGAAACCCCAGCCCGAGATACAAGCAAGGTGTCCAAGAAGGAGAAAAAGAAGAAAAAGAAAAAGGGTGTGATGTTGGAGGGAGAACCTGCTGTTGCCCCTGAGTTACCAGAGATCAAAATGCAAACTTTACCTGAGGGCCCTAGCGCTCCAGAGCCTCTCATTGCCAACATGGAGGAAGAGCCACAGCGAACACTTTCAAAAAAGGATCAGAAAGCTGCAAAAAAGAAGGCTCGCGGGGCTGTAGCCGATGTTGTCAAGTCGGGTTTCAAGGAGGATGTAGAAGCATTTACTTCTACCCCAAATGTCCCTAACATCACAGCTGACATTACTGAAACCACCGATTTCAACAAGGTTGATGATGCTCCAATGACAGCAGAACCTGCTGAAGCCGGTATCGAGCAAACTCATGGATTGGAAACACAACCCATCTCTACGGCCATGACAGTTGATTCTGCTAGAAAAGATATTGTAACTCCACCTATTCCATCATTGCTGGATAAACTGGCAGAACCGGAGCCAGTCGGAGCAGCGGCAAAGATCAGCCATGAACCTACGTGGGATGAAGGCTCAGGACCAAGAAAAAATCCAAAGAAACAAAAGAAACGCGCTAAAGGTACGGTTACTTCTCAGACGGAGACGGATGCCCCAGACGAATTGAAAGGTCCTGAACCAGAAATACAACTGGTGAGGGAAGAACCAGCTCAGGAGACAGCTTTATCGGGCCAATCTTCTAAGGGAAATAAGAAAATGAAAAAGAAGGATGTTCAAGGTTTGAGTGGTGATGTTGAAGCCCCAGTTGCGGAAGAAAAAGAGATTGACACACACACCATCGGCGAGCCTGTCTGTCCCAATGTTGACATGCCTGTTGCTGGCGAGGCTGCAAGCCCAAATGAGGATGAGGTATGGCCAACTATTGACTGGGATGATATCCATGAAAATGTATCTAATACTGTTCCGTACGCTCAGGTTAACAACAAACGAGAGATGGACACGGCGTCGTTGGATCTTCAACTTTCTGGTGACCATGAAGTCATCAATGATACCCCGGAAATTCAGCACACAGTGCTCCCCAAGACAATGACACCGGGCATTGGAGACTTCAGTGAAGATACGGCTCCTAAAGGTGATGACGTTTCGGAAGAAAAACCGATAGAAACTTTTCCCAGGGAAACTAGACAAAAACCCAAAGGAGGAAGCATGAGCGAGATTCTAGACACCGGGATTCCTCAGTCAGCTGCCGAAACAGTGGTCTTTGGGGGTGTAGCAGTAGAAGAGCGTGGACCGGACCAAGAAGTCCCCTTTGGAGAGAAAATTAGCGCGAAGGTTGTGCCCATGAGCCATCAAACATCGCAGCATGTAAAAGATTCGGCTATGGAGATTGATATTTGCTTCAAGGAAGACTCGCAGCTAGCAGTCATGGAAAATACAGCTGTGGACGACAGTACTAATAAGGATGTGCCAATGAAAGACTTGGGCGCAGAGCCCTCAGTTGAACAAGCAGCAAGTGGCTTCCATGATTCACAAGAACCAGCCATGACATTATCACAGGAAACCCAAGGCACAGAACCCATCTTGGACACGGGAGCTTCGCCGGTGGGAACCGAGAATTCTCCACATTTAGCAGACAATGGAGAAACGGTAGTACTTCACGACATTTCTATCGGCCCATGGCAAGGCGAAGAAACCTGGCAATTAGGAGAAGGGAAGGGGGAAAGGGTGAAGAAGAGCAAGAAATCCAAAGGCAAGGGGAAGCCACTCAGGAAAGACCAGGCTGAGACTGAGGCTCCATTGTTTGAAACGCAGGAGCTTCAAGCTCCATCAAGTGCGATGCATGAAATGACTAGATCGGTTGAGCCTGTCACTGGCCTGACCCCAGAGCAGCCAGAGGACGCTGTACCAAGTCAAAAGAGGGGGAAGCTTAAAGCGAAGGGTTCTGTGGCAGAAGATCTTGGATTGACCGAGGCCACAGAGATAGGAAGTCAAGAGCTAGCCATACCTCAGCAGGACACTCTAAAAATCCCTGATCCATTGTCTGAACTTGTACCTGAGTTTGTATCAGGGCCCTCAACAGAGCCACCTCCAGAGGATGAAGGTGCCTTTCTGACAACGGACGAAAAGGAAAATACACCCAAGAACAAGAGAAACGAAAGGCCAGCGGTAGTTGAAACTGAACAGCCCAAAGACTTACCGCTCCCCAAATCTGTTGTTGAACCAGATATTCCAGCTGAAGTACGTGCGGCAACACCAAACGCCTTAAGGGAGGAGATTCCTGAACCAGAAGCCGATTTTCTCCCTAATGTCACCAAGAGGAAAGGAAAGAAGACCAAAATCAAGGGCAAACGTCCAGGAAACATAGAATCTACGATTGAGACAGGAGAAAGGCACTCAGAGGCGACTCGTGAGCTATCAAAGGAGCCAGAGGAGCTCGTCAAATCCAATGGGCCTGATTTCCCGTCCAAAATAGAGCCAGGGAGCGGATTAGAAGAAGATATCTCACCCTCAGTGAAAAGCAAGGTGAAGAAAAACAAGAAAAATATCAAAATGCAACACCCTGAGGACCTCGCCGCTCATACCGCAAAAACACAGTTACTAACACCTGAGCCTGAGCTTGCTACTAAACCTGCATCCTTAGAATCATTAGAGGCACCTGACTGGTCGCGAAAACATGAGTCGCACCTTGGAGGTGACAAGGCAGCACGTCAGGGTACCGGTCCATCAGAAGACTCGACGATATCTCAGGCTTTTGATATCGGTGCCCCTGGGAATGAACCTTCTGGCGCGGATCTGGAGCCTGCCTACCAGGCGCCCGAGGATGTTCAAGTGTTAGACAAGTCAATGGCTGAACCCGAGGCAACGATACCGACTCCTAAACGTGAATACAATGACGACCCTTTTTCAGTTGAATCAAGTTCCAAGGAGCGTTCTTCTGCCCTGTTATTCCACTCTTCACCATCCACCCGAGACTTCGGCTATATGACCCTAGCAACCCATGCAATACACAACCAGCATGAAGAACGTCCATCTACGCCTACTCCAATGCATCTACACAAGTCTATAGAAACAGACAAGCCACTGGATCTCGCTGATGACACAACTCCCCATGCACTCCTCTCTACCCCTGAGAAGGAGATTTTAGAATCAACCACGGCTAAAGATATCGCATCCAAGGCCACCGAGCAAGCTCGACCATCCCTCGAACCTCCATCTCTCTTCGGAGGACCATACGGGCTGGCTGAACGGGAAAGGTCTGTCTCTAGATCGGTATCTCCTCCCAAGACGCCGCTGGGCACGATCGAGGAGCACTCGGCTATATCTGCACCGTACGAAGCCCAACACTCTCCAGCCTTCCCCCAGCTTACCCCGGACGCTGCCCCTGCTAGCCACGGGCCTGAGAAGAAGCAGCACGCCCAGCCACAGACCTGGGCGACCCCGGCCGTCAACCCAGTCCACACCCCTGAATCGACACCTCCCAAGCTACGTCGGGTTAAAAGCCGCCGCAGCTCCGACCTTAAAGCGGCGAGCGAACGTGACCTCCGGCGCGGAAGAACTCGCACTCCGTCCCCCAGCCTCTCGCATTTGGAAGACGAAGAAGCGCGCCAACTTCCATCGTCCTCAACGTATGACCCAGTCACAGACAAGGGCAAAGCGCCGCTGCGAGGCATGGCTGCCGATGTCTATGTAAGTTGACGATCTCATCCATGGATGCGAGTAACTAGTTCTGTCGCTAACGCATCTCCATAGGAAGGATGGGGCGATGTCCAGGGCGCCCCGCCGCTCTCACCTACTCGCCCGCCCAGCGTGCGCCGGCGCCGCAGTCTACAGCGCCTCCAGGAGCTCGAAACTCGTCTTGACCAGCTTGTATCGGAAAACCGCCTGCTAGGCTCCTCCAAAGCCGCTGCCGAAAAGGCAATTGAGAGCCATGCCGTCGCTCAACGTCAACATGCGCGCGCACTAGAGGCACGTGACCAGACAATCCAAAACAAGGAATTGGAGATACAACAGCTGCAGAAGTCCTCAGACTGGCTCAAGAAGGAGATTACCAGGCTGACAGAGGTCAATGAAGGGCTTGCTGCTGCCAATGCTAGCTACGCGGCCTCCCGTGGCCTCGATGGTGGCGACAAGTCGAACTACAAGGAAGAGTGGGAGAAGTCGCAGCGAGAGCTGGAGAAGGTTCGTGCGCAATATGCACAGTTATCCTCAGGCCTAGAGCAAATGGTCAAGCATGAAGTCGGCACTGCACTTGCAGATAAGGACGCCGAAATCCAGCTGCTGCGAGACAACTTGGCTGATGCCCAGGACAAGATCAAGGAGCTTCAGGAGCAAATCCAGGCCTCAGCCAAGGATGACATTCTCGTCTTCCACGATGAGGATTACTTTGACAATGCCTGTCAGAAACTATGTCAACACGTCCAGCAGTGGGTCTTAAGGTTCTCTAAATTCTCGGATATGCGCGTTTGCCGCACCACCAGTGTCCTCCGCGACGAGAAGATTGTTGACCGTTTTGAGAATGCAATCCTCGATGGAACCGATGTCGATACGTACCTTTCCGATCGTGTTGGGCGAAGAGACGTGTTCATGTCCGTTGCCATGACCATGATGTGGGAGTACATCTTTACGCGATACCTCTTCGGAATGGACAGAGAACAACGACAGAAGCTGAAGACCCTCGAGAAACACTTATCCGAAGTCGGTCCACCAAACGCTGTTCACAAGTGGCGAGCTACCACTTTGACTCTTCTCTCCAAACGACCTTCTTTCAAAGAGCTTCGCTCACAAGATACCGAAGCTGTGGTCCAAGAAATCTATCGCACTCTCTCAAAACTACTTCCACCCCCTCATGAATTAGAGAAAACTGTCCTGGATTCTCTTCGCAACGTGATGCGGTCCGCAGTCGATCTTTCGATCAAAATGCGCACCCAACGCGCAGAATATATCATGTTGCCCCCCCTCCAGCCAGAATACGACACCAACGGCGAACTCCTCCGAAAAGTCTACTTCAATGCTGCTCTCATGAACGAACGCAGTGGCGAAACAACATCGAATGAAGAACTAGAGGCACAGCGTGCAGTCGTTCGCATGGTCCTTTTTCCCTTGGTTGTCAAGAAAGGCAGCGATGAAGGCGATGGTGACGAGGAAATAGTCGTTTGTCCTGCCCAGGTCCTTGTTGCAAGGCCTCCAAAAGAAAGAAAGTCGTCCAAGGGCCTGAGTGCGGATAGACAAAGCATTCGGTCGACCCAAAGCTTCCCGTCTATTAGTATGGCCCCGAGCAACCCGAGTAACATAATATGAGGCGTCACACTCTCATTAACGGATTCACTCCGGGTATGCTCTTGATAACATTCCCTCCTTGCACACTCTCACGAATACATTGAAAAATGGGAAATCACGGCGTTTCTGAGGATTTTATCTTTCATATCTTCTTTCTGGATACAGTGTTTGGACGGGATGAACAGGATCGATATCTGGCATTTGGGTACTTTACACGGAGTTTCGTTAATCTTTTATGTTTTTCTTTCTTTTTCTTTTTTTTTCCCTTCACTTCATGTTCCAATATGTTTAACTAATGGCTCTCTTTTGTTGCTTGGATAACGATGACGAGGCCCACGACGTCTTGCACAACACATTTCTTGTATTTAACTTGGATAACAGGAGATTAATAGATTTTATGACCTTCAACTATGGCTACTTTCTTCAACTCACTTTACACTTTTTCCCGGCAAGCAACAGCCTGTTCTGATACCGGATCGGCAATGCAGTTTCGATCGTTCCAAGCCGATCCCCAGGTCCAACAGGTTGAGCAGGATGACACAAAATAGAAATGATGCATAATAACTTGCCAATGATAGGCGCACTTCCGCCGCCGGCTGCATGGAAGAGGAGTCCGGGCCTTTCAGGTGGAACTTGATACCCGAGTCAGCTTGGGGGCTGTAAATTAGGGTTTGAACCGGCACTACCAGCCAGCGAAAAACCCTTCAACCATCGACGTCATCCTTGGGGTCATCGATTGCTAGCAACCAAACTCCAACTCATCTCTCTGTTCCATGCCGAACTTCACCCCCTTTCCCACTTGCCATCAACCTGCATACGGCTTCAAAGTACCCTAAACTCGTGAGGATCTCGGCCGGGACTCCGCAGATGATATTCAGCATCTCCGTAGTCAATATCTCTTCCTCAGACGGTCTAGCCTAAAGATGGATCCCACCAACAGTGTCATGGGGGCAGAAAGAAGTGCGCCCAAAAAAAGAAGACACAGAGCTCCCAGAAAGAAGCGGAATAGACGACCTTCCTTTGCTCCAGCTGGTGATAACTCTCATTTCCAGTCACCGCTCAGTCGTCGAGTCGACACGCAACCAAATGAAGAGAACGAAGATACGAAGGATGCCTCTCTGACAGAGACTCGTCCACGCTCGTTCTACAACCTTGGAAGATCCGGCGGTGGAAATCTCAGTGAGACCAGCCTTGAGAGTGAAGCCTTGCTGGATCACCGGTAAGCCAACCACCTAACAACATGCTCTTTTCAGTGACCGTCGTTTTTCTAGCTGGTAATGCTAATACTCCTAGAAATCAACCCATGATGCGCCCGCGCCGAGAAAGCAGACTAGCCCAGAGCTTTCGCCCCGACCAACTGCTCGTTGAATCCCCTACCAGCTCACGTACAAAGATACGCAGACACGAGACCTTACCAGAGGACGACTTCGCCATCACAGACGACCGTTCGCCGTTGTTAACTTCATCAGCACAGAATGGCGGTGCTCTCCGGGGCTATGGATCTGACTCAAGATCACCCTATACTATGCCACCAGGTATGGGCAGCCCAACATCAAGGCGGTCACCACAAAACAGCTATACGCCTGATGCCTTCTCAGCTTCAAGGCAGGGATACGATGTCAACAATCCGCCTTCTATGCCCGGAAGCCCCAAAATTATTCCCAATAATATGGGCTATGATGAGACAGTAATAACAGGACCTGAATTCGTTCGCCAACAGTCTCCAGAAGCGCTGAGTTGCCACAGCCTACCCATGGATGCAGTAGTCAGTGTGGATGCGGACTCGAGAAGGCCAGGATTACAATCCAGACATGGGTCAATGTCGCGCTCTCCGGCAGATCTACAGCGCCGCCGAACACTTACTCTTCCAGTGGAAGAAGATGTATGCTTCCCTGCTAGTGGCCTTTCAGATCTCGGCGAAGAAGATCTTCAGTCACATATTCCAACCGGCGGAGATACCCGTGAGCGTAGACGGCGGTCACGGAGAGTTTGGCCTGACCTTTCAGTGTTGGATGAATGGAGCCAGCATGAGAAGGAGGCTCGCAGTGGTGGAACCCGTTCCAAGAGAATTGACGAACCGGTGCTCATCGGGGGGAGACTAAGAACTCGAAATCTGGCGTGGAAACAAGACGAAGAAGAGGAAGCACCGTACCGTTTCACCTATTTTAATGAAGATTTTCAGAGCACCTTACACAGCCAAACACTATCAGAACTTGAACAACCTGGCCAAACTTTCCGAGACCTTTTCATCCCAGAACCTCCACTACTAGAAGACGATTCTTCAGATGAAGAAGATGATTCCCCCGCTTATAGCGGTATAACAGGCCGTGATAAACACCCGTCTATATCAACAAATGCCAATCACAACACAAACAATCTTCCAGACCTAATATCAGACAACCCGGATAGCACATCCCAACAGCCTACCAATGGCAATAGCCGAGCTCCTAGTCCTAAGAAAGAGCCGCGATATGGACCCCGACCTACCTTCTGGCTTGATGTTCTCAGTCCCACTGACAGTGAAATGAGAATCATTGCTAAAGCATTTGGGATACACGCCTTGACCGCAGAGGATATTATGATGCAAGAAGCACGAGAAAAGGTCGAACTGTTCCGGAATTACTACTTCATCAATTACCGTACCTTCGAGCAAGATGTCAACAGTCCTGATTTTCTTGAGCCCGTGAATATGTACGTAGTAGTTTTCCGAGAGGGTCTCCTCAGCTTCCACTTCTCTCGAACTCCCCATCCAGCAAACGTCCGCCGAAGGATCCGTCAACTCAAGGATTATTTAATCCTGAGCGCAGATTGGATATCATATGCTATCATTGACGATATCACTGACGTTTTCGGCCCTCTCATCCATGCTATTGAAGAAGAAGTCGACGAGATTGATGACAAAATCCTACGCCTACATTCCGACGACAAGGAAATGGGTTCTGATCAAAACAACGAAAAGTCTGCCGCTTTAGAGGAAAGTGGCTCTGGAACCAATATGCTTCGCCAGGTCGGTGCGTGCCGTAAGAAAGTTATGGGGCTTTACAGGCTTCTAGGCAACAAGGCAGATGTTATCAAAGGGTTTGCAAAGCGCTGCAATGAGTTCTGGGAAGTTGCCCCGAAGTCTGAAATTGGACTCTACCTGGGTGACATCCAGGATCACATCCTGACTATGACAAGCAATTTGACTCATTACGAAACGTATATCGGCCCCATTCCCTTCGTGGCCTAAGACCCATGCACTGACATTCAATCCTAGGCTGCTCTCCCGTGCGCATTCAAACTATCTTGCTCAGATTAATATCCGAATGAATGAACGACAAGAACAAACAGCCGATGTCCTAGGCAAACTTACCGTACTCGGCACCATTGTCCTTCCAATGAACATAATCTGCGGCATGTGGGGGATGAACGTCAAGGTTCCTGGACAAGACGTCGAAAGCCTCAACTGGTTTTGGTCAAGTATGTTTCCAGAGTATCTGACTTCAGCCCACCAATCACTCATAAGTGCTGGCTGCTAACACTTCGTTATAGTAACTGCCGGGCTGGTGCTTTTCGCAATTGTCTGCTTCTATGTCGCCAAGCGCGTTTACCGCATCGTGTAAGCGGCATAGTTATATATACCGCTGGGAAAGGGATCCACCCTTCTCTTCCGTTATTTGGATACCATCTTTGTCGCCTTCCCTTTTTGCATGGTATAAATGATAAAAGCACGAGTACGGTTTGGATTTTTTGAAGCATGGCGGCATGAATTATTGGATTGGAATCCAACTGATCAATATTTCTGACAATATATGGGAATTTTTATGTGGTTCTTCGTTCCTCAGAACCATTTTATTTACGGTTCGACTGTTGGTTTATACGGAAAGTTGAGTTAGAAAAATCTCGGCAGCATTTTATTTCTCTCTATATATTAGCCCTAGAATCAAATGTTGGATATTTTTCTATTGATGAGGATTAATTGAGTATATATTAAACTATGTGAATTTCAGGACTCTATGGATATATCTCCATAATGCCATTCCATTCCACTTGTAGTTATATCGTATGTTCCTCTCACATTCTGTATGAATCTGTTGTAGTTATATTTGTATTCATGGCAAACTTGTTCCAGTTGATAACATAGGAGAAGATGAAGCAGGTGAGGACATGGTAAGAGGCGCTGTTAGGTGGAGATCTTCAACTGCACCTTCTCGCTATGCCTCGTTTGCTTCGGCTCTTAAAGGAGTGTGCTGTTGAGTTGGCGGCAAAGGCCAATGCAGAGGCCCAAAGTTAGTACAAAAGAAATTGAAGAGAAAACCCCGGCTTGCGCCCATAATTCCCAGATTCCCCGGTCTATTTTGTTGTCATTGGTGTTGTTGTCATGATGTTTCCCCCAGCAATGTCAAAGAAACACGGATTTTTCCCTTTTCACGGGAGCATATACATAGGAACAAACGCAACGACAAAAAATATTAAAGTGAAAAAAAGAAGGAAAGGAAAGGAAAGAAAATCAAAAGCCATTAAAACAGCTATGCATAGTAACAGCAAGCAAGAGGGGTATAAAGTGTTTTGTTATAAAAATCGCTTTAAAAAACAAGATAAGCAAAGCAGGCTCAGAGCGATAAACTCAAGGCTCGTGGAGAATCATCATATAATAATGCGCGCAAGATGGCTCTCTTTTGCAAAATGAAGAGATAGAAAATTCGTTGAAATATATTCAAAAGTTCAAAGGTAGTCGTACAGACGATCTACGGCTGGGAGATCTTAATACCCGTTCAAGGTAAGAGGGTCGGCGTGACTGAAGAGGTCGAGGTTTCTGTGAACGCCTTAGCTGTGACTGTCTTTGTGGGAGCGGTCGGAGTAAGGGTCGATGTCGAAGTTGGCTTTGCGTTGCCTTTGTCAGGTAGAACGGCAACTTTTGCACTGACGGGCGCGCTCTGGATTATCGAACTTAGCGGAAGCTCATATCTTACAACGCCCCTAACTATTAACTCGAAGGGGTGTTGCTGGATTTTCTCCCAGCGCAAAGAACCACCTTCCTCAGTCCTATTTCCCGGTTTCGGGACACGGATTTGAGCGGTTGAGTTGGAAGCAAGGTGTTTCCAGGGCGAAGGAGTAAACGTAAGCGGGGAATCAAGATGGAAAACCCGACCCAGTAGCATAGTTTGTGGACTGGGAGCAGAAGGATCATGGATGGGGTCAGTGCCTTTGTCAACATTTCCTTCAGCTCTTTGTCGCTGCTCAGCCTCAACATCGAACCCTCTCGAAGCGAGAGAAAGGATAGCTCGCGACTTGCTATCGCCTGTACGAGGCAGAAGCCTCGTTTCACCTAAATCCATTTCCTCCACTTCCAGGAATTTGCTCTTCGCAAAAATGTTCACATCTAGGTGGTTGACGGTCAGAGTGAAAAGGTTTGGATTGACCGCTTGAACATCCAGGTCCATCATGAGCAAGGCTTCCGAGGCAAGGACGTTCTGAATCCCTCGAATTTGTACATTGGTCAACGTCTTGGTCACACCGACAACAAATACAGCGGTTCCGGCCCCAAGGATAAGGACAAGGACAAGTAGGAGTGTGCAGAGTGTAGCTCGGGCGAACCATCCGCGGCGTCGTTCTTCCATGTACTCTAGTTGTCGGAGGCTTGAACTGCCAGGTCGCCGACCGTGGCGGGAGCGAATATTACGTCCGTTAGGGCCATTCACCAAAGGTGTACGTTCATCATCAGCACCCTCTGCGTCAAAGTCGTAGCCATAGTCACCATCTTGTTTAGAGGAAAGCCGATGGGGTGCGCTGTTGCCATTTACTGATGAATATCGAAAGCCCTTGGACGTCGGCACCTGCTGCGAAGAGAAAAAACGTGCATGGTCGAATAACGATGTATTTGCTCCACTGCGGGCATGCCTGCCAGTATGATGTCTGGTGGTATGAATATTATGGCCGTTAATTCGTGAGCTGCCACGTCCGGAAGACATAGTATCGTCACCGTCAAAAGTGTTGTAGGTATTGTTAGTAAACTTCATACTTCGCTTGCCAGAAATTCCATGAAAACCGGGAGTGTCACGAAGGACTGATCGAGTGCGGCCACCGTACTGGTCAAGTTGACTGACGGCTGAAGCAGTTGAAGGGGTTCTAGAATGATACCTATGCTGGCGGGCTGGATGAGGGTCACGGGGATTAGATTCATAGACAAACGTCTCCGCAGAGTCGGAAGAGTCCGCATCATCCACTGCACTAGCGACCTTGGCTTCGAAGATATCCGCCTTCGAGGACACTGAACAAAGGTTATTAGTACGTTGTCTAACAATGAACAGCATATATAGGAAGAGCCGACTTACTCCCTCCGGGTGGCACCGTGGTTTTCCTGGATGCCTTCTTCTTTTCTTTCTTGGGCCGGATAGTCTCATCACTTCTACGTTCTCTTAATGTGCCAGTTCCTCCACGTTCTGTCGCTGGCCCGCCTAAGGGCACCTGGGGAACAGAGCTAACTGTCTCAGTCTCTACAGTCATGTTGGTCATGGATATTTCTCCCGGCTTTCCACGAGCAGAGCTGAGCGAGGTGAATGACCGCTTTGGGAGTACATCACCCGCATTCGGCCGTGCTGTGACAGAAGGATTCCTTCTATGAGAATCTGAGGGGCGTCTAACCATTCTTTTCTTCCCGCTTGAGTCCGAGCCACTTTCACCACCAGGTTTAGACGAGGTATCATCTTTCCCGCGTTCTTTCTCATCGAGTTTAGAATCTAGAGTGGTATGAGAATCGGTTGGTGTAGGAGTTCCAGCCTCTTCGACAGTTTCAAGCATAGAACCTGCCACGCTCCCAGTACGGGACAGGTTACGGCTAATGCTCCGCATTTGGCTATCTTCGGAGTCTTCAGTCTGTTTTTCCAATTGCTGTTGTTGCTGTTGTTGAGATGACTGCTGCTGCTGACATCTACTATCTTTCTCCTGGTTTGGCAGTCGAGCTGACTCAGGAACGCTGTCCGGTAGGCTGAAGGATGATAGGTTAGACTGTGGCTGAGGTGACTTCAGCCCTGGAGAGCGTTGGAATTGTGAATCGATTGGTTTGTTTGTAAAGGACGGAGAGATCGGAGAGAGACGTCCTAACGTGTCGACTGGCGGAGGTAGCAAGGGTTTGTTCACGTCGGCAAGCTGCTTATGGCCGTTCTGTGACTGTGGTTGTGTTTGTGAAGAAGAGACAGCGGCGGCTCCGCTTGGAGAGCGAGGTATACTAAGATCTCTGCTGCCTTTCCGTGATCTGGATATGGATCGAGATGTGGACGTCGGTGAGTGGGCGGCTGCTTGAGCAATGGCTGAGCGCGGTATGCGCGGTATGGGAGATGTCTCTCGCGAGGAATTAACAGAGTTGGGAGAGGAGGACATATGCAGAGGTCTGCCATGGTGAAGGTGGAGAGGCTTTGGACGCAATGATGGGTCTATGGGTGCGGGAGCGATTGAGGGGTGCAGTATGGTTGGAGGTAATAGGGAAGTCGCCCTAAATTGGCTCTGCTGCTCGCGTGCACTCCCGGCGCCATTCCCGTTGGTGCTGGTGCGGCCTTCGGGGCCAGCGGAAGTATGAGCATCTTGTCTGACAGTGTCATCATGTGATGGCACAGCTGGCGTTGGCCTGGATGGGGAAGAGAGGCGGCTAGTAGATGACATGACGGGGATTTAGGGAGAGGGGAATATGGAGAGTAAAGGGTATCGTTCTTGTCGAATCCGACACGAGGGCGTTACCACGAAGATGATCGGCCAGCGAGAAATGGATGGACAGGGTGAATTATCAAAATGAGGCGTTCATAGGTCAACAAATCCCCATTATGTTGAGATTGGCCAGCTATCAAGGGACGGACTCGGATGGAATTGAAAAAAAAAAAAAAAGGAGCTTGAAAAACCAAATATGGGCGCAAACAGAAAACGGATTTGTCAGTGCTAGAGCGATTAGAAATGGAGCATAGGCGAGCTGTGCTGGATCGGTTATACAGGGGTGACGATCATGATCCAGCTCTGGAAGCGGCAGCCTTTCCCTCCCCGAAATATATCGAATGCGTTAAGTGGTTTGATGCCAGGCTGCTTGGGCAGTTCCGCAGGACAGGCTTGACAAGATGGGCGGACCGATCCAGGCTCCCTCCCGCTCTGCCGTCCAACGATCAAGCTGCACGAATTGAGCAGCAAGGGGTCGAGAGAGAGGAACAGCAAAACAAAAAAAAAAAAAAATAAACCAGATATATCTGTTTCGACTGCGGCGAGGAAGAGGGAGAAACAACAGGTAGGGCCCAATAAGGATGGCCCACGTCAACGCGCGAGGCGAGGAAACCTGGGGCCGGCCAGGGCCAGTAGGAGGCAGACGGCAAGACAGCGATCGCAACAGGTCTAGGGAGCCAGCAAAGTGAAGCTGGACATGGAAGAGGCCTAGTCCGTCAGTCTGCTGGCCTGTCGAAATGGGGAGGTCGTCTGTTTTGGCAGTTGTGAAGAGGTCGATGCCGGAAGCTTGTTTATTGGGCTACTGCGAGTTATGAAGCGGATGCAGGTGTCGTAGCTTGGGCAGCAAGCCGCGGGGAAGATGAGCAGCCAGTTGAACGCAGCCAGCGAGGCAAGACAGGCGAGCAAGGCGAGAAAGGCGAGTCTGAGCGTGTTGTCCTTTTGCATATAAAGAAGAATCGAGGTTGAAGTTGAAGTTGCGAAGCCGAGAAAGTCGAAGTTGAAGAAGTTCGAAGGCCTCGTTTTGCGGGTACCGTACGATACATAACAAACCTGCTGACTAAGGCGGCTGCTTCACTCCCGAGTGTCCCGGTCCATCTTTTTCCACGCAGGGTCTACGGGCCGAGAATAGCTCCGGTAATCGCATTACGAGATGGGTACAAAGCGGTGAGCAGAAAGTTGCGTCACTTGTATTTTTTTGATATTTTGTGTTATTAGCATAGGGGGATATAAAAAAAATAAAGGAGAAAAACGGTGAGATGACGACAGTGAGGGCGATGGAGACGCGGAGGTGCAGAGCAGAGGCTGGGGAGTCGAATGGGATCAGAGAGGAACGGTAGAGTCATGTTTCATCTTTGGGAGATATGATGTAACGGGCGAGAAAGCAGGAAAAGACGCCCTTGACCACGCAAGGACGGGACGAACAAGACGAGGAATGACAGCGAAGCAGACGGAGAACGAAGAGAATTTTCTACCCTTGAACCCTGGCCTGCCTTGCCTTGCCTTGCCTTGCTGATGAAGTCGGGTCTAGCCCTTCAAAGCCAAGGAAGGCTGGAGAAGTTAGCTAAGTTAGTAATGCTGGCTGGCTCAGCAGAGACGAGATGGCGATAGATGCAGGACCAGCAAAGAGACGAGAGATATTGGGATCTCCCATCGACACAATCTGCGTTGCTATCAAGGCCCCAATCCCAATCCCCTTCTCACGGCTTACACCACCAGAAACAGTTGGCGATGCCCGCCCAGAAGGTGCTTGTTACCGCTAGGAGTCCCCGGCCTTCGCTGGCTCGCTGACGAGGACGGGCTGGATGGGGAAACGCATGCTGAGCAAAGTCAGGCATCTCTGGCACATGGTTCTGGAACATCGGCTTCAGGATCTTGTCGTTGGCGAAGTGCCGTCGTTCAGCAATGCCGCAAGATTTTCTAAGTAGAAGCAAAGCATATTAGGCCAGCTCAACTCAAGATACATCATGGGATTCAGATCATACCGGGAAAGTCTCTGATGGTGCCAAAAAAAAAAAAAAAAAAAAGGCCGCCGCCACCGCTGTGAACAAGAGTCTCGCTCTTCGGTCTCGGCTGCCAGGACTTGCTGCCTGCAATGCGGTACGGCGCTCAGGCTCCCGTCCGGACCTCCTCGGTCCACAGTAATTACCCTCGATTTCAGCTCATCGGCGGGATGAAGGATGTATGCTTGATTCCCAGCGGATCGAAGATATTTTTCTGAAAGTATTCGACTCGTCACCTATTCGTGGCTCTCTCAACCATGACACCAGCCCAATCGATGTTGACATGGGTATCAAACAGTGTAAACGAGGTGATATCATGGCCCTCAAGTATATCAGACACTCACACTCCATACACCAATTCTCACCGGGCCGGCTAACTAGCCAGTGACTGCATATATTGCTCTATTATACAGATATTCCCCTTGACATCGGCCAGCTTCTTTTTGAGACTTGAATATCCAAACGCAGCTGCCAGTAGAGACACATTAGCACCGACATAAATAACTAATATTGCATCAGTATCTTCAAAGAAACACGCCGGTATGGGAGAGTAGCACACAAGGAGTGATGCCCTCTTTGAAACAAAAGTGCCATCATCCTGAAGGACTTTGGCCTTTTTCAACTCCGGGTAGAGTTCTTCCAGAAGCCCGAAATCATCCCGAGACAACCGGTCTCGCTCAACCAACTGTCCAGTAACCATCTTGGTACGGGATACTAGGTAGTAATGTCAGGGGCTCCTTTGAGGCCGCATCCCCTTGCCCTCCTGCTGTATAGCTGAGTAGCTCGTCTCTTTGCTTGCTGAGCATCATGAACGTGGCACATGGAGCCTATTTCCCAGATCAAAACAGCTCTCATCGACAACCTTGCGAATGGCAGTGATGCCTCTTAGAGTGATAGACTTCCCCATCTGGCCCTGGTATTAATTTTGTGCAGCCTACCTCATTTAAATCAAGCAATGTCTGTCTTGTGAGCCTGAATATAGTACTCCGTACACATGAAGCGATTGGATTTTAAAAAATTGCCCTCTCTGCGCATCAGTTCGGGGCTATCTGCGGCCAGAGATATCCAGAGCCATTTGATTAAAATCACAAGTTAGTTGGTTAGGCAGCAATAGATGTCGTATGATATCTATATCCAGAAAAGGGTTGAATCCAGATGGTTTCCCCAGAACGATGAAACTAATGAGATACGGTTAGACAAACAGAACCGACTACTTGATGGCAGGCAACCAAGTTTAACGAAACATAGTATAAGTTTAGGCTATCCAGACTCGTCACCAGTTCTCCATATTTTTGCTCCATCATACTCCATCATACTGTGTGTTGGTGCCTGACTTCAACTCAGCTTGCTAATCGATGTTGACTAGGTGGAGGCATGACTTATCAAAGATGAGACTCCGCTGGGCCGAATCCTGCTACGAACTGGGAGTTAATACACATATCGGGAGATATTTGTTTTAGAATATCCCCTGGATGGCTCAAAGATAAGCGCCAGGGCTGCAGTTCATATACAGAAGGCTGAGAAAGCAGGTACTTTCTTTCAAAATTGAAGTAAATCTTGAGCCGTCTGTTCGGGGAATAGGTATTATCCAAGAGTCAACAATGATGGCCGTTAACAAGGCTTGATCTCGTTAGGCACCACCAACCCAAGCCCATAGGGCTAACGTTTGATCCGGCGGCAAGGAGGCCGTATGTCCATGTACATCATAATAGACCGCGAACCTGGCCACAGGCACGGTATGCTACCAGATTGTTGACGCGAACACCAACCATAAAGATATCGCCATTCTCTTATTTTCTCCTTCTTTTCCCCAGTAATGAGCAAGGCCAGTGGCATATCCATCACAAAGAGGATTATAAGCAAACGTTAACTATCCACAACATCCGTCCTTCGCCCCGGATGATTTCTCTGCGCGACGCCTGCTTTTGCCATCGGCGTCTCCCGATGTTTCGAGGTGTATCCGCGGACTGGGAACTCCGCGGCTCAAATAAAGTTGCTCCGTACAGCCGTCTTCTGGAGATGGACATGTTGAAGAGTGGAGTGGATTTTGAATTATTAATCTCTCGGTGTCGTAGTGGCGAGCGAGTCGTAGCTGTGTCTGTGACTGTGAGCTGTAGTTGTCGAGCGTTGATGTTGATGTTGACGTTTGACGTTGATATAGACAAGAAGAGCAAAAGGGCGGTTGCTGGTTCTGCCGCGGCCCGCCGCCTCCCTTTTAGGCAAACCAGACTTCACCTCGTCAACCTCAACGCCAACCTCAACATCAAACCGCAATCTCGACATCTCCAGGCTCATCAGCCTCGCCAGCCCCAACTTCTGCTTCTCCGGATCGTCGCCACGTAACTGCAAATAGAACAGCCATCACTGGGCTGAGGGAGGTCGACCAGGCGCCATGCATCGGTCTCTGGCGTCAATCAGCCCTGACACGCCCGGGCCAACGCCCGGCAGGGCTGACGAGGAGCACAGAACGCCGACTTATCCATGAATGCTGCTGGTCTATTCATAGTAAAATGAGCTATCGAGGGATTAAAGAATCATATTCCGTCATCTCTGTGGACTCCAAACAGCGCTGATTCGGCCCTAGTGTCGCCTCATACCCCAGCTGAGCAAGCAACACGTTGAGTGTGTTTGCTCTTTTCCTGGATCTACCAGCATTTTCTCGTCAGAAAACTTGGAATGATGTCATGCTAAGAATGCTCGTATTACGGTGTATGAGTATGTATTAGCTTCGTGTGCAGGACGCATATTATATATGCATTGCCCAGTCGAAAGCTTGTATTCCGCTGTATCCCGTTGTACCCGGTTGTCAAGGATACAACCCTGCGATCAGCCAAGTCGCACTTGGGCATTAACAGCCCCGCCCCAAGTCAACTCCCTTTCATCCTTTCTCCAGAGAGCTCGGTTCTTCCTCGTCAGCTCTTCTCTCACTGCTGCTATTCCCCTCTTTCAAAGCACTATTGATCAGGGTTCCAGCCGAGGGATACCGCGTACTCTTCCCTGACTTCAGAGTACAAAATTCCCAATTATCAACCAATATCCGCCCAATCCGGGCTCCATTTTTCCCAGAATGAGTCTCCGAGGAAGAGAGTACCAGTACTTCTACGAAGACGACGAAAACGAAGAACTTGATACAATCTCACGGGCGTCTGAACCCCGATCTTCAAACGGTGGAAGTTACTATATTAAACGCTACGTCATTGCGCCCGACTCCCGTTCCCACCGGGACGATTCTGGAAGCGAGATCTTGCCCCGCCGCCTTAATACGATGGACCGTCGCCAGGAGTATGAATATGTTGACATCGACCGCGAATGTAAGTCTTATATTTATTTATTTATTTATTTTTTTTTTTTTTTTTCAATTTTTCTTCACTTCTCCCTTCCAACTCATTCATCTTTTCACCTACCCATATGTCGACCAAAGCTCTTAAGGTCCCTATTATGACCCCAGCTGAGGAGTACACAGCATACCGGGGGTCAACCTATTCTCCCCATGAAGATGAATACCAGGTTGTTCGTCATCATTCTGATGGCATAGAAGATCGCACTGTCTTCCATCGATCACCCCATGACTCTGATTACTGGTATGAGCGCCGCATTCGAGAATATGATGAGGATCCCCGAGACTATGACGACCGCTACTCGGACCGCTATTCAGATCGTTATTCAGATAGCCGATCAAGCCTGGGACATCGCCGTCGACATCATCGCCATGATCGCGATTACGAAAGCGATGACGAGCATGATCATCATCGTAGGCACATGGCAGAAGGCGCTCTTGCTGGTGTCGGTGCCGCAGAGTTATGGCGGCGCAATAGCAGAAAGGACCACGGAAAAGAGCATTCTGGCACTCTTTCACGCCTAACGAAGGACCTTGGCGCTGGAGCAGTGGGCGCATATGCTGTGGACGCCATATCCAGACACCGAAGCAAATCTCGCCGTCGCGCTGACTCTCTAGATCGTGGACGTGATCGTGAGCATTACAGTCACAGACATCGATATCATAGCAGACATCATCGCAGCCGGTCTCGCCGCCATCGTTCTCGTTCCTCTTCATCTCATTCACGTACGAAGACGCTTGCTGGCCTTGGGATTGGCGCAGCTGCTATTGCTGGCGCCGTAGCTATCGCGCATAAACATGCAGAAAGCAAAGCTGAGAAAGAAAACGCTCCTAAGTCTGAGAAGCAGCGCGGCCGAAAGAGCCACTCCCGACACCGTCGTCACCGCCAGGATTCACAGTCTACCCAATCTTACTCATCTGACACAGAAGATTCGGAACAGCGACGCAAAAAGTCTGCTGAGCATCGCAATCAGCGAATGGCGGAAGCCGGTCTTGCCGGTGCTACAGTAGCGGGAATTGTTGAACATGCTCGCAGCAAGTCACGCTCCCGCAGAGGCCATCGTTCCAGGTCTCGCTCTCACAGCCGAATAAGGCAGGGTATACCCATTGCTGCTGCAGGACTGGGTAGTGCAGCTATTGCTGCAATGTATGAGAACAACAAGCAGAAGAAAGCTGAAAAGAAACATGAAATGGACAAAGAAGAACGACGTCGCTCTCGTTCGCGCTCCCGACATCGACGATCGCGGTCAACATCTTACTCAGATGCGGCGCGAAACATGGCTGGTCTTGACATCAATGACAGATCCCAGCCTCCAGAACTAATTCAGTATGGCGACGATCCTGTCTATGGTCGCATCCCGGCTGCGGATTATTATGGCCGCCCTGATCAGCCTCGGCTAGAAGAGCCATCACGCAGACGCAAGAGTCGCAACCGATCGAGGCATGACTCTTACAGCGATTCAACTGAATACGCTGGGTCTGATAGTGAAGAGCGACGCCGAAGAAGGAAGGATAGGAAGGACAGGCGTGAAAACCGTTCACGTAGCCGTCACGGAAATGGAAATCTTGCCGCAGGGCTAGCTGCCGCCAGCCTAGCTGCGGGAGCTGGGTATGCAGGACACGAATATGCAAAGCGTAAGTAGTCATATTCCTTCCACAATGAGTATGCTGATTGACCAATAATTGTAGACCACCGTGATCAGAAGCATAGCAATGGCCGTGCTGAATATGATAGGGACTACCGTGACCCATATGAAGAAGAATATCCGTCCCCTCCTGGCCCACCTCCAGGGCCTGCTTCATATCAACCTCCGGCAGCGCAGGAGTACTATGGTGTTCCTCCTCCCCCAGGACCACCTGGGGGAAGGGGATATCCTCCTCCACCCGGACCTCCACCTGGGCCAGGTTACTTTGGTGGCCCAGGGCCAGGGGGACCTCCAGTATATCGAGGAGATGAGAATGTATGTTTCCGCAAAACCCTTGCTTCGTATAATGTTGTACACGACTAATAGGAGCAGGTGTAAAGGTTCCACAGCCATCTCGCCAACACCAGAATGGGTACGGAGAAAGAGGAGTAGAGGGGAATGGAACCTCAGAGAGACCCTTATTTAAATCGCCTACATTAAGCCCAGTTCAAAATCACAATCGCCCATTATCTGAGCTTTCATCGTCCTCGTCACTGTCTCTGCCGCACTCTCACAAGCCAAAGAATGACAAGGTGCCTACCCGTCGGAAGTCTGTCCAGTTTAACCTTCCATCGTCATCCTGTGATGGGTATGAAAGTGACGACAACGATTCTGCTTCTGATTCCGATGCAAATCTTGATCACGACAGACGAGTTCATTCTAAAGATCACCATTACTCCAATCCTGGTTCTTCTTCGCATCATTCCGGTGACCGAGCGTATTACACTGATAGCAACAGCGTGTCATCCGATTCCACTTATGAGCATTCCCGTCGCTCCGAACACTATGATCCCTCCTCTGAGTATCACAAACCAATACATGTCCAGCGAGAAACCGACCCTGATTCCGACTCTACTATTGAGCTTCCTCCGAGATTCGATGAACACGGTGAGTTACTTGATAGATCACCTCCACACCGGCCACCTTTTCTCGGAGAGAGGTATGTTTTTATGAAAAGATGAAGAAACCTATAATACTTATAAATATGCAAAAAAAAAAAAAAAAAAGGATAGAGGGGTTGGTTTGAGCTTGTGTGTTTTGTGTCTATCATAATGGGTGGCTTTCTCGTCGTTTTATTGTCGTTGTCTTTTTTCTCTATCCTGTTATGATTTTGATATTTTGATATCCTGATTTCGGTGTTTTGTGAAGTACCCTTTTCTCCTCTTTATTTTATTTGATTATTTTTATTTTTATTTTTATTTTTATTTTTTATTTTTTCATGATGATCCAACGGCTGTGCCCTATGATATACTTTGAGAGCAAATGATCTCTAGCTACGAAGTTTGGTACTACTAGCAAGTATACTGTTTATAGTTCATTTTTCATTCTCCGACTTTACAGTTCACCGGACCATCTACTATATTCACCTCGAAAATACTAATGTATGATGAAATTCATGATGATATCTCCCACGCCGAAATTCAATAATAACACGCTAACTAACTCGTGGTTCATAAGTCGTAATATCATCCACTAACCCATAAAGCCTCCACTCAGGCATATAACTTTAATATTGCTTCTGCATACTCCTCTTGATCTCTGCGAATTCCTCATGCTGGACATTCTCTCCGTCTGGTATATTGCTCTCGGCACCGTTTGCATGGCCGTTACTCTCAGGGTTGGCACTCAAAGATACCCTACCGGCACCATCCTTTTTCCCAATCTTATGTACTCGCCCGTTGATGATGACGACGTCGAGTTTTGCATGATCTTGAAGGACAGCGATGTCTTCAAGCGGGTTCCCGTCGACTAGGATACAGTCGGCATAGTAACCTGGCAGGATCTTACCTAGTTCATGTTCGCGCATGAATAGCTTTGCTACGCCAGCGGTAGCAGCGATGACACTTTCATGAGCTGTGAAACCTATGAGTTCCTGGAAGTGCATAAGGTCTCTAGCATATGTGCCATGGGGGGTCCAGGCAAAGCCATAATCACTGTTAGGTAGGAGGCTACGTTAGACGACATTTCTCGTTTCATCGGTCCTAGGGATAGACCTACCCTCCTGGCAAGATTACGATACCACGTCTGTGCATCTCTCGCAGAGCTAAGATCGCGGTATCCCTTTCTTTCCGGTATCCAACTTCTTCTGCCTTTTCAGGCGTGTATCCAAACTTTGCGGCCTCGGTAAATATATTTACTAACCAATTTATGGCTGGGGCAACAATATGTTTTGTCTTGTTCTTTTCTAGCATGTCCATTCCTGTCATAAAGCTATTTAGTAGACTTTTCTCACAATCCGCGGCGAGTTGGTATATGGCTCACCTTCATCGTCGATATACGAGGCGTGATATATAACATCAACTCCATGTTTCACGCACATCTTTACCGAATCCCTTGCTCGAGCATGTGCACAAAGACGTATTCCACGCTTATGAGCCTCATCGACGCAAGCAGCGGTCTCTTCGTCTGTGAAGTAACAATCCTGTGCACTTCTGGTCTCAGTTATCTGTAGTGAGCCATTAACAAACATTCATTCGAGAATTGAGCAGCATTATGTACGTATCACTTACCTCCTCACCAGACATACTGAGTTTTATCTGATCCACTCCGAGCTCAGCATGATGCTTAACCTTTTCCCTCATTTCTTCTGGACCGTCGGCGAATGCAGTGATCCCAGCCACCAGCTCCCCGTCACGTCGGGCAATTTCCATTCCATTTGCCAGGCACCTTGGACCAGGTATATCTCCATCATTGATGGAATCACGAATCACCACGTCTAATCGATCTTTAGCTGCTGCCGCCCCGAAACACCTTCATCGAATAAGTAGTTAGTGAGGCAAATCTGATAATATATTAAATAGATAAAAATTTGATAAAAAGAAAAAAAAGTGACGGGAGAGAGGGATATATCTGGAATATCAGACTGAATAGGATAGAAAGAATTAGTGCGTACATGGTGTAACCGGAGTCCGCATAGCACTGAGCACTCCTGGCAGTGAGCAAAGTATGCTCCTCGACAGCAAGTTCACCAAGGCGCTCAAGGTCGCCTCCGTTCCAGGAGAGATGAGTGTGAGCATCGCCTAGGCCAGACATTAAGGTGCGCCCTCGTCCAAGGATCTTCCGTACACGGGGATTTTTCTTGAGTTCTTCTTTTCCAGGAATATTTCCGACGGCGGTTATCCGCTCCCCTGTACCAATCGTTAATCGCCGCCGATACGTACACTCATGTACCATGCAACCGTCAAACCGTGACAGGCTAAACATGACATACCTTCAATGAGAACATCACCACGGTAGGGTAGCTTTCCTGTAGAGTCCAGAATTTCAACATCTAGGAACATGATCTTGGAGTCTGGATGTGTTCCTGCCATCTCATACTTCTTGGGAGTTAAATGGACGCCGAAATCCAGAGCATCGATGCTAGCAATGTTCCTTGGGGAGCCATCGTAAGGGGGAATCGTGCTCGCCGTTGAGCTCCAAGAGACAGGAGGCTCTTCTATCTTTGATGCCATGGCTTCGCTTGACAATGAGATGATGATGTGGTATGTGTGTATAGATGTATGTGCCTTCGCTTGGGACCCAAATATATTTCAATGGGGCCCTCCTGCTGCTCTTTTAAAGAAAGCTGTTATTCATCTGTAGCACAGTGCTGATATTGATTTAGAGTTTTACTACTCCGTATACAGATGATCCACCTGTGCAAGCAGAGGAGTGACTCTTCAATGTGGAATGTTTATCCGTTTCATAAGAGCTTGAGTTTTGCACTACCATGGCCTGTTCGACGTGTGCGATAGGTACTCGTTGAAAGGGAAGCTGCCTGGTCAACAGCCGCCTTGAGAACGACTGGAGATGCTGGGGTAGGGAGAAGAGAACGAAGACTCTGTCTGACTCCTTTCCCAAATATAAACAACTAGTTATGCTTTCTCCTGTGGATTGTCGGTTGGGAACACAACTGGTTGAAGTCTTCGGGCAGCCTGCCTTCCTTCAAAGGCAGAGTGGAAGAGAGTTCCGCCTTCAGCATCCTGGATTCCGCGAACGATACAACGGCGCTGCAGGTGGACAGATCGACATCCAACAGTCCTTTGTAGTGAACTATTATGCTTTCTGCATGGTTGCAGTCGCGGTGCGCCACAGAGTGAGCGACTGGGGGGAAATCAAAAGAAAAACGCCATTCGAGCTTTCACTGCGCACAGGGCCTGGTTAATGTAGCCTAGAGTGGCGGGCAGCTTGGTTAGTTATGCCTCTTTTTCCCGTCTCTCTCGCGAACTAGCTGGTGGTCAAGTAGCTAGCGAGGTAGCGAGGGAGCCGTCCGCCCTGGTAGCGAGGAGAACTGCCGCGGCAGCACGAAGAACCGGGAGAAGCCAGCATCGGTGGCCAATCGAGGTGACTGTGGACTCGAACTCAGTTATCAATCCGGTGAGGAGGATGGGTACGATATGCCCTTGGAGGAACGGCCGAGTTCTTCCCGCTGGGGGTTAAGAGATATGTATAGAAATAACCGGCAAATTCTATTATTTCCCCGGGGCCAAAATATTAATACGGCGCACACAGCAAACACAGAGACGCCTTTTTGATTGACTTCGAGCTGAACTCTGCATCGTCGAGTGGTTGTTATAACAGTGCTAACTACGGAGCATCTGCAGCGTAACTAGTCTGATATCTTTAGCATATAGTTATGTATGTGCGTCAGGGTAGCAGAGAACTCACGCATGGTGATTGATGCCTTTCGCCGAACGTCAACGGACGCTCAGCACATCGATGCCACTTATGCTATTCAGCCAAAGATGCCATCCATGGTGATGGCCAGCTGGCTGGCAGTTAACTAGGCAGTTGACCGGTTGTCGCCTTCAGTAGTGAACGCTATGCGAGAGGTATAGGGGTCAGCGTAGGCCACCACCAAACAGCCCGAGACAGGCCACTCGCTCCCTCGTAAAAATAAGATCAGGCGGGCGGATTTGAAGCTTCTTGAGCTGAGACTGACAAGTAAAAGCAGCCCGAAGATGGTATTCAGCAGACTCTGGCTCAGCGCTGGGCGTAGCATGACCGCCAGGCTGTCTGTGCAACTGAGCCTGGTCTGCTACGACATAAAACGTTCCACCATTCGCCGTTCAATCGCATCTTGGGGCCCTTTCATTCGCATTTCTTCTTGGTTTTCTCTGTCCCTGGAAGTGCCGTCGTTTGGACGTCTTTCGGTGGATTGATAGCTTCATCCGTTCAATATTTGGATATTTGGCCGATTTGACCAACAAATGGGTGAACCAACTAACTAGTTGAGTTGCCTGTCTGGGATGGCGTTGACGTTGGCGACGACGGGCAAGCAACAAACAACGTTGAAGCCGGCCAGAGAAGAAACGGGATAACTAGCAGGTTCACCAATGCTGGATGCTGAAGATGACGGTCTCCTCGCAGTAGCCATGAGAAAGAGGGAAAGCCGACAGTCGAGGCGCCGCAGCGCCAACATGTCGACAATAAGTTGACGGCCGGCAGCGAACCGGAGCAGGACTGGGATCTCGCTACTCCTGCATGAAACCCATCCGCAGACAGGCTGGCATTGAGAATGCTTTTGAAGAGACTACTCCGTACGGTTATTTACAATTGTTCGCCGTCCAGGACCTTCTCTCGACCGTTGGATACGAGACAGCGGCAAAGGGACAGGACCGTCCTGCTCTCCATTTAGTTACCCGTCTCTGCCCTTGCTCACTCGGCGAGCGAAGACCATGAAGCAGGCGAGACGGCTTCTTCCTCCTTCGTCAGTCCCAGGGACAGCTAGAATATACCGCTGGAGAAAGATTGCCGGCAGCAAGACGCTCTACCAGCACGCTGGCGGAGATGACGGAGAAGGCGGAGGTCTGGAGAAAGACTCTAGAAGGACAGGAGAACAGTTCAATCAGCGGGCTATATCTTGAAGAAAGTGTTTCTTGCAGCTGCTGATATCATATTCTGGCATGGAGATCGCATGGAAGTCCGTGGTCCTCGTGGGGGGATGGTGGACACCTGCCAGGAAGATGAACCCGCCAATGCCAGTGATTGCCATCCCCATGGTCATTCCCGCTGCCGTGGTTGTCTACACCGAAGAGCTGGCCTTCCGAGTGGTCACCTCGAAAGACGGACTGCGTCTCCTTGATGCCCGCTCTTCTCCCATCCAGCCCAAGTCTTAATTGACGGCGCCTCGATCTCAGGGGGCACTCTATAATGGAAGCGGAAGTCCGCATTTCTGGCAATGGAGGAGCTATTTTGTTTCCCTATAAAAGACTTCCAGATGCCTCTCTGTTGGGGAGAAGATAAACAAATCAACATCAGAAATCAAGGGGTTGACGGGTTTCGCCCAATTTGCAGTTTGCAGCCATGGTTGAGAATAATACTTTGTTGACAGAGGTCAGCCATCATGGCAAGCGGCTATACTATAAGCAACAGGGAAATCCAACCGGGCCTCCGATCGTTTTTGTTCACGGCCTTGGAGGGAGGTCAGAATACTATGATCCCCTGATTTCCTCTCTCGCACTGGCAAAGACATACTCAATCCACCAGTTCGATCTCGAAGGTCACGGACGATCGCCTCTATCCACCCGGTCGGCGATGACTATCTCCTCCCTTGCAGACGATGTGGAGGATATCTTCTCATTAGCTGGAATATCAAGCGCCTTACCCGCAATATTAGTTGGATGGTCAATGGGCAGCATCATAGCCACTTTATTCACCACCAAAAACCCGGGACTGGTCCATAAACTCATCCTCCTCGGCCCTCCTCCATGTCCTCTACCCACGGCAGGACAGAACGCAACTCTCGCTCGTGCTGCAGTAGTAAGAAGCAGAGGAATGTCCGCTTTTGCAGACACCGTTGCTACGGCTGCCACATCATCGCTTACCAGAAGCAAGAAACCAGCCGTCTACACAGCAGCACTGTCTACACTTTTAAGCCAGGATCCAGAGGGCTATGCAAGGGCGTGCACTGCACTGGCCAACGAATCTAAACCTCTAGACCTCGAGAAGCTCACTTGCCAGACTTTGATCATCACTGGTGATGAAGATAAAGTCAGTCCGCCGGCTACCTGCAGTGCTATTGCTTCATCTATACCCAACTGCGAACCTCCGGTTGTTCTGAAGGATGTGGGCCACTGGCATGTTCCTGAAGATATAGATGGAGTATCAAGATCGATCCGGGCTTTTCTTTGACTCGACGGGTATCTAAATACTATTATATTGGGAATTTCTTTTGGGATGTTATTTTTTTCGTCTTTTTAATAAATTGATAGGATTCGGGTATGTTAATATGTCAGATAGAGGAGCCCATATCTATAGACATATTGCAGCACGGTATCTTGACGATTAGGGATTGTGACTTGGGATGGGTTGGCTCTCTATATATAAACCTGGCTGGACAAACTGATATCCAGCTTCGGTATCTACCACCTATTATATGTTTGGGACTATTTATGATATATATAACTGGAATTCGGCTAATAATGCTTAATTGAGAGCATCAAAATGATGTTCTACTGCATTACTACTCAGTAGGAAGATGATTCAATCTGTTTCAATTGTATCTTTACTATATTTTTCCATTGCAGACACTGGAAGGCCGATGCGTAAGACAACTCATCCGGCAGCACTTCTCTAGTCCATGCGTCATCCCGTAGTAAGTCTGTATCCTAGTTCCTTTACTCACGATTCAACTAATTAGATATAGCCTGATCTCCCTGTTCTCAAGCCCTCTGATGACCTATATGGCCCGGCTTATCGAATATATGACTCTTCGAACTCGACTTGCGATATCTTCAACAAGAATATGGGTTCAATTATGGAACTTCATATGAATATAATATCAAGGATGGGCATGGTGGATTGCCCCTTATCATTTGCCTCAGGTGAGGGCCGGGAGTTCTGACAGATGACGAGCCCTGAAACAGCAGGCAGTGCAACGATGGTAGCCCGTCCACCGAGGCAGACGCATCCAGTCGATGCCGATGGACACTACGGGAAGACTGCTGCTGGCATGGAGCACCGCGGCTCGGCCTCTCTTTCATGCAGCTTCGGCGCTCTGACGACCCTGAATGGCCGTGATCACCATGGCCCGTGGACAGGGGGACGGTTTGCTGCTGGTGGCTCTTTTTATATACAGCCTTGTCTCTCCTGGCGTCGATGCCACGGTTCCAGTCGACGCAGCGGGTATCAAAGATATATATCCTCGCATGATATACCCAGGCAAACACATAAGACAAGTGCTCAGTCAAGGGTGTATGGCGCAATGCTTCTACTGATATAACGCCGTATGATGCACGCAGGCCGCCGACCCGTAACGTCGCCGTCGCACTGCGTATCAGCGACTCGCCTCGTCTTTCCCACAAGCCCGGTCAGCTTGATATTCGTCTGCCGTTTTTCTTTTTTGATTACCCCGAAGGCAAGGTACCTCTTCCCTCGCTGGTTAATAATCGGCGGGCTTATTTAGTTATATAGATATATAACTAGGTGCTCAGGGAAAAAAAAACAGCCAGCCAAAAAGCAATATGTATACGCTCTATATAAACGCAAAAAGCCAGAATCGACGGGCGGCGTCGGACACCCAGTGCCCATAATCCCTCTCGTCCTGTCAGTCGTTTTGCGTCTCTGTGATGGCGTAGAGGGTGCGAGATACACGCAGCATTTGAAGAAGAAGAAGAAGAAGAAGAAGAAGAAGAAGAAGAAGTGGCAGCAACCGCCGTCCTCGCCGCTCCGTCTCTCTGCCTGCTCCTCCGCGATCACCGGCCTGCCCTCCGCGATGAGCAGCACAACCCACACGAGCAAGCGGCTGCCAGTCAGTTGCGAGCCCTGCCGCAAGCGTAAGATCCGCTGTCCGCGCAATGGGCCGCCGTGCGACACCTGTATACGCCGCGGGCTGGGGATGGCGGACTGCTTCTTCCTGGGCCAGTCGCGCAACCAGCTGAATGCCGGCTCCGCAGAGTCGTCCAAGATAGTCCAGCAGGAGCTGCTGCAGCGCATCCGCAACCTCGAGGACCTGCTCAAGAAGCACGTCGGGGCGCATGCCATCGTCGGCGGCGGCCAGGCAGGCCAGGACGAGCCCGTCTCGCCGCCCACGACCAACGCCTCTGCCGGCACGGAGGCAGACTGTGGGAGCAACAAGAGCTTCAGCAACAGCAACAACAGCAATAACAACAAAAACAGCAGCAGCAGCAGCAGCTCAGATCTCCCTCAGAGCCTGCTGCAGAACGTCGGCTCGCTCTCCATCTCGCCGCAGGGCCATGTTCGGTTCGAGCCGCAGTCGTCGAAGTTGGACTTCCATCTCGCTCAAATCTCGGCCAGCGAGTACCGCAACCAGGTAAACAGCGTCAACGAGGAGAAGCCCAGCGGGTTCCCCTTTGGCTGCGATGACCCGGTCTCGAGAGACCGGCTGCTGGCCCGTCTGCCGCCCAGCAGATACTGCGATGCCCTGAAGGACACGTACTTTCGGGTGTTTTCTCCAGTTTGTTCCCTCCCGCCCATAAATTCTTAGGCTTGTGGAGATCTCGACTGACTTACACCATCTGTATAGCTGTTTCACATATTGCACGATCCTACCTTTGCCGAAGAGTATGAGCGCTTCAGGCAGGATCCAAGCTCGGTGTCTCTGTCATGGCTGGCGCTGCTCTTCGTCGTCCTGGCCATCGGCGTCACCAGCCTGGGCGACGATGACCCCTTACTCCCCGACCTGGGGCGAGAGGCCACTCCCAGCGCCAATATCAGGGTCATCTCAGAGCAGTACCGGTCTGCTGCCATGCAGTGTCTTGCTGCCGACCAGGTGCTGTCTCGACATTCTATGAAGACCTTGCAAGCCCTGGTCCTCCTTATCTATGCCCTCACCCATAGCTCACAGCCGTCCTGGGTGCTCATCGGGATGACCCATCATGTGGCCATTGCCATGGGCTGCCATCTCGACCCGGACAACTTCAACCTCAGCCTTATCGAGGCAGAAGAGCGTCGACGATGTTGGGCTGGGCTGATCATGTTGCATATGATACAGAAGATTTCCTTCCGCAACCTCGACCGCCAGCGTCTGAGTCGAGATGTTCGTCTACCTTTGGACGCCAACGATCTCGACCTGATGAAGAACAGTGGCCTCACGATGGACCAGCTCCGCCATCCTACCGGCCCTACGCAGATGACATACCTCCTATTCAAGTTCCGTCTCTACGATATTGCCTTGGCCATATGCAACGAGATCTTTTCTTCGGAAGCATCCCCTGCTGTCATAGCTAAGCTAGACAATGATATAACCAGTCAACAAGAGCTCTGGTCCGCACGCTACCATTCTGATACCAGCGTCGAACCACTGCCCAGCCAGCACTTTGCCCATATAAATATTCTCTTTGGCTACTCCCATCAGCTGCGTTTGCTGCTGCATCGTCCGGCATTGAACCGCTATCTCACTGGAGATATCAACGATCGTACTCACAGTTCTCGTAACCGCTGCCTGGACGCTGCAAAGGGTCTGCTATCTATCCAGAAGACACTTGCTGAGTCACCACAGTATATTCCCTATAAATGGTATACGGCCGGTTTGGCTAGTTTCCATGCTTTCCACGCTGCAGTTGTGCTTACTGTGATCATGATGAACCCTGAAAGCCAAGCAGAGTATGATGAGATTCATGCCCTGCTAGTAGACGCCCTACAGGTCTTCCATTTGCTTTCAAGCAGGAGTAGCCTATGCGAGAAGGGAATTCCAATTCTCAGCCAACTGCTGTAAGTTATAACTGGCCCCCTCTTATGTGGTTCATGCGTCGAATCTAACCATTAACAGTGAAATGGCCTCCCCCCAGCCTCAACACCTGTCCATACCGCAGCAACAACAGCCGTCTCAATCCGAACTCATGTCTACCACTGTCCCTTCGCCGCAAGATACCCCTATCTCTCTTCTCACTCATGGAGGCTCAGTCTCAGAACCGACGTTCGACTTTGCCAACACCCATGCTGAAACGATCCAGTCCCAGCTCCAAGCCCAATATTGGGTTACTGCTAGCAGCATACCATGGAACAACTGGGGTTTCCTTATCCATCAAGTATAGTCTTTTGTTCTTCTTAATGATAACAAATTTTTACGGAGTTCTGGGTTAGGCCTTTTTTTGGGGAAGCTATTTGAAGCAAAACAGCCAATGTTATATATGCTTGTTATCATTTGGATGCAACATATTCGATGATGACCAGTGATCCCCAGCAATGAAGGTTTTGGATAACTTATGACAATTTAAAGGCGTATCAAAAAGTAGCATAGTAATATATTTTTATGTGACTGGCATCGCCCATCATGATCTTACTTGCGCATGAACCAAAAAAAGGCTTCATTAGAATTGTGTCATTTTCCCTTGAACCAATTCATCATTCTTGCTTCTGCCGTCTAATCTACACGGAAAGTGAAATATTAAATCGTTATTTAATTATTTCTTTATCATTCCGAGTCTCCCACCCCATATTTCCCATTCCAAAAGAAGTGTATAGATGAAGGACGACTGGTTTAAGGTATTGGAAAGGTGGTATTGGGGTGTCTTTAAGGGAAGAACGACATCACACTGGGCGATGAAAAAAAAAAAAGATGTGAAGAATGCCATCGAGAGATAGAGAGGTGGTTGAAGGTATTTCATTCGTTTTAGATTTTATTTCTTTTTGTCGTTTAGAAAACAAGAGCAGCACCCTTGGTCTTCTTGTCACCACTGTTGAGTTGAGAGGACGAATTAGCATAGACTCTAGTGAATATCTATGAGCACGGAAACCGGGAACGTACCCAAGCTCGAAGTGCTTGCATCGCTTCAGGGCGAGCTGTGCCTTAGTCTTGCAGACTGTGCATTCCATTCGGAGGACGACCTTCTTGGTGGTCTTGGCCTTCTTTCTGAAGACGGGCTTGGTCTGACCACCATAACCGCTCTGCTTGCGATCGTAACGACGCTTACCCTGGGCGAATAGCGAGGCCTGTGGTTTGGAAAAAATTGTTCAGAATTCTTGTTCGTGCGGTGGAAGAGTGTCATATATGGGTGAGCACGGAGCTGCTGACCTTGCCTGCCTTGTATTGGGTGACTCTGTGCTGGGTGTGCTTCTTGCAGTCCTTGCCCTTGCAGTAGGTCCGGCGGGTTTTTGGAATGTTGACCTAATTAAGTCAAAAGGGTTAGTTGTATGCCCGGTATCAGTTCGTTGCGCGTGTGCATTGTTCTTCCACAGAATGCAAGAGCACCCATCCAGTCTCTCGAGCAAGTACGGGGTCTCCGGCGTCTTTTAGGCGTCTGAACTCAGATAGATTCGCTGTCCGCTGTGGAAAAACTACTGCCGATTAAAAAGAAGTTCTTGCTGTCTTCAATTTCGAAAATTATCTGTCCGCATTATCGCACATCCATATTCGTCACTTGCAGATAGAAATATCCGCAAATATCCCATTTTGACATTATCTCCAGAAAACCCGTCGTTGGAGCTGAATCATTCAATTTTGTCGAATGGCTCTGCGATGCGATTGCTGGTGGTCGGTGTCTCGATTGCTCGTTGGATGGGTCCTCCCACACTCTGGTACGAAAGCAGCACGGCAAAGGCAGAAAAAAGTGTCATCTCCTTACCATGGTGACTGATTTATGCCGGATCACAGACTGTGGAAGTGGTGTCGCTGGTCGCTGGACGCTGAGTCTGATATCGAAGTCGAAGTCGAAGCGACTTTTGTGTGTTGTGAATTTCACGCTCGCTTACGTTTGGAGCCAAGAAGCTAGCCGAGTTTACGTAAGCAAGATAACAAAACATCCGCACGGCAGCAACATGGCCAACGCTAAGTTGTACGGAGTACGGAGTAGATAGGAGGACATAGCAGACGGACAGGAAGACAGATAGACGAAGGGGATTGTGCTTTATATGCTGTATGGTAGAGAGAATGTATATATTTGTGCTATTGACTATCTATGTACCTATTGACGGCATTATTGATATCACCGTTGCTAGCCCCAAATTTCCCCATGTAGTCTTTTTCTATTCTACTCGTATCATATTGTATATAGTCATCCATCCAGAATCGCCTTCTATGCATTCACTTGTCTTCCTCTTCGTCGCCGTCGTCGCCCGGCGCCCCTGTCTGCACGCCTGTGCAATGTTGCTGTTCACGTGATGATAAGCGTTATCGTGTCTTGGCGCGGCGTCTTCTCGAAGTCGCCTTTTTGTATGTTTACACGTCGGAAGATGAAAAGGCGAAGCAGAAGAAGCGAATAAAGGAATATATCAACTGGTGTCTCTGTCTGCAGCTCATCGGACCCAGAGATCTTCTCTTGTACCGCCTAGTCCCTTTTTTGTAGCCTTCTTTTTTACTCCATACGCCACCTTCACCATGCTGATCAAGTGCGTCTGCCCCTCGTACGTTTATGCGCTCCCCTCGCTCGCCAGCTAACCTGTCCTTTGATAGAGTAAGAACTCTCACAGGCAAGGAAATCGAGCTGGATATTGAGCCTGACTACAAGGTACGTGTGTATTAATTTGTTCTGCGGTTGAAGCAACTGGACTAACAGCTTTTTGTTTGCCTAGGTATCCCGCATCAAGGAGCGTGTGGAGGAGAAGGTTGGCATTCCTCCAGTACAGCAACGGTTGATTTTTGGTGGGAAGCAGATGTAAATACTTCCTGCAGTGCTTTGAACTTCACGTTGTGCTAACTGTTTGATCAATAGGGCCGATGATAAGGCTGCATCAGAGTACAACCTTGAGGGAGGAGCGACACTACATCTGGTTTTGGCCCTACGAGGAGGACAGTAGGGTCCCGATGCCCCGTGGAAGGTGGAAGAAGCGGTTAGAATGAATATGGGAGAGGCGTAAAGAGGAAGACAGACGGCAAAAAGCCAATATTTGCCTCTTATTAGTCGACCTGCCTGACCAACCAAACGAACAGCAAATTACCATGTATCTTCAAGGACATTTCTGAAGACCATTTTTGACCCGACTAACCTGGGTCCAGTCACAGAACGACACCTGAAGCCTCTTGTGATTGATATTATTTTCTCCCTCTTATCTTTACTGCTAGATCTGTTACCTGATTTTCAATATTAGCATGACAATCAAACCTACTCTCTACAATGCGCTGTCGCAGTCCAAAAAACTCAATCGGAAAGACGATACCAGCTGCTTTCCCTTCGTTCTATTACACAAACCCTTTCAGAAAAAAAGGTATTACTAAACTTCCATGCTTCGGCTGGCAATGCAATGGTAGAGAGCGTCGTGATGACGCAACTAAAGCTTCCATCTGGTTCAAACAGTGCATTACCAACACATTACAGTTTGAGAGTTCTATGTCTCCCACAATAAAAGGGCTGGAAAGGGTAGAATAATTTGTAGTCTACTCGGGCAAGAAACTGGGCAATTTTTTTCAATTGTAGAGCGGCTGTGTCTCGAATATATATCCAATTGTCTTAGTAGCAACAAGAATCCAATAGGGGAAAATGAGGCCATTCATTGACTTCACCTACGTTTTGATATGGCTAGCAAGCGGCTGCATCCTCCATGCAGCTGCTCAGAGTAGCTCGCCTACGACAGCTGCCGCACCTCCGACCCGAAGCCACCAGTCTGCGGCCAGCCATGGCCCATACAGCGGAACACCAATGACCTCGGGAGCCTTGACGAATACTGTTTTAGGTACGGAGATACCTGCGGGACCTCCTGCGGCAACAGCTACCACGTACCCAAGTGATGGAGAGCTTCACGATCCCCAGCCTGCTCCATACGTCCCTGCCGGAGGCCGAGGGACAAACGGAACTCAACCAGTGTATAATGTGAAGAGTGACTTCGACTATGAATCGCTGGTATGTAACTGTATGAGCCTTCCATTGATGAATCGGCTGCCATTGCTAACAATGATCTAGGCTCTGGCATTGTATCAGGAATGGATCGAACTGGATCTCTTCCGGTACGGCCTTCGAAACTTCTCAGAGCAGGAGTTTACTGCCGCCGGCCTCACCTCAGAGGACAGGTATCTGATCGAGTTCATGGCCGAGCAGGAGATTGGCCATGCAACCATGCTCAGCAATATTTTAGGCGCTGAGGCTCCAATGCAGTGCTCATACAATTATCCTTTCACCAATGTCCGTGAGTTTGTGGATTTTTGCCAGAAGCTCACTCGGTTTGGTGAATCGGGCGTGTATGGATTCCTAGGTCATCTCAACTCAGGAGAAGCAGCCACGCTTCTCCTCCAGTCCATCACCACCGAGGCCAGGCAGCAGATGATATTCCGTCAGTTCAACGGCATGTTCCCTATGCCCGTCTGGTTTGAAGTTGGTATCCCACAGTCATGGGCTTGGACCTTACTCGCCCCTTATATTAGCTCGTGCCCGCCGGACCAGACCAGACTTGCCTGGCAAAACTTCCCGGCTCTGCGCATAATCAACCAACCTAACCCAGCACGCATCAACGGCTCGGCGGGAATGAATGAGACTTTGAGTCCTGGTATGAACACATTGCGTAGCTCAAATCTCACCTCCTCTCAGGCCTGTCTCAACGCAACAGATTCGTCTGCCGACTGTGCCCCAGCAATCGCCCAAAACCGTACAAACCCTCTATCCTATCCAGGTCGAGTCGTCAATCTCTCCTGGGATAGTCCTGGGAAGGCTGTCGGTCCAAATAACAGCTATATCACCTCCTCTCAAGCCAAAGCTCCCAGATTTGTCGTCTGGGTCTCTCAGCTCAACGTCACGTATTCTTCCCTGAAAATGCAAGGGAACAGCTCTGGCACTACCGTGCAGCCGAATATGGAGACCTTCCAGGGTGATCCAGCCATCAACGGGACAATGTTCATCGCGGTCACGGACTCAGACACGCCATATACATCGTTCAACCTGTCGATGATTAACCCGCACATTGTTGCTGGTCCAGCTTTGTATCAGGCCGGCTGAGCAAGGGTATAAGTCGGTTATCAAAAAAGTACTGTGTGTATAGGTGTTTGGACCTGGGAGTGGGAGTCTTGTAGTAATAGTGCTGATTCATAACTATTGAATAATGATCAAAAGTTGAAAGATATCTGAGATTTCCGTCAAATTCGTAACTAATAAGAGGTAGCCCTTCTACAAGGTAGAGCAGAGATCAGCATCAACTGGCACGGAACAGCTCACTTCTTCCTCTGTCATGGATATCAACTTGGCTGGTTTGATTGGCGTGACCCTCAAATTTGAGGCAAAAGCCCATCACGCGCAAGTTCACGTCATAGTTTCACCAAAGCCAACAACACCACACCTTCCTATACGACAGACGACGAGCAGACAGCACCAGATGGCCACGCTGTGACTGTACCCAAGGGCTTTATCTAGATATCCTCCCACTTCATGTGCAACTGCGGGATCCTGTCATTATCTGCAATGGTATAGCACGGCCTCGGGCTAGGCGTAACTTCCCTGACGACTTTGCGATGCGCACCGTACTCCCAGGCCGACCAGCGCCGAAGCTACAAGCTGTCAGCACAGCTCTGTGGGAGGGCATCCGCGTCATTGTAAGTGATACAACGTCCCTGGAAAATAACTCGAAATACTTCTTCTATCCGATGTCCGCTGGAGCTTGAAGCAGACTGGTTAAACTGACCTTTTGTCGCCTGTCACTAGGCGTACATATCCGGCAATGCAGTCATCATACTCGGAGGACCGCAAAAAGTACTACAAACTATCTACCTCGATGATGTCGAATGGCTTTCCGCTGTCAATATAGATGGAGCTTCTGGGAGGATTGCTGTATGCGGAGGACGGACAATACTTGTGTACAACCCGTCAAAAATCCGCAACAACGTCGAGGTACGATAGCAGCCTAGCCACTTTGCTGCAGTGAAATAACACTTGTTAATGGCGCTATAGTGGAAGCTACATCACACAATTCAGCGTGAAGATGCCGATTCTAGTGACGAGGATGACAATGACGGAGATGGAGAGGTCAGAACGCTATCATGGGGCGGTTCCGGGGAGCTCCTAGCAGGCAGCAAGAGACTTGTTCTTTGGCACATTGACGACGACGCTCCACATGCTATATGGACAAACAAACTGGCAAACCGGGCCAAGATTGCGCAGTTCTCACATGATGCAGGGCTTATTGCTTCCACAGGGGATTACGACCGGTTTGTGAAGGTATGGAGGCGACTTTCCTTCGGCGCTGACGAAGCTCGGTTCGACGTGACGTACCTTCGGCATCCAAGTACTGTGACAGGAATACATTGGCGCCGACCGCATCATGTCGAGCAGACAATAGACAATGTCCTTTACACGATATGCTCCGACAACAAGATACGAATATGGGCGCCAATGGATCGTCATGCTTTACAGGCACTTCAACTCTGGAATGTGATTGATATGGAAGCTTCAATTCAACCGCGATACCCCCCTAAATCACCCAATGCCAGCAATAGATATGGATTCATTGTTGATAGTCGTGATTTCTCTCTTGCCACTGAACGTGCAGTGCAGCTCGGGCCTGCAACGGAAAAGGATAAGTTTGCTCTCGACCACCTTATTGAGGCAGCCACTAAGAGTCCGGAGGTTTGTGTCATTCTTGACGAGAACGGCCATATGTGTGTATGGGGACTAGAGAATGCTGGCTGTAAAGCACATGCTGAAGCTAATATCTTCAACATAGCTCACGTTGAAGGATTGGATCTTTCTACTGCTCTAGGTAACCATCAGACAGGCAACTACGCCCAATTCTATTCTTTTGCTGGAGGTGTTTCCGATGCATCCTTTACCGTCATTACCCATTACTACGATGGACGGATTGAATGGTTTGACTCACGGGTCGATATTCTATTCGACCCTACACCTCGAAAACACCGGCTAGTGTCTCAGGCCACCTGGTCTGGACATACTGAATCAGTGAAAAAGATAGTGCGCACGCCTAGTGGGAAGGTTCTAAGCTCCCGAACAAATGACAATAATGCCGTGATATGGCGTCAAAGGTCAAATACCAGCACTGGCTCCGTACTGGTCCAACAAAGTGCTCTCAACTGTGATATGCATATTCATCGAACCTGTTTGTTGGAGGATGGAAATTTCCTGGTCAATCTCCACCATAACGGGATATCCATGTGGGATATTCGCTCATTCGAAGCTCAGATGATTGCGAAAAGTGATTTGCACCTCAGCAGTAAACCTCTATGTGTTTTGCTTATACCAACATCTGAATCTTGTACTTCCTACATTGCCGCAATAGGGGCTGATATGACAGGCGTAGCCTGGGAAGTTACCCTTCCTGCCGGCAATACACCTCGAGGGCAGTCAAAAAAGCATGATACCCCGGTTTTGCGAGAGTTCTCAACGTTCAGTCTTGGATCGGATGAGGAAGTTGCTTACATTCTCCCCGTTGATCCAGCTGGATCGAAACTCCAAGCATCTCATTCTTTGGATTTGTTTGCCACTGATATCGCTCTGTCTTACTCTCATAATGGGACCATCAAAACATGGACAGCTAAAGTCGATAAATCAAAGGGCAGGGTTGATTGGCTACTGACTGCCACTGTTGAGACGGGGATTCCAAACCCTTCCCTGGCTAGTGCTGGCTCAGTCCGAAAGGCTGCGCTTGTAGACCAAAATCGAACACGTTTAACTATATGGGACACAAACAGTGCTCAGTTGGAGTTGGAAGAAAGATTTGAAGAGCATGATATCATCCAGGATTTGGACTGGACCTCAACCCCTGACATCCAGTCGATTTTGGCTGTCGGTTTTCCACATAAAGTCATCCTCCTCTCACAATTAAGATACGATTACCTTGATGCTGGTCCTTCGTGGGCACAAATTCGAGAGATCAAGGTCGGACGTCACACACCGCACCCTATCGGAGATTCGTGTTGGCTCGGTAATGGAAACCTAGTTGTTGGTACCGGTAACCAACTCTTCGTGTATGATAAATACATCGAAGCAAGCAACAGATGGGTTACCAACCTGCGTTTACCTTACCATGATGATACTCATTTCGACCTATTCGATGCTGTTAGCAGGCTAAATGGCCCTCTTCCGGTTTTCCATCCGCAGTTTCTAGCCCAATGCATCCTGAGCGGCAAAATAAGCCTGGTTCACTTGATATTGACAAAGCTACATAGGAAATTGAAGTTCGTTACCGATGGTGATGAAGTTGATGGTTTTCTAGATATTCCGCTGGAAGATATATATAATGAGGTCTCTGTAAGTGGGCTTCCCTCTTAAACGTTCACATTCCAATAGAACTAACATTTTTGACGAAGCCAATACAACAGATAACATATAAGGAGATGAATTCTGCCTATGCAAACTTTACCCTGGATCATGAACCTCGTGTTCTTGATGAGAGTATTGCTACATCACTCAACGAATACCTGAAGAAGATAACTCTTCCACAATTATCGTCTAAGGAACAGTTCCGTCTCGTTGATATCGTTGAATGCGTTACTACTGTAGAAAAGCATCGGCGTTCAATGGACGTGAATGCTGCGAGATATATTCTCTTCTTCCGGCAATATATGCTCAGGAAGAGTCAAGGTTTCCTTGAAGAGTATATGGTCTCTTGGCGAGAGATCGTCTGGGCATTTCACAGTGATAGCCATGAAATCCTTACAGATCTCGTTGGGAGACAGTTCCATGGCAAGATGCTTTGGGAGAATGCTAGAGAAAGTGGAATTTTCATGTGGATTACTGATATAAACGCTCTGGTATGATATCTCTGACCTCTCATATCATGCTTTATCGGTTACTAATTGAGTATAACTAGCGTTCTCTCCTAGAAGTTATCGCTCGAAATGAATATACCAAGTCTGACGACAAGAACCCTATCGATTGCAGCATTTTCTATCTTGCCCTTAAGAAAAAGAAAGTGTTGCAAGGCCTCTGGAGAATGGCAACCTGGCACAGGGAACAGCCAAACACGCACCGATTTTTGTCAAATAATTTTCAGGAAGAACGTTGGCAGACCGCCGCATTGAAGAACGCTTTTGCGTTACTCGGAAAGAGAAGATTTGGTAAGTCTTAGCCTCTGCTCCTTAAAATGGAACGGAGAAATGCTAATATATAAAACTAGAGTACGCTGCTGCCTTCTTTTTGCTAGCAGATCATCTACGTGATGCGGTAAACGTCTGCATCAATCAGCTTAGAGACATTCAACTTGCAATCACCATCGCTCGCGCTTATGAAGGTGATGATGGACCGGTTTTGAAAGAAATCTTGGAAGAGCGGGTACTCATTACGGCTGCCACGGAGGGCAATCGATGGATGGCCACTTGGGCTTTTTGGATGCTCAACAGGCGTGATATGGCCGTTCGGGCTTTAGTCGTAAGTCTTTTTTTCGTATTTCACTTCCCATTGTGCTATCTATACTAACATATCCACCTGTATAGACACCGATAGAAGGCCTACTTCCGCCCACTCCTGGTTCACCGGCGAGCCCTGGCCAAGTGGCTTTACAAGCAAAATCGTACTTGTCCAATGACCCGGCATTAGTCGTTTTGTATCAACAGTTGCGCGAAAAGACCCTTCAAACTCTGAAGGGTGCATCCAGGATTGGCCCTCGAGAGGAATGGGAGTTTGTTCTGCGCAATGCACGACTATATGACCGCATGGGCTGTGACCTCCTTGCTCTCAACTTAGTACGAGAGTGGGAGTTCCTCACACCGTCTCATCCTACGGATACTGTCTCTGACAGGCTGTCAATCAGCTTCATGGAAGATTCACGAGATCCACGAAAGATTCTCAAGCGAAGAGGGAGCCTCGTTGTTGCCGATATGCATATCACTCATGACAAGAAAGACGACGCCAGAAAAGCTGAAGCTAACAAGGATGGATCTCAGCCGGCAAAAAATCCCACCCAATTCCAAGAGCCGGAGTCAAGCTCTTTGCTTGATTCCTTTGGTTTCTGACCTCCCCCTTCTCCCATTCTTTCTCTTGTGTTACCGCAATCGATTACTGATATATTTCTTTTTGGATGCATATGGGTATATCTCATTTTTCGGCGTGGAGTATCGTGTGTTATTTCTGCTTTTTTGGAGGGGGAGGGTGTGGTTATTTACGATCTAGTTATCAATCAGCAATATGTACAACATGCGTCTTTGATCCTTCTTGATATCCCAGCAAGCATTCGCTGCAGTCAACATCTCCTTACTTTCTTACTTGCTAGTTAACTCGTTGCTAGTTGGACGTCAACCCACGCCGCTGACAGGTCAACAGGCTAATGCTCTAATTATTAATGCGCTGATTCCATGCATGACAAGCACCTTATCATCCTCTCTTATTGGTAGGATGCCTGCGCTCTCAATTACGTCAAAAAGGCGCCGGCAAATCGTCGGAATTAACTAGTTAATTAGTCAGCCTGCGATGGCTTCATTTTTGGGTCTTCTTATGCCTTTTGGGATCGACGACTGCGAGAGAAAAAGCCATCCTCTCAGCCGAGGGAAAGCAGCCTGACTCACTAGCTTTGTATATATATGCATATTACGAGCAGGATGTAGAATGGCATCCCTTAAGTCTCCTTTCCTACCGCCTCACATTGTACGGTCTCGATAAAGACCGTTGTTCTGCCACACGATACACTGCTTAAGGCCCTCCCGGCTCTGCGGCCCCTATCCGGCTGAACAAGAGACCCAGCACCATGGAGGCCGGCGGTAACAGCACTCGCAGGGACGAGGATACGCTGGAAACGCTGGAAACACAGGTCGAAGAAGACGATGCCCCGCCCACGACGTATGCCCAGAGCTTCACGCCGCGGTCATTGCTCGTTGGTCTCGCCATTGGGGCGCTGATAACCTTCTCAAACACCTATTTTGGGCTGCAGACAGGATGGATCAGTGTCATGACGATGCCCTCGTCACTGATCGGGTTTGCCGTCTTCAGGTCACTCTCCCGCCATCTTTCGTTCCCGTTTACGCCGGTCGAGAATGTTCTGATACAGACGGTGGCCGGCGCCGTAGGGACGATGCCCCTGGGATGCGGCTTCGTGGGCGTCATTCCGGCCCTGGAGTATCTGCTCCGGCCAGGACCTGACGGCCCTATGGACGGGAGTGATGGTGGTGACGGCGAAGGCGGGCCCTTGAAGCTGGCATCATGGAAGCTGATTGTCTGGAGCTTGGGCGTTTGTCTGTTTGGCGTCATCTTCGCGGTGCCTCTAAGAAAGGAGGTTATAGTGCGGGAAAAGCTCAAGTTCCCCAGTGGTACAGCGACGGCTCTCATGATAAATGTGTTACATGGCGCAACCAAACCGGTTGATAAGGGCAAAGGGACTACAAGGAGGCTGAACCACTCCACTGACAGTCCGGCAGAGACTGAGCGGCTATTGGCATCCAACGACATTGCAGGTGTCACCCTGGAGCATCTAGAAGCAGACAGAAGAAGAAAACATGAATGGAAGGCTAAAATTAGAATGCTGCTTCTTGCATTCGGTGTATCTGCCATCTATGTAAGCTCTTTCTAGCACCTATCGTTGCCTTTTTGTTACTGACCAAGTTTCGGGCTTAGACCCTTCTGTCGTATTTTGCGCCGGTGCTCCGTAATCTGCCGGTATTCGGACTTCCCCTGGCAAATCAATGGTTATGGACCTTGAATCCATCACCTGCGTACATCGGGCAGGGCATCATTATGGGACCTTCCACATCTCTTCATATGCTGCTCGGTGCCGTAATCGGATGGGCTATACTCTCCCCTCTAGCAAAGCATAATGGCTGGGCGCCAGGCCCGGTAAATAGCTGGGAGACTGGCAGCAAAGGTTGGATAGTTTGGGTCTCCCTGGCAATTATGCTTGCTGATTCAATCATCAATTTGGCCTGGTTGGCAATTCGACCACTCGTCAATCAAGGCCCTGGATTTGTCGTGCGTCTTCAGTATGAGATCAGACGAAAACAGTTCTGGACAGGTCTGTTTAGCAGAAGCACTCCGTCCAGCCCTGGCTACACTGCCATACATGCGCGAGAAGGCCGTGACCCAAAGGGGGAAGACTACGATGCTCCCCCATCCGAACTTATATCTAACCGTACAATCGCGATACTGCTTCCCCTTGCGCTAATTCTAAACGTCGTATGCATGCGCATAGCGTTTGGTGACATAATATCTCCTTTTCTTTCAATTGCGGCTACACTCCTCGCTCTTCTTCTCTCCATAATGGGTGTCCGCGCCTTGGGAGAAACTGACCTCAACCCTGTATCTGGCATCAGCAAACTCACTCAGCTTATTTTTGCTGTAGCCACTCCCGCGAGCCACCATACATGCCGCAGTGCAATAGTTGCTAATCTCCTTGCGGGTGCTGTGTCTGAGTCTGGAGCTCTGCAGGCAGGCGACATGATGCAGGATCTGAAGACAGGCCACCTCCTCGGCGCCAGCCCCAAGGCGCAGTTCTATGGCCAGGCCATTGGAAGTGTCGTTGGTGCTATCATCTCAGTTGGCGTGTATAAGCTCTACGTCAACGTCTACCCAGTTCCCGGACCTATGTTCGAGGTCCCGACTGGATATGTTTGGATATTTACTGCGCGACTTGTGACCGGCCAAGGTCTTCCAGAAATGGCATGGCCAGCCGCCGGTATTGCCTGCATAATATTCACCATTACCACCATCCTGAGAATTGTCGGAACAGTCTCCGGCCCCGCCGGTAGTAAAGGCCCGGTATTTGCCCCTTGGCGTGCTTGGGTGCCCGGTGGCATTGCTGTTGCCGTTGGGATGTACAATGTTCCTTCATTCACCTTAGCCAGAGCAATTGGAGGTATAATTGCTCTTATTTGGCAATATCGTTCCATAATTATGCGAGATCGTCTTGCTCTATCCAAAGCACAAAGCGCCAGTTCACCAGATGGTGAAGAACAGGAGGCACACAAGCCGCTAGATAACGACGAAGATTCAACTTCATCAACGATAGTTATTCTAGCGTCGGGTCTTATTCTTGGTGAAGGTATCGTCAGCATCCTAAACCTGATACTAGCGAGCGCAAAGGTTCCGCACCTCTGACTTTAGGGTTCGTTCATGGCCGTGATTTGAAGTATATTATATACCCGATATCTGTCATGCTATTTATAAATCTCTCTTTGAAAGGTCGGCCTGTCTACCATTTTATAATTTGACTTCTGTTGTAAGAATAGCTCGAAAGCACAGCTACATATATATGGCCCATTGTCAAATGTTAGGAAATGCAAATATGGTCAGCAGTTCTCCTGTCTTTCGGGGTTTTATACATCGAATGTGTGCATTGAATATGTATCTACAACCCTGTCAAACAAACCTGAAAAGATTATCATCCTTTGCTAAACGATTGGCCTCGATTTATATTCGTAACTGCTACTCAAGAACTTTATATAACATAGTACGTCTTGACAGGCACGACGTATTTTAAACAAGAATGTTAAATAGGCAACCGGGCATGTGTAGGAAACGAGCAAAGAGATATATACACACTTGAGGGTGGAACCAAAAGCCACAAAGGGAATAAGAAACATAACATGTGCCAATACAACACCGTTAAACTTGGCTTGCTACCGCCGAAGCGGGCATCTTCACGGAGTTTTCAAGGCAAAAAGGGAAGCAAAGAAAACAAAAGTATAGAACATATCGGGATATCACCGCCATCGCATCGCCAATGAGAGCACGTGTGCATGCATGATCATGGCTACTGCCCATATAGGTATAGCTAGATAGGTATGTAGGAGCTCATCTCATGTGCGCCCGTTAACTCGAAGAATAGAAAGAAAAAACTAGACATTAGAAGCATTCAAACCATGAGGCAAAAGGTAAAAGTAAGGGATTGTGGGAGGGTATATGAGAGCCAGAATTTGTTTCCAAAGACTAATTCTCCTGGCCTGGAACAGGTTTACGGTTTGCAGGCCCTAGCGCTGGTGGAGGACTGCGACTTGGCTCTGGTTTCACTACAGGCTCCTCCGAGACTGCTGCCGGAGCTGGTGCAGGAGTTGCAGGGGCAGCAGCAACACCGGCACTATTGCTCCTTGGTCTTTGGGCCGCAGGCATAACGGGCTTCTCCATCCCACCTGGTCCATACGGTCCTGGGCTCATTGATCGTGGCTGTGGAATTCGTGGGCTACCAGCACCCGGACCTGGGGATAATGAGCGAGGGATCTCGTTGAACTTGTTTTGAGGTGGAGGGTAGGGTCTATATCCTGCATTGGGTGAAGCTGGCCGACTGTTCACAGGAGGGTTAAAGCGCGGGCTATTGGGGTTTGGCCCAGGGGAGTTTGGGCCGCCTGCTGGAGGCATGGCCCCTGGGATGGGAGTGCGTTGACCAGGGCCTTGAGGTGGTCCACGTGGGCGAGGACGAACAGGGCGGGAAGAAAGACATGTTCGGGGCGCAACGCCCTGCTGAGGCTGGTCAAGGCGGATACAGAGAGCCTAAAAGTGACGTTAGTATGAGATATGCGATATGCGTTGCCGGGATTGGGCTACGTACCCAGCCGTCATCATATTCATGGAGCATGCGAACAAGTTGGCCTGCCCGAAGGGGTAATTCATCATCCATAGAAGGGTTGAAATCAAGTTGAACGCGGTAGACATTGTTTGGTCCAGGGGGTGGGCCAGCAGGCGCTCCAGCGGGTGCTGGCGCTACATTAACGACAGAGGCCGTGCTCATGGCAGGACTCGAAGGCGCGGGAGCGGCAGCCGAGACTTGTGGAGGAGCGGGCTGCTGCTGCGGCGGCGGCGGCGGCGGCGGCGGCGGCGGCGGCTGATCTTTACGGGCATCCTCACTGGACCGAACAGAAGCAACAGCGGCAGCGCTAGTAGTGACAGCGGACAACGCGCTAGCAGATGCAACAACACCAGTGTTGACAGTACCTTCAGATACAGGAGATACGGGGCGGCCGACGTCTGAACCAACACTCGGCGTACGGACCTGGAGGGCTTCTGGAAGCGTCCGGTTTGGAGGTGACGAAGGAGCCGAACTTGGATTGTCGAAGGGGTTGACCGGGTCATTGAATGGATCAGAATTTGTGGCAGTATGTGACTTGACTAGTGCAGATGGCCCAGGGCCGTCCGTCAGGCTGCGCGAGCCACCGGCAGATGCTGGGGGAGTAGGCAAGGAACCAGAGACGTTGAGCACGCCTGGAGCCTTGGCTGCCCCGGGGAGTGGGCTTCCAAAGTCTGGAGAAAACTGAGTCACAGGTCGAATGTTGAGCTTTGGTGCAACGGGAGAAGTAGTGGATGTAGTTGGTCTAGAAGCAGGAGGTGGTGGGAAACTTGCGGCCGCATTGCTGAACGATTTCTCGTTGTCAATCTCCTGTAACTCCTGTTCTCTTTTCCTTTTACGAAGAAAGAAGAATATAGCACCGCCAATAATAGCAGCAAGGGCAATGAGACCAATTGCAAGACCGGCTTTCGCACCCGAGCTCATTCCTCCGGCACCTGGAACAGCAGTAGCCGAGCTAGAGCCTGAGGCTGTCTCCATGGCTGCATCATTGGAGTTGGTTGCAATCGTCCGTGTTGGGGCCAATGTAGAGGTAGTGAAGTCCCGATCACTACTTGTCGTTGGTGCAGGAGTCGAATGGGACGATGGTTGCGAAGAGGAAGATGAAGACGACGAGGGTGGCCGACGGGTGGTAGTTGGTGTCCGTTCTGTTGTCGGCTCCGGAGTCGGTTCAGGTGTTGGTGTCTCTGTCTCCCCTTCATCACTGGTCTCTGTTGGCCTGGGTCTCCTCGTTGACCGCGTGGGAGTCTCCAATGGAGGAAACGGTGTGATCTTTGGACGGTCGCGGTCCTCTGTTGCAGTCGAATATCCGCCGATAGGTCCAGAGAACGTCGGTTTCGCAGTCACATAGATGACAGATGTGATGGTGGAGCCCGACTTCCTGTCATTGTCCTTGAAGATATCGTCGATATTGTCGATAATATCGTCGATTGAAGGGTGCTTTCGAGCCCGATGACGGTGGCCGTGTCGCGCCATGATGGTATAGATAGATGCCGCGGTACAATATCGTCGTACCACTCAGAGACGGGATGCAGCAACCAGCGCAATTTCAAACGCACGATATATAGGTTATTAGTGAAATCTTAGACCGCTCGTCTGTAGATATCACAGAGCCATCTGTCTCTGCGTTGAAATCAACGATGGTATTAATGACTGTGAAAGACGCTTGAGTTTGCGATCCAAGGGAGCGACTGGACAGAGCCCTCCTTCGGCGGAGTGCTCTTTGGAAAGAGTGAATGAACAAAAGAATGACTTGGGGGCAGCAAACAAAGAGAGAACGTCGACTGTCGACAAGAAAGGAGCGAGGCAGCGTAGAATTCGTGAATGTCAGTTAAAGAGCGAAAAGAGCGAGGAAGCGGTCGCTAAGAGCCCGGGGGAAGAGGAGACTTTCATGCCAGGGCAGCAAAGCCCCCCCGAAGTGTATTTTTGGGACACTAAGAAATTAGTGGCTGTTTAGTCGAGCCAGCTGAAGCCGAACCGGGCGAATATCCATGGCGCTCCCCATGCGATGCAAGTGATATCTCCACGGCCGGCGCTCGCACTAATCGCGCAAGTCAGGCACACCTTTGAGATCGAAGATTCCCAATCAAATGGTGACCATGATCTCAAACACCACGCATTCCAACGTCGCAGGTACTCCGTACGGAGAGGAACTGTCGATGTCTGGTAGCCCGTCGCCTGGCCACATCGCTTGATGTCAGCCTGTCTCTAGCCAGGTTCCTCGGTTGACCGTATTTAAGTTAGTTGCTTTAATTAAACATCGGTACGAGGTCGCCAGGGGCTCGCACTTTCCCCTGGCCGGAACCCAGACTTCTGTTGGTGGGAACGAGGATGAGGCTGCTCGTACCTGACGCCTTTCCCTTATAGTCAAGGAGGAATCATCCACACGGCTGACGGAGCAAACAGCATGGCCGCCATCCTGCGAGACACACACCGATGATCGATCGGTTGTCCGAGATAACCAGACCTCTCTTCCGTATTGAGCAAGTAACCATCGTTCTTCCACGCAGGCAACAATTCTTCTCCATGTCGATGGGGAAATAATCTGGCGCCGGTTGTTCCCATTCCTTGTCTGCCGTGTTTTGTCGCCATGTCGATCAATACGAGTCTGTCAAGATGGGAACCAGAGTCCAACATCCCCAGACAAAAGTAAAGGGGAGACGGTACTACCCGGCTATTGGTCGAAATTTGTGTCAGCTGCTGTTGGGTTCTTTTTCTCTTCCTCGACCAGCCATGGCCGCTCATAGAAATCTGCCGGTTTCAAACCAAAAGGAGCCCCTACCACTGGTTTGAATTACTACCGTTATATTCACTTTTCGATGCTAAGAACGGAGTAAATGTCCTGTACTCTGTACTTCGTAGTTAGTTCCTGCATAAGTCGGTTTCTTACCTGAAGCTCACTACTCGGCACATCTCGGTGGTATGCACGGAGTTTTAAGCGCCCACACCTAAAACTGCCCTAAAAGTCTTGATCATAGCAAACGACCAAACCAGAGACTCACTTAGCTGTCTCAGGTATTACCCCAAGGCGCAGCGAATGGCCAAGGACTCCTTAACTGAAATCCATTTGGTAGTTGAACTGCCGAGCGTTTGACATTTTATGGCTGCGAGAGCCCCAGCTAACTCCCAAGCAGTTTCGCCAATGCTTCGCTGGCTTACCATGCGGAAGAAGGATGGACTTCTGGGTAGAACTCCAGTCTTGAGTCTTTAATATAATGGAAAAATTTTTTTCCTTCCATGTTGGAAGAGCAGAGGCTGCTCTTAACCCGAGAGTTCCCTTTGGTGTGCCTCAATAAAATTAAATTCGCTCGTTTCTAGCTGTGCTAAAATACCTCGAGTTAAGTTTACCTTCTGTCTGTCAGCGTATTCTTAAAGAAACTCGCCGATTCCTTCAACATTTGTCAAGCAAAGTAGGAAAAAGCATTTCACAGAGCAACAGTTGCCTTCCCAGCGGTTACTATGACCATATGTTAGCTCTATTTATTTAACTATACTTTGTTTATACGGAATGAAGCTTTATACCCGAAGCAATGACCACATCTATTATTAAATAAATCCTATTTCTGACCCCGCATCATAGGAAAGGATTGTATCATCTTCATTGGGTCCTTATGAGCATATCCAGGACAATGTTCATTTCGCAGCACGGATCAGAACCTAACACTAAGTCGTAAAAGGTTCTGAATTGGCTAGCCGGCCACATTATATCATGCAAAACGGAGCGAGAAAAAGAAAACACCCTGCATATTCCAGGGGATTGTGCTCAACGCGAATTGCTGTAGATGTTATGGATGCTTCGACGTTGTCGAGTTGAGGTCAACAATTTCTACTTTAGGAATTGGACAATTCTATCATCACGTGAATTAACAGTCATGTGATTATTCATTAGTTATATAGGCTTGGCACAAACATATGCAAAGGTCATGAAAAAAGATTCCTTGTGTGTAAGATTGGTTTAAAACGACATGCAAACCCACAGACAGAGTCGAGATGCAACAGGTGAGGGCAGCTAACTGAAGAACGGGTGTTTCAATGCCTAATGCCGGAATTATTAGCAAACCCTTTCAATAAATCTACCATGTAAATATGCGCGCGTATGAATCACGAACCTCGCAGGGCGCAATGCGATCCTTGCTCTCGTAACGAACGAGCTGTTGCACCAAGTCTCGACCATTTTGTAGCACACCATTCAATATCTCCTCCCAGGGCTTTGGGGGATATTGCTTAAATTCGATTTTCCCCCAGTCAGACAACCCTTTGGCAGACTACATCATGAGCATTAATTAGACATGGCAATTTCCGGAAATATAAAGGGGAGGCCCTCAAAACAAACCCGCAGCAGGGAGTGGGGTTGAAACCCCTACAATTCATACGCTGCGTACTGTACATACCGGCCATATGTCAAGGTTTGGTGTCCCCAAGGTTGTAAAAATGGAATGTATTAACGCCAGTTCGCTGCCAAGGTCACCAGCATCAAAGAGTTTTCGATGAGTTGGCATATCGATAGCTTCCGCGACAACACAACCAGCAGCCCACAGGTCAAGGCTAGGACCATAATCTTTCCCGCCAAACAATATCTCGGGTGGTCGATAACATGTTGTTCCGACATCAGTTATTTTTGCATCAGCCGGCTCGGAAGCTGGATCTGTCGGGTCCCAGGCGATACCAAAGTCAGTCAGATACGCCGGCCCCGATGGTGAGCGAAGGAGTATATTAGATGGTTTAATATCGCGGTGTATGATGCCCAGTGAGTGTATGTGGTCCAATGCACGAAAGAGGTCTCGCAAATGAGACCGGATATCTTGTGGAGAGAGGACATTCCGGCTCAGCAATGTATCTAGCTGATAACACATGTATGGAAATACTAAGACGAATCTCTGACCCGGCTCATGCAGGGTATCCAACAATGGAATGACATTGGTACTTTCGCCCCGGCGTGTTATCCTTGCTTCACGCACCGAATCATGCGGCAGTTCCATCATCTGCGGAACTGTAACTTTTAAAGCCACAAGCAACCCATCCGCATTCCTTGATTTGTAAATGGTGGAAAAGAGTCCATCATTGTCAGGCAGAGCCTTTTTGTATGGCCCTATTTGCTTGCCCGGGCGAGGGTCAAGATCATAAGCTCGATTGACTTCCGATATGTTAGGGTCCTCATCCTTGGTCTGGTGCCCTCTCAGCCCATCAATATGTTTCTGGCATGCAGCTTGATACTCAGCCTGCGTGGTTGAGAATGTTATATGCCGTAGTCCACTATAGCTCTAGGTATTGTCTCTCCTTACCTTCGACGAAGCGCCGTTAAACGCCTCGGCCTCAAATTTGGTCGCTTCTGCACGTCCTTCAAAGGCACTGTTGGCTTCTGTATGACTGTGGCAGTATGCTGAACTCCTATGTAGACTAGTCAGAATATGCCAGACATTCAATTGGATGGAAGGAGGTATTGTGCAACTTGCAGTGCTGCAATATTAGTTAAACGATCAGAGAATCCAATTTCTGATCTCCAGGTTGTACTGGAAGCCATCACCGGCCAGAGGTATAAAGGTTTGCCCTTAGATTGCTTATCGGTAATGGCCCCTATGCATATACTTCCTTATAATAGTAGGTAGCGCTATGGTGAGAAAATGGCTGGCGGGTATTCGCTTTCATGCATTAAGATCTGGTCTAAAGGGATGGCATCAATAGTTACCCAGACATCTAACAAATTTGTCTCCCGCTCTATAAGCCTTCTCCTTCTTCTACACCATATATAATGCCCCTTACTTTCTTCTCTGCTCCTGTCTTTTATCCTGTTTATCTTTTGTTTCCTTCTTCTTCCCCAGACTTTTTCTTTTTCTCTGACAGTGGCAAAAGTAAACAGATGACACGTGACATAATTTGTCAGCATCTTTCCTCCGCCATCCAGAACATCGCAATTCATGTACAGAACGTCTCCTCCTGACAAGCAGTATTCGCAGTTGCAAAGAACAGAGAAGAGTAGTCATTCATTTACTAGTCACTCTTACCCTTCAGACTGAGAATACACCTCTATATCTTCTGGTTCCTATTCTGCTATCGCCAAGAAACTATGCTATAGTTCCCTTGTCTGAATCCAGGCTATGAAACGCGTTTGATATGGAACTATCGCGACAGGAATACCCTGCCCTAGCGGTGAGTTGGGCTATCTTATAGCCTTCGCCAGTGATATGGCTACCTTGTCTTTTATAAATTCATATATACTAATACTTTATTATATGGAAATAGGGCATCTTGCAACCCAGCCAAGCTATTGCTGTTGTCACTGAGCGGTTGCGGACGGTTAACAAGCTCAACACAGATGTTGCAGATTGGCTCGCTGTACGCCTTGCTACCCAATCACATATACCGCGTGATGACAGGAGTATAGGGTGCTAATGAGACGAGTAGGAACGACGCCGATTAGAGGAAGCATACTATCTCGGACTTCGGAAGCTTGCGCGAAGACCACAGCCAGAAGGAGGCCAGGCATTGGGGTCAGATACAACACTCAACAACCTCTATTCTCTCGAAGCAGCTACTGATTATCGATAATTCTATGTGATAGGGTCTTTGAAATACCATGGCAGCGGATCCTTTCTGCGACAGAGTCTATGGCTCACTCGCACGAAGCGCTAGCTAACGGAATTGAGACGGATGCCGAAAGACCCCTCAGAGAATATGAAACCAAAAATGCAGACATGAAGTCAATGATAACAATCCAGAATGACCTTGCATCTCTAGCCAAGACTCTGGAGGCTGCCCAAAAGAAGCTTGATAAGCTTAAAGATAAAGGCCCCAAACATGCTTCAAAAGTGCCCAGCGCACAGGCTGCCGTGGACGATGCCAGAGCGCAATGGCAGTCTAGAGCGCCCTTTGTTCTCGAGCAACTGCAAGCTGTTGATGAACACCGTGTCAACCATCTGCGAGACATCCTTACTCAATACCAAACTCATGAGACAGACCATGTTGAACGCAGTCGCCAGGCCGTAGAGAGCTCTCTTAACTCGTTACTAAATATTGAAGCGGGCGAGGAGATCCGCACGTACGTCAACAAGAAAAGCGGAGGACGATTGCCCTCTGAGGCCGTCCCATCTACACCAGCTCCAACTTCGCCTCGACAGGATACACCAACAAGTCCTAAACCAACCCCACCGGCTACGACAGAGCCACTACCGTCTCCTCCTGTTCATGATGACGATGCGAGTCAGCGATCTGGTACTTCTGCACAGCGTCGTCCCAGCCTCCAACAGAGTGAGTTCTTATTGCTTCTCAATTAGTACCATAGTTTTTTTTTTTTTTTAACAAGCACAACAGCCCCCGAGCCTCGCCATACTGCCTTTGGCGGCCTAAAACGACTTGGAACGGTTATGGGGAGGCGCAAGAGCATGATTGTTCCTTCTACTGGCCCCCCTGAGAAGAAATTTCGATCTCCTTTCACTACATTCCGCCGTACCGATCCATCCCGCAATTTTCAACAAATGGACGAATCAGAAGGGCATAATGGCTTAGAGGCGGTTACTTCAATGAAATCTCAAAGGCCACCGTCATCTACTATGAATGAATCGGCATTCATTGAGTCACCTCCTTTACCGGCGCCGAATGATATCCCCGAGGAGCCTGTAGCAGAAGAATCCAATGCAGTAAATGGGCAGTCAACCGACGCACCTGGTCAAACCTCACAAGTCGATGCAGAAGGCTACTCTCAGAGGCCGGATATAGAAGATGAAATTACAAGAATACAAAGGGAAGCCGCTGCGTAAGTTATTTTACGTTCACAGCATGTCATGTATTTGTGTTGGTAAAACTGACATTACTTTTAGTGTTGATGATTCGGGCATAAACCTAACCATTCGAGACCAGCCTATCCCAGAGGATGAAAGCGAGGCTAAACAAGCATTGAACCAAGTGGCAAACACGCTACGACTTGTATGTGCCCATTGGTGTGCTCAACTCATTTTTCCACGTAACTAACCATGCTTTCCATAGAAAGCACAACAATCTGGCGCCGCCCGTGGCCCCGGGACGGTTAGAGGACGTCGTGATGTACGAAATACCATGTTCTTCCCTCAACCTCCGCTCCCAGGCACTGGTCACAGTGCTGAAAACCCCTTCCCTGCTTTGAATAATGCTGCATCGGCACAGCCAGGAGCCCCCGAGATGCCAAGGAACCAGGCATTGCCGGAAAAAGTTATCCAGGAGGACCATATGCCGGATAATACCTCAATTCATTCCTCGCAGACTCTGCACAGCCTATCGGGCCCCATCACACACCCTGTACTACCGGAACCCGGCCTTAATGCTTCCATTGTGGAGAAATTAACGGTCATGTTATCAGAGGGTGTTGTTACCAGATCACTTGTTGTCGGAGAGCTTGCTCTTGCATACAATAACAATACATCAGGAGAAGATGCCTCGGAATCGCAAGTTATCCGCCTAAACAACTTTGGAATCCTAGAACGGGTGGCTGCGAACCCACAATTTGTTACGGAGAGGAGCTTAACTGCATCTGGGGGTGATATACCGCATGACGATTCCTCCAAAGGCCAATATCAAGTACGTCTAGCACAGATTATGGGTCCTACGCCAACAGTTGCCTTCAAATATCAGATCCATCTGGATTCTTCGAACCTATCCTCATACTGCCCTGTTATCTTCACACCCGTTTGGAACGAGGAGGAATTTCAAGCAAGTGTTATTGTACAATATTCGCTGAACCCTCAATTTATATCCTCCGACTCGAGTGCATCTGTTGTTCTTCACAACCTGGTGCTATCGGTGGGCCTGGACATATCACAAGTTGACGAAACAACTATGCGTCCTCGAGAAGTTGCTAAAGCTGTGGGTGCAGCCATGCATCCAAGCACCGGTGCCGTTTTCCGACGCAAGAATTCGTCTGTAACGTGGAAGATCCCGGAACTAGAGATTAGGCCCGGTGAGGATGGGAAATTTCTTGCTAGGTTTACATCATCGACCAGCGGGCCGAGAAGGGGCAAGGTAGAAGCCAAGTTTGACGCGACATGCAGCAACAATACTTCGAGGCTTGGTATGAGTGTGCTTACTTCTCAGTCAAGTGCAAACTCAGACCACAAAGACAAAGAAGATGACCCATTTGCGGATGAAGGCCTAGGTACTTCTAAAGAGGGAGATCCCTCTATAGAACCCTGGGCAGAGCCTTTGACTGAACGTAGACTCACTATTGCGAAGTACGTTTCGACATAGTCAATTACTTTATGGTTGGCTACTGGAATCTGTCTATTCGACTGGCAGCACTCTAGTCATTTCACTGATTAGTTTCACCGCTCTCTCTTTCGTCCTATGTATTTGGTTGATCCATTTCTTACCTGTTATCATATACCCTTGAAGACAGGTTCAGGCGTAGACAGGCATCATTCCTTCTAGCTCTTTTGTATTGCTTTCTTGATTATACCTTGTATTTTCCTGCTGTATCCCGTTACATTTATAAAATATATATTACCCAGTAGGAGTGCATAAGAGTTGCACGGGTGAATATTTCAGCTAGCAGGAATCCCTTGCATTGTCCAGGTTCATTTAATAGCAATTAGTGTACATAGATATGTTGTTATCCTGAATACCTAGACTTGACTTCATATAGCCTGCTCCCTCGAATAGTACAAAGCCTAAGGGCAAGCGCATAAACTCGGCCTTGATCCAAGTGCTAAACACGACCTCTGCCTTGGTCAGGCGGGTTCGTAACTCGGCAAAGTGCAGCGATTCGGATATCAAGCATAGTAACCACCTAGCAACATCCTCCAGCAATGATGTACGTGCAATGTTAAACGCACTCTTCTGAACTGCTCACATAGCAACAAAAAGCTGTCTCTGATACCGCATATCTGACATTCATCCTCTACTAATTATTTCTCCGTAGAGATGGAAGAGGAACAAGCAGCAAAGCTAAGATCCCAGCTACGGCTTCAAGTATCAAATCGAAGGGAAGCTATTATACAGGTAGCCTAGAAATTAGTAGCTGCTCCGTTACCGTGCCCTCCAGGATATACCACATTAGCAGCCACAACTGCCATACAACTGCTTAAAGAAGCCATCCCAGACATTCAGATAACCCATCATGTAACCGGCGCGGGAATTGCGAATGTAGTTGTATGCATCTCGAGCGGTCGCCCTGGTAAACGACTCCTTTTTAATGGATATCTTAATACTTCCCCCTTGGTGAGGATCTGAAGTGGACTGTGCCGCCAGCAGGTGGTGTGGTAAAAGATGGCCGCCTTTATGGGCGTGGCGTCTCTGATATGAAAGGCGGAATTGTAGCATCCATCGTTGCGGCTACAATCTTATCGGAAAACCGAGATGCCTGGTCTGGTGAGATTGTACTTACTCTTGCTGGGGACGAAGAATCTATGGGTAAATAAGGCACCAAGTGGCTGCTGGGTAACGTTGGAAAAGCGAAGGGAGATGCTATGATATGCGGCGATGCCGGATCACCCAGGGTCATCCGTTTTGGAGAAAAGGGGTTTGTCTGGGTTGATGTCGAAGCTGTTGGTAACCCTGCTCACGGAGCACATGTCCATCGAGGTGTGAATGCCATCGATCGTCTCCGAAAGGCACTGGATGCAGTTTATGAGCTTGAAAAGTTCCCAATTAATGCACCACCGGAGGTATCAGATGCCATCGATGCTGCAAGGGATATATCCGAAGCGCTTTCTGGGGCCGGTGAATCAGATACTTTGCAGCGTATCACCGTGAACACAGGCACAATCAAGGGAGGCGTATCCCCGAATCTAATCCCGAACTCTGCAATGGCCCAATGTGATATCCGTATACCAGTGGGTGTATCGACGGACTTTATAGAAAAAAGATTGAAGGACATGCTTGAGCCGATGGCAGGAATGTCCTGGCGTATTCTACGGACATCCGAGCCAAACTATACATCTCCGAACGAGAAGATATGTCGATTAGCTGAAATGGTATCAACAGAAGTCCTAGGTTAGCAAGCTGTTTGCAATATACGGGTTGGAGCGTCAGATTCGCGCTGGTATCGCGCTGCCCATGTGCCGACTGTCGTTGTAGGATGCACACCAAACAATATGGGCGCCGCAGACGAGTACGTCGAAATAGAAGAGCTCGTTAACATCTCGCAGATTCATACGATTGTTGCATACGAGTTCTTGAAGAATAACGCATACTAAGCATGGATTTATGACGTTGGGACGCACAACCAGAGTTAGCTAGTCGACGGGATCGATCCAGATTCGGGCTGAGACCTTCTATGATGTATATAGTGATTAATGTCATCCCATTGGAACTCTTGGCTTAGAGATATCAAGAAATGAGGTATAAAAGTAGCTTGACACGCCATGCACCTGAAATATAATGGATAACCAACGTTTAAAACAGCGTAGAGCTCATATAGCTCAAAGAAAGCAAAAATTCCCGTTAGGACAGACTCCTACATCCGTAAAGCTCTTGTCGTTTTATCGTAAAATTCCAAGGTCATCGCAGCTAGGAAACAAGGGATATCTTTCCTCTCCTCAACCCAGAATTTAATCAGGTCACGGATCTCCAGCGCAAACAAACTGTTTGGGCCACCGGATATCTTCATAGTTCCATTTTCACCATCAAAGATGATTGAGTTCTCTTCGCCGTCCCCCATACTTCCAGGCCCGTCGGCGGAGCCACCTGCATCGCCGTGTCGGTAAGCCGGGGATAGATGGAACATAGACGTCACCCGTACCCGGCCATTAGGCATAAAGTCCAGCTTATACCCTAGTATAGATGCAACGGCTTCTCGGAACTCAGAAGATTTGGCGGTCCATATTTCCTTAAGCCGGCGGATACGCTTATCTTTCTCGGCAACTGCCTTCTCAGCTTCTTTGAGCTCGAGTTTCATACTTTCAAGTACGGAAGCCGGAACTGATTTGATATTTGCACGAGAACCACGTATTTGGTTGAGAAGGTCGACGTTCTCTGCCTTGAGAGTCTTTAGGGTAGTCATTTTAATCTTCTCTGCTTGTGCAGTAGGGTTATCACGGAATTCTAGTATTCGAGTCCGGGATTGCGCCTGGAGAGAAGAGAGATGAGACTTAGTAGCTTCCAGTTCCTTTGTGAGCAATTTAACCGATTGCTCTGATTTAGAAAACGACTCTTGGGCGGCACGGTACTTGCGGGTAAGGATTGCAATCCTTTCGCTCTCTACGTCACTATCTGCAGGGGAAAGCGGCCGTTTTATTCCTCGAGTCGTGGTAGTGGGTGCTGCCAAATCGATAGTAGGTGTTACCTCGGCTTCTCGCTTTGATAGTTGTTCATGTAACTCATGGAGTTCCTGGCGGTGTTGAGTTAAGAGGTCTTCTAAACGCGCAATATGCTCTGCTTTTTGGGAATCAAAACGATTCTCCTCGACGTTCATAGTCGTCTCCTCATCGTCAAACGCCTTAAGTTGAGCTCGTAGATACTCCACCTCTTTTAATGCAAGCGTTCGCTGACGTTCTAGCCGCAGTCTAGCTCGGCTCTCGGAGCCTGACGAAGACGACGAAGAGGTGGCATTAGCTGCACCGTTTGCGCGTGCCTTTTCAAGTTCCTTGTGCAGAGTATGTTTCTCGCCTTCCAGTCGAGCAGCTAGTTCAGATTTTTCTGTCGCCTCGGATTGGATGTGTCCGATTCTTTCTACTAAAGATGCATTCTCAATCCTGGCCTGGACAAGAGCTCTAACAATAGATTCGGGTGATTCAAACTCCGCCTCCTGGCCTGGTCCTTGCAATAAGGTATCCCAAGAACGTTTCTCATCTTCCAGCACTTGATTTCGAATTTGTATATTACGTAGCTCCGCTTCGACACTCTCCATCATTTGGAGTTGACTCTCGAGCGCCATTTTCTGCTCCTCAACGACCTCCACTCTTTTCTGGGACTTTTGGAGTGGCCTGAGCTCATTCTCAAGCCTTCTCACTTGTGCCAGCTGTTCCGATAATTCCCTTTTCAAAACGTTGAGTGCTTCGGTGTCCGTTCCTTCAGACTTTAACCGGATATTTTCTGTTTCCAGCGCTTCAACATCTGATTCCCGTTCTTCCAGCCTTTCCTGTGCTGTTTGCAGGTTACCAGTGACCTCTTCAAGCTCATTCCGTAGTTCATCCAGGGACTTTTGCAAGGCAGATCTGATGGCCTCGAGCTCATCGATCTGGTGCTTGTACTGACGTTGCTGGTCGGCTAGTTGCGACTGGTAATCGTTTGATTCCTCACGTAGAGTTTCATTTTCATCCTGCAACGATCTCAGCCTCCTTTCCCAGGACGATTTCTCGCTAATCGCTGCCTCTTGTGTACTTTTCAGCTCTTCAGTGAGTGATTCGATCTTATGTTGCGTTTTATTATAGCTGGTCTCAGCAGCTTGTGCTCTTCGGAAGTCTGCATCGGCCCTGGCCTGCAGTTCCCTTAGCTCTCTCTCGTGTTGCAGTGCGGTAAGATCTCTTTCCTGTTTGATATTTTCAAGGTCGTATTTCAACGTGCTGATTTGTACGCGTAGTTCTTCGTTTCCAACATCTATTTATTGGCCGTAAAATGTAAGTAGAGGAGTCTGGCGCAGAAGGAACACAGCCAACATGGAGTGACTGACCTGGCTTAACCACCGAATCACTAGCTCGAGTACTTCGTCGTAATGGCGTTCTAGGCATCTGGGGTGGAGAGTTTCCAGCGAGAAAATCGTACGTTGGCTGGGTTTGGGCCTGTTTGCTCCTGTTCATCTTGCAACTGCCGAAGAAGCTATTAGTGTTGGAGGCTAGAGAACGAGATGATTGGCTCAAGCTTACTCAAATTCTGTGGAAGTCGATTGTATTCAGTCGACGTATTAGTAGAGCAGACTGTCTGTTATATCCCGTTGAACGCTGAACAATAAACCAAGACGTGTAGTTGAAGAATCACTTTTGTATTTACTGGGGCAAAGTTTAAACGCGCGAAGCCGCCAGATCACATGACATGGAAAATGGTTATATAATATATTATAAATAAGATATATATTTTAGGTTAGAGTTTTGTCACATGACTTAATTAAGCTTTTTACGCTTTGACCACCATAGAAGGTAACTCTCGGCTTGGATTCTTGGAGTTTCACATGAACATGCTCGTTATTATTTCATTGCATTTACTCGTTAATTAAAAGTATACGTATCGCCTCGTGATCTGGACTGTAGGCCCAGAATACATGTAGTTTCCTTCTATCCTTCTGTGCATTTTGTTTTGACCCAAAAATAGAGAAAATAAAGGAAAACAACTTCAGGCGATTAGCTACCTCCCTGGGGTTCTGATGGTGGTGATGATATTGTGGTAGCAACGGTAGTGATGTTGGTGGGAACCTGGTAGTGCGATCTTTTATCTAATCTCCGACAGAAGAGTCTTCAGGATAGATAGAGTTGCACTGAAATTGAAGTGTAATTTAGGAGTCAAATCTATGCCTTGGTGAGGTCGACACCGGCAGCTTTCTCGGCCTTACCGTAGGCCTTGAGTCTGATGGCCTGCGTGGCAATGAAACCGGTAGTATCGGTAGGAGCAAAGTCGTCAATGGAATCCATGCTGCTGAGCTCGGGGTCGTACAGCTTGCTGGTCTCAGAACTGCGACCAAGAACGGAAACGGCACCCTTGAAGCATCGGACGCGGACCTGACCGTTAACGTCGTCTTGACTGGCGGTGATGGACTGCTCGATGAACTTGCGCTCTGGGGAGAAGTATAGGCCGTTGTAGAGGATGCGGGACCAGGTGATGGTGACGAACTGGTCGCGGAGGAGACGGACTTCACGGTCGAGTACGAGACCCTCGAGGTCAAGATGGGCGAGACGTAGAATGGTCATGGCAGGGGAGTCACTAGGAAAGAATGTGTTAGAGCTCAGGCAGGGGTGCTATGGGGACTTGCAGTTGGGAAAAGAAGCTTACTAGCAACCACGCTGTGCAGGGAAGATGTCAGCATGCATACGCCAAGGGTAGATTGAACAGGGGAAGGCAAAAAACTTACAGATTTGAGACCAATGTAGCGGTTCTCGACGATATCAATACGGCCAATGCCTGGATAGACGTCAGTTTATTATCGATGAGGTATACAATGTAAACACCGAGGAAAATATGGCGTACCATGGACACGGCCAATCTCGTTGAGAGCAGAGAAGATGGCGAGAGAGCCTGTGGTCTTGTTGCCAGTCTTGGGGTCAATGAGAGCGACTGGAATACCCTTCTCAAAGACGATGTTGAGATCAGCTGGGGTATCAGGGGCGCTGCGAGGGTCGTCGGTCAACTTCCACATGTCATCTGGTGGGGTGTGGTCGGCATCCTCGAGGATACCCGCTTCGTAGGAGCAGTGAGCCAAGCTATTTACTGGGTATTAATGATTGACTGATCTAATTGAGTAGCAGGATGTGAGGGAAAGGGCCATACTTCTCATCCATAGACCACGGCTTAGCCTTAGTGGAAGTAACGGGAATGTTAAACTTCTGGGCGTATTCGATGAGGTCGTTGCGGCCGGCGAAACGGTTGTAGAACTCTGGCATTCTCCATGGCGCAATGACGTTGATGCTTGGCTGTCGAACAGAGGTTTAGCAATTGAGCGAGCAAAGTGCCTGTCATGAGGAGGGTATAAATAAATTACCTGGATGGCGTAGAAGGCGAGCTCGAAGCGGACTTGGTCGTTTCTGCAGAAGGGGTGAGCACGGGCCACGATGAGATACAGGGATTAGACAGGGAAGAGGTACCCTTTGCCGGTGCATCCTGGTTGAAGAAAAAGAAAAACGGGTTAGCTCGATATCCTTCAAAAGCAAAAATAATCAAAAAGCGGTGGGATGCATACCATGGCTGACGGCTGTGCATCCTTCTTGTTGGGCGACGCGCATCATAGCTCTGGCAATGACTGGGCGGGCACTGGGGACAGGTAAGTATCATCGAATGCTGCTGAGAGGAGGCCAGTTTTGGGCACCTACAGACTAGTTCTACTCAACAGTTAGCATTCCAATCCTGGTAGTAGGCACACAAATAATAAAACATATCAGCGATTGACTCACCCGAGGAGGTATCGGTCTTCCCAGATGGCCTAAAGGAGGTTGTTTTCTGTTAGCCTTCCTTGGTCAATTGCAGGGAACGAGTGTCAAGGAACACAGAGGACGAACGTTGCACTGGATGGCCTTGAAGCAGAGATCCTCAACGAACTCCTTCTTGAGGTCCTCGACGACCAACTTCTTTGCACCGACGGCGAGGGCCTTGCGCTCTGCCTCCTTGAAATCCTCAGCCTGGCCGACATCGGCGAGGAAGCAGACGACCTCATGGCCCTGCTCGAGGAGCCAGGCGAGGATACAACTGGTGTCGAGGCCACCGGAGTAGGCGAGGAGGACTTTCTCTTTCTGAGCCATTGTAGCTGTAGGCAATGAGCGAGTGGGGTGAGGGGAATGCCGGTGATAGATGTATGTATATGTAGGCTGTTCAATTGAGCAGAGGATGAGTCGAACTGGGCCTAGAGAGGAGGGGAAGAGGCAGCTTTATATCTCTGCGACGTGGAGTAGCTGTGACGATGACGATGGCCGGTAGTTTGAGTCGACGGAACTCGCGCCCTTCTCAAGACAAGCTCAACAAGTTTTGTTTCCTTTTGTATTTTTTCCTTGCCCTCCCGTTGCCCTTTTGGGAAACGCCCTGCGCAAGTCAAGTCACGGGGCACCCCGCAGCACGTGATGTCACATGACGAAGTTAGGGCTCGGTTAGAGTTAGCCCTAACCCTCTTCCGTCTTAGCTTTTGCTTATGTCATCACAGGCGTCCTGTTTTCTTTTTTTGCTCTATTTGCTTTTTCCTGCTTCTTCAGCTTCCAAAACTCCCAAACAAACAACAACAACAGCTGGCAACGCAACCAGAAAACGCGCCGCGATGCTGCCAGGTTCTGGCGATGGGCGAGGAAAAGCAGGCCATCCAGGCTGATGGGCTACAGGTTTTTTTGTCTTCCTGCCTGCCCAGCTTCTGACCGTCCCTGCTTCCCAACAGCTACTTCAGGCGGTCTGCTCGCTCTTCGTCGTCGTCGCTTTGGCTTCCTCCTCTTTCTTCTGCTGCCGACGTCTCTTTAAGCTTCCCCTGCTCATAGCTGATTACTTAATCGCGCGGGGCTTTCCTATTGGTCATTCTCACCCGCGTCGCGCTTATCTAAGAAGGGTACTGGCCTCAGCTTAGAGTTACGTAAGCATGCGTGATCTTTCCTACGCCTTTTTTTTTTCTTCTTTCGACGCTTCCTTTTGCCTTGCTTGTTGTTGTTGCGCTTTCGTCTTACTCGTTTGCGTTGCTTTTTCACGTCTCCAAGGCTTCGCTTCGCCTTGTCTGGTCGTCTGGTAACGCAGTGCTGATCGGTATCTAGGCCAGCGCTTCTTGTTCTCGCCGGCTTGACCGCCCTCCAGCAACGCCAACCCGGGAAAACTCTCTTTCCTTTGCTACCATAACATTCGCATTTACTTCGACGGGAGTCGGCTCTCTCTCTCCCTTTTGCTCCTACACCGGCCTTCCTCCTTCGTCCCATCACCTTCCTTTGTCCTTCATTTCACCCTGTGTGTATCGCACTTCTGGGAGAGAACACGCGACACCGACCTCCGCGAGGCGTAGATCGACCGGCAGTTCCTTTTTCGCCAGCGACGGCCGAATATATAGATAGTTTTCTACTCTCTTTCCCCCTCTTCTTCCTTCTCCTCGTCCTCCTCCTCCGGCGCCCGTGATATACTTTCGCAATGAGCCAGCCTTCTCTCTGACAGCTCCGGCCGAATATGCAGCCACAATCCCCGGGAAGCCCATCACGGAGAGTGCAATAATAATGAACGCCAATAGCCCTAGCTACTCTGTTCCTGGTCTGCAAAGACATTCTGTCACGAAGAGCCAGAACATTAATAGCCAGGGCCCCAGTTTGCGGGAGGTAAAAAGCAGCGACGAAGTACTTGCTCAGAGTCGCAGAGGTCCCTCCCATGGTCGTCAGTTTACTGTCGCCAACGTCGGCAACAATGGACGATTATATCTACGGTATGTTGACCTCAGCCTTAGCCTAGTCGAAGAATTGTCCGACTCTGGTATACATTCCCTAACACTATCGACGAACATATAAGGCCAATCACCAACAGATCCTACACACCGCATACCTTAAGCCCAGCACCAAGCATACCGGAAATAACAGCCGCTGGCCACCGGGCCAGTGTTTGGTCAAACTCACAGTCCTCCTACCTCGTTGATCCGCCGGATACAACCTCGCGTGGACCTGCACAGACCTACCATCACCTCCGTCGATGGAAATCCTTACCTACCATAGACGATGTCCCGCCAAGTCCTACTCGCGGAGCACTTAAAGTGGTCATTGAGGGGTCAGAGCCAGTCGAAAAGACACCGCCCAAGCTTCCCGGATCAGCTCGTAAGCTAGAAGACTTTAAATTCCCAGAGAAACATGCCTCTGCCTATCGACCAGCTCCTAGGCCTCCGAGGTTATCCTCACCGATATCCATGGGCAAGATGGCCGGCTCTTCTGTGCATAAGACCGTCGTCGACAAGGGAGCAGGTCAATCTGTCTTTTACAAGCTTCAGGAGCCTATAGAACCCTCTATTTTTGATGACCTGCTACCCATCATGCATGATGCTTCTGTGGTTCGATACTCAAAGCAGACCAAACAGCTATCCGCTGCTACGCCCGCCCGCATCGTCGCCCAAATATCATCTGAATCGTTTATGGACTACGAACTTGTCTCAGATTTCTTTCTTACCTTCCGCTCTTACCTTTCCCCGAGTAATTTACTCTCTCTTCTCCTCGCCCGCCTGGAGTGGGCCATCAACCGTCGTGAGGATGACGGACGCATTATTCGCATTCGTGTCTTTGCTGCTCTACGCCACTGGATCCTGAACTACTTCGTAGATGATTTCGTTGCCAGTGATAGCCTGCGTGTACAGTTTTGCTCACGGATCAATTCCCTGTATGAAAATCTCAAACGCCGCAGCTCCCGTGACGTTAGTGATACCAAAATTATCCTAGATTTGAAACGGTGCTGGAATGGTCGCTGCGCGCAGTGCTGGGATGACCCAGAGTTTGTCAATGATCCTCGACCAGAGGAACCCATTGTCCCTGGCACCAGTAAACCAGGTTCTAGGCCTAACGGAGACGGATTGTGCTTTTCATACTCCGAACTCGTTACCCAGGATACGCCTACCAGCCAAACCCGCAAGGGCTCTAGTGTCTCAGTGAATGACTTCAATAAAAGTCCACCACCTGCACAAACCGCTTTCAATCAGGCTATCTTCAATGCCCCTTCTTCGCGCCTCTCATTGCGCGGCAACAGTGTCTCCAACCAAGGCCGAAAAGCGCATGTTGTCCCGGATCCCATCCCCAAACTAAACGGCCCCTCTCGTCCCCTGGCTCCGCCTAGTCCGCGCTCTCCAATCTGGCGCTGGCCCCTGCACTCTCACACTCAATCCTCACATTCTCATAAACGCAGCGGAAGCTTTTCGGATTCATTTAGAGATGACCGTGCTCCTCTACCACAGACACAGTCTAATCTTAATATCGAAAGCGGTGCTGCGGGACTGGGTTCGCTAGGCCAATTCCCTGTTGAAGTTACCAATTCTCCAGGAGGTGTCAACATCAGTATCATTCGTGGCAGTATGCTCACTCCGCTGGAGCCCGATGTCCCAATCACACGCCCACTTTCACCACCACCAGACCCTTCTATGCCTCGCTTACGGCCGCCGAGCTCGTCTTCATTTTTACCCTCTGCCTCAGCAGCCGCTTCTTTTTCTCGTGTGGAGTCTCCGACCAAGGCTGCACCAGGAGTGAAATCATTTATTAGCTCTCTCCGCCGCGTTCTTTATAGTAGTGCCTCTAGTGCCGGTACCGCCTCTAGCAGCACTGTGTTTAGCAAACCGGAGCCGCGCCCAATCGTTTCAGCTCATGGAAAAACATCCCTCCTTCCCCCCAATGTTGTCTTCGGATCAGATAGGTATCGCGAAAAGAGGCCTGGGATAAAGAGCCCCTCACGAATCGATGTTCTATGTGATAGGACTTACCAATCTTATGGGACACTAGTAAACCAAACGCCATTAGCTACCTCCGCTGTTCCTCGCAGCCCAAGCCCCAAAACCCAACCACGGGCAGAAATACCCGCTTCGATACCTGTTCCCAACTTCTCACGTGGAGCTTCTAGCCAGATCACGACGGGCAGCCAGTCCATACTCATTGTTGATGATACCGGCGCCAGGGTTGGTACAAGTGGTGGCCTTTCTTTACTCCCCGAGGAATTCCAGATGTATTATTCTGGCTCTGGCCAGACTGATCCCGAACCAGAGATTGATCCGCTTACTCCTATCCCTTTGTCTATGCCCGGGAAGGACAAGTTAGAGGTGACGCCCATGTCGACTCACCATGAGAATGTCTCCATCAGCAAGCGAGGCTCCAGATTACGCAAATATGCGTCCTACCAAAGTGTGCTGGGCGGCCATGGCGGCCAACGACCTGCTTCAGACATGCCCAGGACTACTGACAAGACTGACATGGGAGCTTATAGAGGCTCCTTTCTACCTGTACACATGCCCGTGACCAGGGGCATGCAGCTCCCAGAGAAGCGGCTTCGAAGACGCCCTGGTGGTGACTTGCGCAAAATGCAGACTACCATGGGCTCGGAAGAACCAGGATTGAACACTGGCCCTGGTCGTGATCTGAATAAGTTTAGGTTTGCCTCTGGTACCACTGCGACCGACTCGACGTCCTCTGCACTTTATATAACCCATGCCTCTAATATGGACTCCATTTCGCAGAGCGAGGACTATGATGATGATGTTGACGATTATGATGACGATATCGATTTTTCGACTTCTTCTAGTGCGTTAGATTCACTTAGCCGTAGCGGTACGCGTTCTCATTCTTCACCACAGCCGCCTCCTGCTAGGCACATCTTCGAAGATGCAGTTGCTGGCTTTCGGAAAATACCCGATCTGCCGGACGGGGGTATCGAGTCTGCTCTGCTCAAGCTCGAGGGAAGGTGGAAGGGGGATACGGTTGCCAGGCCGAATGACGGTCCATCTGTTGGCTTTTCCAATACTGCTAGGCGGGGATCTCGTCAAGCTCACCCTGATGAGCCTGCAAACAACCCAGGTGTGAATGTTGGTTCCGAAGCGACTGCATATCCCGAACACCCAGCAGTCAGTCATGCCAATGGAACTGAGTCGTATCTCGGATCAGATTACTCATACTCCTCTATTCCACTCCTAGAGCGTGGCTTGGGAGACGAGTCCATGAAGACACCTACAGTTCCGAAATTCGAGAATCCTTCGCCCTTAGGCCAAAATGTTGTCTCTAATCATCCTTCTATCGAGGTTGTTGAGAAGACAGATAGCATAAATAGGATTGCTCATGGCGCTACTGCACCAGAACCGATAGGTGATAGGCACATAGATGACAGCGTCTCTGAGCTTTCGTCCGAACTCTCTATAGATGAAGGGCCAACTAGGAAGCCTTCAGATCCTACCCACCCGCTCGCTGAACCGTCCGTAATAGCGCCTTCTTTCCTCCAGCCAACTCCTTTACCGCCATACCACCAATATCTTGAACCTCCAGTCTCAAACCAATATCTAGATTTCCCACAGAATTTTTCTCGTCCTCGCAATAACTCTCACCCATCCATCGCCCCCACTACTCCGGCCAATTCAAGCCACGCTCTCCCTAGCTCTGGCCATATTGCCTTTATCTTAGCCCATGACTCGCAAACGCTTGCTAAACAATTTACCATCGTCGAACAAGCTGCTCTTAGTGAAGTTGACTGGAAAGACCTTGTTGACATGCGCTGGACGCATGCCTGCCCTTCTCCACTTAACTGGGTTGACTATCTCTCTGCCGGTGTCGACCGTAAAGGCATAGACATGGTCGTCGCCCGTTTTAACTTGATGGTCAAATGGGCCGTATCAGAAGTCGTGCTCACCAAAAATATCACGGAACGTGCTCTGGTGATCACAAAACTCATTCACATTGCTGTGAATGCAAGGAAGTTGCGTAATTATGCCACCATGTTGCAGATGGTCATTGCCTTATCATCTGTTGACTGTACGCGACTCGTTAAAACGTGGGAGCGTGTGCCAGAGACCGAAAAGGAGATACTGGCTGAAATGGAGTTTCTGATCCAACCAATCCGCAACTTTCATAAACTTAGGTCTGAAATGGAATCTTCCATCCAAGATGGCTGTATTCCCTTTGTTGGTAAGTAATTGCTTCTCCGTCCAGTCGTGTCTGATTTTCGCTTGATCGACAATGCTAACTGTTGCGGCAGGCCTCTATGTGCAAGACTTGACATATAACGCTCAAAAGCCAGCACAGATCGCCAGCACTCGCGATGGCGAACCACTGGTCAACTTTGAACGTTATCACACTGCCGCAGCCATCGTGAAGAGTCTTCTTCGCCTCATTGATGCAAGCACAAAATATGTTTTCGAACCTGTCCCTGGAGTTTTAGAGCGTTGCCTATGGATTGCTGCCCTGGCAGATGACGATATCAAAGCGTTCAGCAAAGCGATTGAATAAAATGTTCTTCCGACCAGCGGCTGATTTTTGAAAAGCGAGCGAGCGAGCGAATCGATCTATGACCCGTGAAACCCGGGTGTTTCACATATCTAATTACCATTTGATCTCTCATTATTGGCATTTCCCTATCATCTAACTACCAGTTATCTTTTTTGCATTCGGCTTCAAGTTTATATGCTTAGTCTCTTTCCCCCCCTCCTGCGCATCCTGGGGTCTGGACCTTGGTAAACATCTTATTTCTGGAGCATTGGTGTGGGCTTTTGTCTTCATTTCTTGGTCTATGTTTGATTTATTCTTATTAACTTCATGTTTTTTATTTGTCTTTTGGAATATCTGGGGGGCTGGCACGGCGAGGCAGCAACTTGAGCGTGTTCTCATTAATGGCTGTTTTTTTATTATTCCCTGAAGTGTTGGATGTATGATTCTTTTCTTTTGATAATGAACATCAACGGTGCTTATGATGGATCTAGTTGCTATCTGCCATAAAAAAAAGGGCCCGAAACGGCTTTGTTTTGGGTATAATCGAAAACAGACGGTGAATGCAATGCTTCTTTTCTTCAACTATTGCACCGACTCGTTTCTTTTACCTGTATCCTCCGTATCATCCGAGATGTTGGTTATTCCTGTTAGAAACGTCATCTTGGCCATGCAACTGCTGGATCTAAACTCCACCAGGGAAAAACATCTGTCTGCCTCGTTATTTACCCACAAAGCATCATCAACCTGTCCAAACCACCAAACACGCCAGCAATCCAGCACCAGCTATAACTCCCGAACCCGATATCTCAGCGTCGCCATCCTTGCTGCCATTTACGGTTCCTGTCCGCGTGCTCATTCGCCCTAATGGACTCAGATGCTAGTTTCCCCCGCAGTCTAGGATAGCTTTTTCTCCCTGGTGAGCCCAGTTGCTTCGCATAGTTATTTGCTTGAACCCGCCGGCCCTTCGACAAACATCTCCGCTGGACTGGAAGAGGGCAGTACAGCCCATCTAAATGCGATGGACCCTGAGGGCCAGGACCATGACCTGGCTCGGGGCCCTTCTGTCAGCGTCACGGCTGCCGAGCACGAGAGCAGTGGTGACGAAGGGGTCGAGAAGCCCAGAACGCTACCTCCTGACTTACCAACATCGCTAGACGACCGGCGCTCGTTTCCGAGCTATAATTCTGAGACCGAGATATACGATGGATGGCAGGGTAAGCCGCTCTATTACTCTCTTCTCTATTATACAGCTGTTCCTCGCGCTACCGAGATGAGCTAACGGATTTGGATTCCTCTCTGAACAGGCCAGTCGCAATTTCTCACCACTCCTATGCCTACAAAACCCCTATCATTTAACCTAGCCCTTGATGATATTAACTCCGAAGAAGACTTCTACAATCCTCGACACCCGTCTCAGAGCCTGACGGGTGGTTCTCGACTACGTGACAGACCAAGCGAGTCAAACGATGCCCGGCTGATGGAAATGTTGGCTGCTCAGGCGGCACATCGGGATGGAGACAATGTCGAAGCGGACGAGGACGATATTGTGTCTGATGAGAAGCTATCCGAGCAGGAGAAGAAGGAAATCCTCCAAAGAACCTTGAATATGGCGGCAAGTAACGGGGATGTCACCCGGGTCAGAAAGCTGGTCACCGGCAAGGCTATGAAATATATCGATATTAATGCGCCGGACGAGGAGGGTACTGCACCATTGATATATGCTAGCTGTTTTGTAAGTACCCATTTTGTGGAATTGCTCTCATTTTGAAATCTTCCCACTAACGCGTTGCACTGTTTCAGGGTCATCATGAAGTTGTATCTGCTTTGCTTGATGCGGGCGCATTTGTCGACCAGCAGGACCGCAATCAATGGAGCGCTTTAATGTGGGCTATGACGAATCGACATAAAACTATTGCGAAGAATTTATTGGATCATGGCGCGTCACCGGACATCCGATCGTCTTCTGGCGGGACAGCTTTCGACTTCGTTCAGCCTGGAACAGACATCTCCAAATACCTTTACGAAAATGGCTATAAAGTTGGGTCTACAACTGGCGGGGCCGACTTTTACGACTCAGGATTCGCACACAATCGATTTGAAGAGGAAATGGCCGAAAACGAGATGAAGAGAAGGATGATGATGGAAGAGAGTGCTATCAACCTGGAAGTTGATTTGTCGAGCTTGGGTCTTAATGAGAAACACGACGACGTATGATTTCCATCTTAATTGATTGAGATGATAGGTGCTAACGTTTTGCTATCATAGTCACCGGACGAATACGAGGAACAGCCCGAATTTGTCTGGGATCGCTGCCTGAATGACCAAATGTTTGTATTTCAGGAGAACGAGTTGGAGCGAATATTGGACATTGTTATAACCAATATGACACCACAACGGTCTCCTTCCCAAAAGCCTGTTCCCGCAAATTTACTCTTCCTTTGCGCACGATACGCGCACTATTATGCCAGCCCTGACCTCCTGCAGACACTTCTTCATTCTGCAACTGATCGTATCAATCGTGTGGTAGAAAAGCACCAGTGGGATATGACCATACTGGCATTCTGGATATCAAATGCCACTTTACTACTGCATTACTTAAAGAAGGATGCCGGACTGGTTGAAGCTACAGTGGAGTTCCAGCTTCACCTCGCAGAGCTGATTAATGAAATATTTATCCTTATTATCCGCGACGCTGAGCGCCGCATAGATAAAATTTTGGACACCGCAATGCTTGACCATGAAACAATACCCGGTTTTGAAGATGTTCAGTTCCAAAACGAATGGAAGCTTTTCAGAACCAAATCAAAGGTAAAACCAGAGCCTATGGAGAAACGATATCGACCACCCTCGCCCAAGAAACGGGCAGAAATTGCACCCCGGAATGTGACATCTCTATTATCGTCAACACTCTTTGTGCTAGATCTATATGATGTGCACTCCATCATCACAACCCAAATTATAGCACAGCTATTTTACTGGCTTGGATCCGAACTTTTCAACCGTATAATGACTACGAAGCACTATCTTGCGCGCACTAAGGCTATGCAGATCAGGATGAATGTATCCGCCTTGGAGGACTGGGCACGAACAAACAACCGGCAACCTGAGCATTACGAAAACGGATCCGCGACCTGCACTGGAGAAAACACTGTTGAATCCGCTCGTAGGCACCTTGAACCGCTCATCGAACTGCTACAGTGGCTACAATGTTTCTCATCATTGGGTGAAGATATGGACTCACTTATAGAGACACTCGAGCAGCTTCAGCGCCTCACGCCAAACCAGCTTCTTCACGCCGTAAAGCTCTATCGATCCGAGGTGGGAGAAAAGGGCCTCTCCAAGAGCGCAATGAAGCTCCTAATCTCACTGCAAAATGACCCATCTCAGTTACGGCAGATCCTCGATCAACATCGACAGCACTCCAAGCCCATCGGTTCCCCAGCTACAGACCAAGGGAAGGATGAGACAAAGCCAACCGAAGAACCACAAACCCCTCGGACACCTAGAGCATTACAACCCCCATCATCACCAAGTGGATCTAACTCGCCCGCGCCACCCCCATCATCACAAATAACCATCCCAAAGAACGCCCCACTCCTTCTTGACCCTTCACTCACATTACCTTTCCAGCTCCCAACCAGCACCGACATGCTAGTCAGTTACGGAGCCGGTTTTGGTGGAGTAAACCGCGAGCGTGCAAGGAAATATATACCTACTGTGCCTACGGAGTTTCTCGTCAAATTCGATCGCGAGTGATCAACTCATAGCGCAGTTATATAGCCTGTGTAACTAAACTATACAAATATTTTCATAAATAAAAGCAAACTTGAACAATCGGGAGCTGTGATCGTTACTCGTTGGTTGTACATACATCACGCATATCCAGTTACCGTCAATAATCGAAACAAACGCATGGTTCCGCTGAAAGTGCTAAAGATAAACACATATGGGCTGAGTCAAGATCTTGCATGGCTTCTATTTTTAGACAAGTGGGCCATAGGATGGAGGCTCTGCTCTTGAGTTTTGAAACATCTGCATGGGACTTGCATGGATGCTCCAGCCCGACCTTTCCGGGAGCAGCGTGAGAATAGCGAGTGGCTTATCTCCTGACATATGTATATGCATCCTACTTAGCATTATTTAACTGGCTTAAGCCCAACTGAACCGAAGATTCAATCCTGGTCTCGATCTTAAGTTCTAGTTCCGATTGCAATCTTCATGCATGAGATGACCCCAAACTTCTCCATACTTTTGTGTAAGAAGCATGCGCTTAAGTACTGCTTACTGAAACAGAAGCTGACTCCTATTAATAGCTCAAATTTATTGGGATTGTATATCTTGTTTTCCTGGTTACTTCTAGAATACTATCGGCTCCAGAAGCATTCATGAGGATGGCTGTGCTTGAAACAATTGTGCATGCCTGATATATATTGGCGCCAAAGAAATGCAATTCACCTCGAGGCGTGTATTCTGCCATTACTTAAGACTAATTATTTATAGAACTTTTTCTAACCACTAGGTAGAGCGTATCGGGGTCAATGGGTGTTGATTAGATATCAAGTGTTGCTAATATACAAGCTTGGAATGCATTAATAATTAATAATTTCGATGTCAAAATCATGTAACAGTCGTCTCATCCATATCCAAGTTCCCTGTATCGCCGTCCCAATTATTATTATGTCATTAGAAATTAACTAGGAGGTATCCTAGATGTATATCTCGTAATTGTAATAAAAGACTGATGTTTCGTAGTGTCATCGATCGAGTGATAGTCATTCAGTCGTATAGTTAATAGATGGCTGGTTCAGCTTAACGGTTGGCAAAGTAAGAAGCACGAGCCGCGGAACTTGATTTCTTTTCGGCTGCCTTGCTCATTTTCTGTCGATGAGCTGGAGCGGGAGAAGAAGACCGGGACGAAGATGGTGAAGAAGAGGCTGAATTGCTGTGATGCTCAAAGTCCCTCGAGTTGCGGCGGGATGCATTGTTTGCTTCCATGACCATTGGGGTGTAGTGGAGGGTGAAGTCGGTCAAGTTGGCGGCCATTGTTGTTGTTGTGGTTTTTGTTATTGGCAGCTGGAATAAAGGATTAACTCTTATGGCTGAGTTATCAAGGCTGCGGCTGACGTTGTAGCTTGTGGGTCACGATATGCAGATAGATAGACCCGAATTGATTGAACAATGATTGTTTTCGTTGTGTTTGATGTTTTGTTGTAGTTGTTGTTGCTGATGATGATGAGCAGAAAGACGTCTTCTCAGCAGGATTTGAGGCCATATTTATACCCGTAGGCCTTGAGTTAAAGCCGTACTGAAAAAATTCTGATGTTGCATCGTACTGCCTCGCGAAATGGGTCGTCCCATGCCCTTGAAGCGACAAGAAACATCGAGATCAATAATCTCGCTTCTCTGTCAGCTTCAACTTACTGTCCATGACGTCACAATCGCTTAAGTAAGCGCAGAATCTTCCCTGTCCGGCAGAGTAGCCAATAGAATTAAGCCTTGGCAGCGGCTGAACGGCAGCGGATGTTAGTCAGCAGATGCTTGGACCATGATCCGCGGAGTCAGATCTTGATTTCTTGATATCTTTTTCTTTCTTTTGACCAGGGCATCAGGATGATGACGATAGAATGGGAGCGATGGCCTCGTATCCCAACAACAAGTTTCACATGACTGTGATGGAAAAGTTCGCTAAATACTACGCACACTTTAGAGGCAGTCAGCTGCCTGATTGTGCACCCTCAGGAGCTTCTGTGCTGGAGCATCCTGACCTACCTATCTGAGGAAAAGGAGATTCCGAGGTAACATATTCATCGTTAATCTTGTAATATACCCACCACATCCAGGTCCATTCCTCCCCCAAAGTACGCATATATAAGCCCATGGCCCTGTTGGTCCGACGGCTTATCCTGCCCTTGTAACTTCAGTCACGGGCTGGCGGATAAGTGTACATATAAATACCTGCTCAAGGTGTAACCTTGAAATGTAGGTGAATCATTATACTCTATATCAAGACCAAAGTTCACCAGACGTAATTATACGCGACAGCACTCTAGCAGAATCCGAGGATATAGAACTTGTTAACCTTACCAGTAATGAGTAACTAGACGTTTTGGCGTTCTTTAAGTTCCAGACATTCTGTTCATTTTTTTTGAGTATCTGTAAAGGGAGTGTTAGGCTAATTAGCTTCGGCTCAACGAATTAATACTTAGGCTAATGTTGTCTATCACATACTACTGATATTCCTGTACGAATAGACAAGCTATCAAATTCCAACGGGGGACTCTATTCTCCGTCGAGGACCGTGAATCACCTCTTCAACAATGAGAGATCCAGGACCAGGCATCATGAAGGGCGCGAGACAAGTATTAAGCCACCAATATTGGGGGTATCATCAAGGACCAACAGTTAAAGCAGATCTACTCTGCATACACCATGGAATTCTGCTTTCTCCATTATCTCAAATTCAAGACAGCATAGTCGTACATATATGCGGAGCGAGGCTCTATAGCCCCAACAGGCGAGCCCTGGCCAATTAGTGCATATCGCCTGGAAGAGTAACATCAATGATTGGACATTCGACACCTGCTGGAATAGTTTAAATTATAATCTGAGAGTGAGGAATACGGCCGCGGGAGGGCTTGCATGGTGGACATCGACGCTAGCTAGCAGGATGCCGGGAGAGGGACGATAACAACGAACAGAAGTGAGGGGAAAGAGAGAAGCAGGTAGTCTGAATGGCCATGGCGTCGCCCCTTCTGCCGCCTTATTAATCAGCGTGTTGCGTGCAGGAGGCGATCGTCGCATACGGACGAGATGTGACGGAGGGAGTTAAGCGCCGGCCCTCAGATAGGTCATGTCAGTTGGTCGGGGCTGAACAGCGGGCCAAGTTGATTTATCCTCGAAGCACAGCCAATCGACCGGTCCTATATCTCCGTGGGATATTTCCTTGTATGCTCCTTTTTGTTTTCTCGCGTAGTGGTTGGTTTTCTTTAACTGCGGCCCGCGTCGATTAGGGGTCCAACCTTGTCTCGTCACAGACCCTACATATATTCCCTGAGTTCGGCGGTTAAGTACGAACAGGCTCTTCTGCTTTGCTTCCGTTTGCCTCTTCCGCTCTACATGTTCGTAGGTGTCGACGCCAATCACGAGCCGGTTTGTGTAGCTGGTTACTCTAAACAGGCAACTCTCACGAACTGCTGGGGATGCACGGTCGAGCGGCCCCCTGCCGCCCCCAACGATGACTACATCCGGGCTAGAAAAGAGGCCTGCACGTTAATACGACGGCATCTGCTTATCAACAGCACATTGTATTTCCACAAGCGTATAATGGAAGGGGCGTAAACATGGTAACTGGTGATGTGTTTGTGTCTCGAAGTTGAGATAGAGTGTGCGATGAGGCCAGACGGAAGAGGCTGAGTCAGCTTCTAAATATAGGCGAGGAGATCTGGAGATCAGGGTCCCTAATGTTTTATTTTTTTATTTTTTTATTTTTATTTTTTTTTGGCCCCAGGCCAACGGTCTGCGATCATATGTGAGGTGCAGAAGAAGAGTACCTGCATCTGGGGCGTTCACCGGCTCTCAGCGTCCGTTCTTCTCTGCGGCGAACGATGTCCAGCTTGCCCGCACTATGTACGGAGTATGTGCCTTTCTCTAAATTTAGACGGGGCTCCTTTCTATATGTCTTTTGTGCGCGCTGGCGTTGTTATTATTATTGTTTGTTGCGCTGGCTTTGGGCCTGTCTCTGGTCTCTGTGTTTTTTTTTTTTTTGTGTGATTGCATCGTGGCTGTGACAAAACTTCCTAAAGCGGCAAGTGGGAAGGGCTGAGCAACCTCGGCTGTACCTTCCACGCCGAAAAAGGAAAGGTGGTGCCAAGAAGGGCCCGGTCCGCCTTCCGCATTTGGACAAATATGGGTCCATGACAAAGCCCGAGCGCTTGACCCGATTGGGAAGCTTCCCGCGGTCGCCCAAGAATACAGTCCCTTGTTCCCAGCGTGTTTTTTACCGCCATTGCTCTGTAATACTCCGTTAATATCTGGCCGGCTGCGGGAGAGCTGGGTACGGATGCGGCTACGGTGAAATACTTATCTGCCGTTTTTTAGTGATCACACCTACTCTTTTTTCTTCTTCTTTGCTATCCTGAGACTATCACGGTCCTCTGTAGTGTAAAACAAGAACGAAGTCCAGTCAAGGTTTTCCAAAAGAGGAAGTGGAGCCGCACTGACCAATAGGGTAGCGTCCTGGGCTGCCCCGTGCTGTACCGCCGCCTCGGTGCGTATTCCAAATACGGCGACGCTTGTATGAGGATTTTTGTGTCTGCGAGAGGAAAAACATACGAGCTGGAGCGCAAAAGAAGAAAAAAAGCAACGAAAAAGAAAAGAAAAAACGGAGAGCAAAAAAGCAAAGAGGAGGAGAGAAGACGAGAAGAAGAGACGAGGGAAAAAAAGGTGGACTGAAGAAAGGGAAGGTGAGGGAGGAAGGCAAAACGGCCTGGGATGAGGTGCTGCGACTTGCGGATTATATGGGCAGGGTTCTTTCTGCCCGGCGCAACCTCCGGTTCTCCCATTCCTCCTTGCTATAATTACACCAAAGGGCCCATCACACGCACGAACTGCGGCAAGTCGAATGTTGACCTGAACAACGGTGATGGGCTGGCCTCCTTGTCCTGGGATAGATAACACGACGTCCGCCTCAGACGATGAAGCACAAAATCTAAGAATCCACCCGTTCGCAAAAAGTACGCTGGAAAAACTATAAGGGCTCGAAGATAGACCAGAAACAAAACAACGCACACAGGGCAGCACTGTCACGGAAGCAGAATAAGAAGAAGAAGAAGAAGCAAGAGAGACGCAGAGGTAGAGAGAATTGATCCATGACTAGAGCTCTCCATGCTGCTCACCCTCAAGACCTCCTCTCGCAACGGCGCCCTGGCTCTTGACGAGTGCACACGCACAAAGCCAGCATACGCATATCAGAAGCATCCTCACCCGTCTCCGTCGCCGTCGCCGTCGCCGCCTCCATCGCCGTTGTCATCAGCTCCAGCTCGCCGTCAGATGGACTCGCACCGGAGCCTGCCTCCCCCAGCTGCCATGGGCCTCACCGTCACAGATATGACGTCCGCGGCCTCTCACGGCGGCTCCAGTGGCTCCAACGGCGGCGCTGGCAGCATGTCTCTGCCTCCACCGCCAACGCACTCGCATCAGCATGTCCCTGGTGGTGGTAACCATGGCCGTGATGGGTGGAACCGAGACGGCCAGGACGATGCAATGCGCCAATGGCTTCAGGCAAAGGTCGAAGAGGATAAGCGCAAGCAGGAAGAGGAACGCACCCGGCAGGAAGCTCTCAAGCTCGATCAGCGCAAGATCGAGCAGAAGATGCTACAAGATACGCTCAGCTCCAATGTCCCGCCTCACATGGTACCTCTGGTATTTATAGGACTCGCCGGGCCTCATGCTCAATGGGCTCAGCAATATATCCTACAGATGACCCATAATAATGGACACAACCCAAGTTCAAGTCCATATCCGGTCCAGCAACAAAGGCATGATCAGTATACCCAGCAGTATCGGCCACCGCCACCTCCACCTCCGCCTGCGTTCCAGCAGCCATCACAGCAGCCCCCTCAACCACCACCGCCGCCGCCGCATCCGCAGCAGCAGCAGCAGCAGCCCCTAAATCATATGTCTCAGTTTCCCGAGTTTATACCCCGTCCCAAACAGAGTCCCATAGAAGCATCCGAGAACCGTGAAATAGCGCCTAATCCATATGCCATTTCCGCCCCTAGGCTCTCTATACCTGCTGGCCAGCATCAGCAACACCAGCAGCATCCGCAACAGCATCAACCACAACCACATCATAACCAACAGCATCAGCAGCAGCAGCAGCAGCAGCAGCAGCAACATCCTCCGCCAAACCACCATCAACCGCGGCCA
>NW_003456428.1:2006236-2031975 GCF_000151425.1 Trichophyton rubrum CBS 118892
CTATGTATTTATCTACTTTATCCCAGGGGATGTGGCTTGCCTGTCTTCCAAGCAGACAAGCGAGAAATAATATATTGTTAAGCCCATAGGGCTACACGTACATTCTGCTCACCTCATATTCCCTTCAATGGCATGTTTCCGCCACATATGATATCACTTGTGGCTTGCGGATATCATCTCCTGAGTCAAATAATGCCTGGTGCCCAGGTCTTGGGCGAAGAAGACTGTAAAATGTTAAGAATAAGTTAGACAACGAGATGCTTCCTTTTGCCGAAGCATATCTTGTTCAATGCTGGGATCTCACTGCCGTGACACCCGGAGTGATCCCCCCGCGAGAGATTCAATACAATTTCTGAGAAATACAGAGCGAATACGGCTCACGAATCCATTGATATTTTAACCTGCTCTTACAGTCGCACAGATTGTGTTCGGGATGGTCCATTTAGTCTGTAAGTTGTTAACTCTTCCCTGCCTAACCCTTGAGTCTGGGCTACCTAGCCTCCATAAATTGGCAGACAGGGTGTACACGAGACGAAATCCAAAATATAGTCATTCAAGCTTAGTTAGTTGGTGGCTAGTTACATACGCAGCCAACGAAACGGACAAATGTCGGTGTGCGCTTTCAACTAGCCTTCTCGATATGATAACAAGCTACCTTTGTAGTCCCAACAGGTTCCAAGATTCTGGAGGAAGAATACCGTATTTTCTGGCTCGTCCAAGTCCAGCATCTTGTTTCACCCTGGAGACTGGTATAAATAGGACCTTTGGCTCACATATTTTGAGGGCTACTCGAAAAATGCCCAGTTATATGTGTGAAGCACAATGTTGGATGAATGTTTTTTTTTTTTTTTTTTTTTTTTTTTTTTTTTAAAAAAAAAAAAAAAGAGAAAGTCCTAATTAGAGTGTCAATGCCTGATCACATAACTGACCAACTAGCCAACTAGCGAAGAGCCAACCTATGTACCGAGGTAGGTTGAGGGAGAATGATAGATACGCGTGAATAATAGTATGATAAATCATGCTGACCTGAGGACCCAGAAGCAATAGTGCTGCTATTTTGACAGTGGCTTAGCGAGAGAAAACGTGGGCATCTAACTATGTAGTTAATAACAGTGCGGCTGCACTTGTCCCAACCTTTAGCAACTATAGTCTATTTACTTCATTATGTAGGGTCATTGGAACCGGCAAATATCAATTACTTGGTTACATGAGACTCCTGGCGCGAGACAAGCTTTGAATAACAACTGAATATTTTGACTTGGGCGTAACTGGATAATCAAAATCCTTTCCTGTTTGCCAAAAAATTGAGTGTTTTAGCAAAGAAAAAATGATGCAGCTCCAGGAAACTTCCTGGAAATCAAGTAACTAATTATAGGAAGTGCAAGCTAAGTCTTTCGCTTATTGCATTCTGAGGTTTCTGGTAGCTTTGTCGGATGTCCCGTAACTATAACCGACTTTGGGTTAGGGTTATTCCCGCTCTGCCGCTTTTTATAACCTGCCTTGACTGGGCCGAATACTTAGCTCCCCTATTTATATACCGTATTGCTCCAAGCGTCGTTTTTCCTACTTAACCCGTATCAAATGAGTATTCAAGTTCAAGTATAAACGTCTAACCTCACACTATATATAAACTGAACCTTGCATGCATTGGAAGATAACGACACAGAAATGTACCAAAAGCCGTGGTTCATTAATTCTGGAAACATTCTAAAAGCATAATATTAACGTGCTGATAAATAACTTATGTGTTATACATCTGGCAAACATGTCTTTGCCCAATTGATAGGTATCGCGAGCTCAGACATATACCAGGTCGTCGTACCAAAGTGACATACAAAGACATAAGAACACACTCATCTAAGTAAGTCAAGTATCATAATAAAGAAAAAAAGTAGCTTTCCATTTCATCTTCACGTTCCAATAGCGCAGTTAACGGTTCTCGTTTCCTAGTTCTTGAGGGACTTGACTGACGTGAGAAGGCTTTGAGTCTGGTGGCATTTCATATGGATGTGCGGTCACAGGTTGTGTTTGCTGTTGATACATAGGCTGCTGTACCGCTATAGGTTGTGACGCATAGGTTTTAATTAGACGGAGGCGCTTTCGTCGTTCATAAAGGGCCCAGCCTATGGCACCTATAGCTATGACGCCAAGAGGGACACCAACACCAGCACCAATAGCCACATATGTCTTCGATGCGTTTTCGAGTTCAACTGGAGCACTCATAGCGGAAGCATGTATGATATCATTGCCAGGAGAGGTTGGATCGAGTCTGGGTACGGTGCAAGAGGCTCTGGCAAGGAGAGCGCTATCTGTGATAACATCGCCCCGATTGATGGTAAAGGGCTCCGTGTCCCCAGCACATGTTGTGGTGCTCGATGAATTGGCGACGATCGAGTTCGCGCAGTATAGTGGCGTATGGTTAACAAAGCTGTGGAGAGGGATTGAGCAGCCCGTTTTTCTTGTACTGGCTACTACTCAAGAAGATGTTAGCAACCGTCTACTTTCAAACAGGGAGACAAGTATTAAGCTGGCAGATGTAGGGGTGTACTTTTTGAGCAAGGGTCAGGACACCCAGACGATGAGCTCCAGTTCTTGTCGGTACACGTTCCACGCGCCAGGGTATATGGTTGGGTTGTTACAAGACAGTAACCGTTGGTCATGCAGATTGAGGACTTCGAGCAGCAATGTGTGTCGCGTATCCCTGAGAAACATGGCACATCGTCTACAGCAAGGGAGCCGTCTGGGAAATAGCAATCTCTTGCAGCGTACACCGGTGCAGCCAATAGCAAATAGAGGAGTTTCCTTGACAATAACATCTTGATGGACGGGGGAGGGACGGGAGCAGCCTCAGTTGCGATCGAAAAAGGCCATAAAACGCGAAGGATGGGGGAAATCAAGATAAATAATATGTGCCAGCTCCCCCTATCTTAAGCGGCCGCAAACTCGGTCGCCAGCCCTTCATGTGCTGATGGAAGCACCACCGCTGCACATCCCCTTCGTAATTGCTGAGGACAATAGCAAAAATTGTCCACTGAAGGGGTAAGGATCATCAGTTCACCCCACCGGCCAAATCCTTCAGGCGGCAGGGATGCCGTATCAAGCAAGGCGGCGGCGTCTCATGATATGCCCCAACGGTATTTTGCATCTCAATCTCTGGCTGCATAGATCGCTGGCTTCGTTGGTTCAGCTATCAAAGCGCATGAGACGTTCCTTGACTTGTCCGTTGTCCGTTCAAGCAAAGTAAACAAACGGTGGTTCTCGGACGTCGAGAAATAAGGTTGACAACCCGCGCCTGTGGAGCCTTTTCGACTGCCCGAAAGTCAAAATGAAAAAACGTGGGAAGCTTGTCACGGTGGTGAAGAAGAGACGAACACTTCGTCGGCGTTGGGGGAATTGGGATCCGAACTCAAAGGCCTACATATACTGTATTTTGCTCGGGAAATTAAGATTTGGCGGCAACTAAGTCCGCAAACAGTACTCCGTATAATCAAGATAGATGAATGGGGAGCTTCGTTAGAGGTGGGGTACATATATTGTACAAATTAAGCACGAGTTGTCATAAAAGCCAGTCTAACTCAGCGTAGGGAGCAGCTAAAGCAAGAAAGACGAGTAAGAAGGTCAATGAACGAAGTAACAAAAAGGGGGTAGGACATAGTAGAGACAGTAAATTTGAAGTGTATTAAATAAGATAGATGGTGAGGGTATCTCAGTAAATCTATATAGTGTAGATTTAGTATCAAAAGAAATAATAGGGAAGAAAAGAAAGAGAAAAGAAGAAATAGGAAAGGCCACGTAAAGGAAGGCAGGTATTAAATCCATCTGAGATTAAATGGCAAGATGTAGTAAATAAGTAAGGAAAATGGTCAATGGAAAGGCATAACAACATAATACGTCCCATACGGGAGTGTGCATTAAGGGATAGAAGGAGCAACGGGGTGCGGTGATTATGTCTCTTGGAATGGTGGAATGGGAGGAAGTATATATATCAGGGGAAGGGATAAGGATCGACTGATATTAAATAAAGTGGGGAAAAAAGGCGTGTGCCAGAAGTCAGGAAGTGAAGACGAGACAAAAAAAGAAGATTAAACGCGAGCAGGCGGCGGCAGTATTTGGACTATCCTTCTGTGGAAGAATATATTAATGAAAGGAATGTAGTAGTTTGGTATTAGAGTCGAGAGGAAGAAGGGTCTAGCGTTTAATGTCCCTTCTTTCGACAGTGAACTTTCCATTCGGTTCTGGCAACTCTCATGAAGAGCTCAATATCATTTATCGGCACCCAGCTGGTGAGAACTTTCATTGCATTCTCAAAGTCGGATTCGAGAATGATGTCCCGCATTCCGTCGATCAAGGCTGCGGAGGTTGCATGTAGAATATCAAGGCTCTTACCAAAGGGGTTGGCCACAGGGTGAGCAGGGCCGGTTCCAGTACTGGTAGCATCGGCGTGGCCGTTGGTACTGGCTGGAACAGTAGGCTGGATTGGTTCTCCGGAATCTCCCAGAAGCATGAATACATCCCATACTCGGAGTTGAGCAGCAAATGGGATGGAATAGTTGAACAGAGTCAAGTACCATCTGGTTCCGTAGGCAGTTGGGGGAATTCCCAGTTCGGTCTAAACAATGGGTATGGTGTTAGCATGCAGCTCTGAAAGGATTGGAGAGTAAAGGAAAATCAGTAACTTACCAGTTTCTCAGCTACCTCCCCATTACCTAGCCAGTCTTTCTCAAAGCTATTCAGTGCCTCCATCAGACCAGCAAAACCTTCACGATAAAGTCGATCAAGTCCTCTGTATTGCCAGAGACGGACGAGCATGACAAAGGCGTTCTCCTCGTCATAGTAAGCAAGTAAAGTGGCAGCCAGTGCTGCCATACCCTGCACATAACCGGTTTCTGGGAAATACAGAGACATGGCATGTAGCACACGGAAAAGAAGTCTCTGTCCTCCACGGTATCGACGGCGGAACATGATATGGCTGCTAATGGTACGAGGGACGTCTATATCGATCTGGACGTCATCAGGAGAAGGATAAACCTGCAACTCATTGAACTTTCTAATCAATTCATCCTCGGTAGGGCTGTCGGGACGTTTCTTTGCACTGGCAGCTAAGAAGGCATGCCATGCTGTTGACCGCCAGCTGTCCGGGATTCCCTTCCAGGTACGATCGATGAGCTTGGTACTGGTTACGTCGAATTCAAAAGTCATGCCAGAGCCATCTTTAGCCTTGGAGGTAAGCCTGGCCATTTTACGCCACTTGTCTTCACGCTCAGATTCCTTCTTCCTCATGGCCTTGGAATAGGCTGTTTCATCTTCGGAGAAACTGAAACTATTGGTCTTTTGGGTAGGGCTGGTTAACATGTCACCGGCCTCGTCCAGGAGCTTGCGAGAACGGTTATGAGGGAGCTTGTTGGCTGCATAACGTAGACTGCTGGTAGTACGAGAAAGATGAGGCTGGTATGAACTCTGGGAGGAAGTTGGACGCATTGGTTGGTCACTGGTTCGCTGAGAGGAAGAACGGCCGGCAAAAGAACGGATACTTGCCGCCCCAGCCGTTGAAGGTGGACGTTTGGCCATAGTACGTTTCCGTCTAGGTGTGGCAGAGGCAAGCATCAAACTGGTCGAGACCCGTTGTAACGGCTGCGGTACGTGCGCTTCTGGCTCGCCATCCTCAGGATGAGGAATGATGAAACCATACCTATCGACGTAACCGTTCTCAATATCATTCCAGTCCTCTAAGCCACCAGCAAGCTCATTACTTTCTCGCTCAACCGTATTTGTCCTTCTGGCTGGGCTAATTGTATTCGTTGACACTGTTTCTGATTTCTCACTTGCAGGGTCAGTAGAAGCTGCATTTCCGTTTGCAGGAGAAGAGTCAGCATTTTCAGAGACATCTTTCTCCTCATCCTTGTCCATGAGCATGCTCTCATCTTCATCCAAAGCCTGGGTTCAGTTCTGCCTCACTAATAAAATCCTCTCCCTTCTCATACATCAACCTCACTTTTCGGGATAACATCTCTTCGTCCACCGACAAGGTACGTATGGTACCGCCACTACCACTTCCAGATCTCACAACCCTCAACGAATTCGCAGATCGAATGCGTCGCGTGCTGATATTCCGCATAGTCGAGGAACTCACTTTCCTGGTGGGCGAAATTGTGTGTGCCTCATCAGCACTGAGCAGCTTTGGGTTGGTGGTTGTAGGCGGACTCCATTCGTTTATCTCGTCAATCGTAGAGCTGGTGATGTCCCCTAAAGACGCGCTTGGGATGTCCATTTTGATGCCTTGGAAGGGTGGGATGGGGGGAACTGGAGGTATATTACTTGAGCTAAGACTGGATATACCGGACCGTTTCCTTAGAGCTACCTCACCTCTAGTACCGCGCACCGAGCTCCATTTTCTCTCAGATAAAGATCTTCTTGAAGCGGGTCGGCTAGGAGCCTCGTCCACGATAATGCTGGGTATATCACCGTCGGCGCTCTGTTTGCCTCTCACGAGATTCAACGAACGTTTTCCGGCAGAGATAGTCGCGCGACGTTCCCTCGAGGCAAAGGCAGAAGAAGTGATCCGCGACCAAGCAGAAGAAGGGCGGGCGTTGGCATTGAAGCTCCTGAACGAGCCAGAGAAGGACGGTCGACTAAGTGGTTCCGCAGCCGTTTCAGCCTCGACTTCTAGTTTATCGCGAAGTTTCGGGTCCTCAAGAGTTGCCACAAAGGAGGAAGGTTCGAAATTAACGGACTCCGCGTAGGAGGACACGACCGGAGATGACAGTGTTGGCGGTGATAGCGCTCGCTCTGAAGACGCGGTAGTTGCCATGCTGCGTAACCGGTTCGCCTGGATTGTATCTGCCCGGTTTTTGTTTTCCTACGTATATAGCTGGCCCACACACCAGCTCTTTGCGCCCAACACAGTAGTGGCGCACAAAGAGGGACGCAGAATCAGGAGCTTGCGAGTTGACGGGCAAGGGTAGACGAGGGCTTCGTTGGCGACCCTGTAGGCGGCATTCCCGAAAGCGAGCGGCCGGAGTGTGAACGTACGGGGGGAGGCCAAATATCGTGAACTGCAGGCGAGTCTGAAACGATGTAGCGGTACGGAGTACCACAGGGAAAAAAAGGAGTGACTGGGCGTTTGGGAACTAGTAGTTGCTCGCGTTGGGCTGCGCTGCGGGCAGGCTAGGGCATGTCGCTCGGCGTTTCAGCGGCCTGCGAGTATACCAATTCAGATATACCCCGACGACGACTTCAGCTGTCTGCTGGCGCCAGCATCGAGGGATCGTGGGATGCCCGGGGTGGTTCGTCGTGCGTTGCGCTGATGTCGAATCACTTTTTGCGCTTTCGCATGTTGACTTTCTGGGGAGGAAAAAAAGAAGGAGCGAAAAAAGAAAAAAAAGAAAAAAAGGAGAGATTAGGTAATAATTGCTGACTAAGAAGATGAAGCGGGTGGTGGACATGTGACTCGACGCCGTTTTAGGAAGTGCTTAGTGAGATATAGATTAGCTTCTTAGTCATGAATTAGTCAGTGAGAAGGTGCAAACATAAGGTGCAAACAAGCCGAAAAGGGGGGAAAGTCTCAGCCTCAAGCTTCTAAATAGTGTAAGAAAGTAGATCAGAACAACGGTTTACGTCTAAGTATATCCCATGCAGATAAAGGGGAACCAGAAGACGCACGCAAGAGGAAGAACGAAAAGCCCACCACCCAGTCAACCAGCCTCTACGCTTTTTTATTTTCTTTCTAAGACTTAAGTAGAATAATAAAATAAGAAACTTAATATATCTTATATATATGTCAAAGTCTGCCGCTACACCAAAAGGAGTGAGCCCACACTAATGGTAGGCAGAGCTGAAGTTTGACAATATATAAGGGTACATATTGTCCAGCCCGGCTTTCGTCCTTGCAAAATACTTGGAACCGTGTACCTTTGAGTGGTTTGTGGTTTGTGGTTTTTTCGTTACCACCTCTAGAAAATTGAACAGAATACTCATAGAACTGGGGCCTAGCCCTGGCCTTGTTGTAGAGGGACTTCACTCCAACAAATACGGTTATTGATGGGCTCCCAAACAATCTTCCCATTAAATTGGAGTTTGTTACCTAGTGTTGCATAGCTCAGGTTGGATTGGTAGTCATTGATGTATTGTTCGTGTTGCCCTCGGTGCAGAAGGCTCTAGTGTAGGTCGTTGCGTCGTGTCACGTGAAGGATGCGCTGACTGAGAGCGGGGTCGTCCTAAAGGACGTTGTGGCTCGTCGACTGAATTACCTAACGCGGTAGGTGGGTTATTCTGTCGCCAAATGTGGTAAGTGGGGGTTTTGACGAGGTCGTCCGTCAACGACAAGAATCTCGTGACCGCGCTGTTTCCATAAGGACGGGCGGTCTATAGGCCAGTCCGCTGGAATTTGCGCTATTACTAGATATATCTCTTGCTGCTGGGCAACCACGTAACGTATTCTTGTTAAGGTGTCTGTGTCAAATTGGTCGTGTCCGACGTATCGAGCTGCTCAAAATATTTTGAACTATAGAGCAAGCTACAGAGCGTCGGTGGGGATATCAGATATAGGAGTAGGACGCAGAGCAGAAGATAGGGTATAAGAAGAAGTCAAGTTGTCGTCGACGGAGTCAAGGTGTCGATAAACAAGATAGCTGAACGACACAACCAGGCAGAGGTTGTCGCAGACAAAAGAGAGGAAGAAACTGCACGACAACGGACACCGTCGTCTGGTTGGTATAGCGGAAGCAACGTCCTGGCGTTCCCGGGGCGTTAGAAAGAAGAAAACATGCTACCACCCAGCCCCCTTCTAGAACCTAAAGATTAGCTGGAAATAAGTACGTAAGGTTATAAGTAAATAGGCTAACTTACCGAAACATGCATATAAAGGATTTCTGATTACAGAGCTGAAGAATACAGTGGTTGATTGCTTGGGTGTAACCATCGAGACGGTTAAAGCTCTTAAAGTCTATCTATACTCTTAGTCGACTAAGTTAACTAAATTAGTAACCATGACTAACTGGGTGGTTAATTATCTCGGGACTTGTTTGAGAAGAATCGACATACCTGAAATGATAGAACTAAGTCATGGTCTACTTTTGCTAAATTCCACATTCCCTTATAGGCAGAGATTGGCTTTCCATCTTGTATTAATAAAGCCTTCCTTGCAGATGAGTCAATGATGAACCCACCAGCATTAAAACATGCCCGGTAGCCATCCAGTTCCCCGAATATAAACGAGGATGGGTAATCGCTACAGTCTATACGTGAAGCGACTTGTATTGCGAATGATGTACAGAGTCCCGTGCCATTTTTCCAAAGAGGAGCTAGTTCTGCTACTCCGGTATTTCGTAGGATCTCCCTTACCCTCGCCTTATCGATAGATATTTCTCCCGGGACAAAGTCACCGAGTTCAACTTCGAGCTTGCAAGCCCTTGAGTTACCGTTATGTCACGTGATAACTTATCTAAGCACTCACGTGACATGCTCTGTACATAATGTACCGTTTGACTGATCCATGTTCAATAGATCAGTGATTAGCTCACTACCAATCTATTATATACGTTCTACCATTGATTCGTCTCTAGTCTCGCAGTACCTTTAGCCCACAAGCCTCACACTTACGGAGAATAAACTCCAGCATTGTCAGTGACGTGTAGCATGAGGTCACCCAGACTTCTTCATAGAGTTTGGACTCCATTAGGGAGATTCTGGCTTTGGGATTGGATTAGGCAATAATCGCATATAAAGATCTTGACTTGGAGGTTGAATTGGGGGTAATATGTGTTTTTTTGACCCAAGATACAAAATTTGACGTGGACTACCAGATTAGGCTAGCAATTAACAAATTTAAGATTGGTTGTTGGTGTGTTTTTTCTGGCGTTTGGTCAACGTGCTCAATTTCAATGAGGGGTATTATTCACTCATTCCATTCTATGCCTATCTATCGCCCTTTTCTGTACTCATATAGTCGCTGAGGCATTGTTTTGCTATCGCGTTCCTTCGAGATTTCTTAGCCTCCCTTTGAAAACTACCTAGTTAACTAGTTAGCAGGTGCAAGTGCTGCGGCCTTCTCCTTCTCGGCTCGTGCTTTAGCTAGCCTCTCCTCCTTGAGCTTGAGCAAATCAGTCAAGTTCCACGGCGAGTCCATGATATCAAAGAAGATTTCAACAACCTGGATGACGTCTGTCTTAAGGAAAGTCTCATTGTTCAAGATGACGCCGAGCTCCTTGTAAGTGCGCGCAGTGTAGCTTCTGCTGTCCTTGGCGCCGAAGAAGCCGAGCATCTTCTGGTAATCCCACATCTCAGAGATGTCGTTATACTGCTGCTCGGGGCCGTGGATGAGCCGTTCGATGGTGTAGCCCTTGTTGTTGACTACGAAGATGATGGGCTTGAAGCCCTCGCGAACCATGGTGCCGATCTCCTGGACGGTCATATGTAGACTGCCATCGCCGACAAGGAGGATGACGCGGCCTGGGCTGGAGGTCTCGCGACGGGCGAGGAGGACACCCAAAGTGGCAGGGACTGAGAAGCCGATGCAACTGTAGTAGAGTTGGGAGAAGTATGTGGTGTTGTCGGGAAGTGTGAGGCCCTGGGAGCCAAACTGTGAGGTTCCCACTTCGGCAATGACAAAGTCGTTGGGGCGTAGGAACTTGGAGAGGCGGTCCCAGAAGCGAGCGTGGTCAAGGGGATCAGTACAGTTGTCATCAGATGGTTTCTATGGAAGATGTTAAGATAATGGTCACTGCTAAAGGATGACTGACGCAGACATACCTCTGAGGTCTTGGGGAGTATCTTGGCAAGGTCTACTTTCCGTTGGATAGGTTCTTTGGCGAGTCTGGCGAGGAGCTTCGTAATAACAGGTCTAAAGTCAAGACCCTTCCAGACCTTTCCTCCCACTGAGCAGAATCCAGGGTGTAGTTCAATGAGCTTATCGGCGGGGAGCTGTGTGCTGAATCCACCCGTGTTTCCACTAACGTTAAACGGACCTAGGTGCAGGACAGCATCATGGGACTCTATCTGGCCCTTGAGGGCAGGGTTACTCGAGGTGATACCGCAGTATAGACCGGCGTAGTGAGGATCGGACTCGTTGACAGTAGATTTACCTAGTGGCGTCGTATACCACTATCATATGTTAGAATCACTATTCATTAAGAAGAACAGGCAGAGAGGGTAGGCTTACTGGAGCAGCTAGCAGCTTGATAAGCTCACTTGTTTCCTTGTACAGGTTATGCCTGGACATCAACATGTCAACCAAGACACCGGGATCCTTGGCTTGACCCATACGCTTGACGACTTCCTCGACAACCTCATCCTCCTCCGCCTCTCTACCCTCATTCCTCACAGTAAGGTCAAGGGGTTTCTCCAACGGGGCGGCATCAATCGGACTATCTTGAATATCCAATGGCACGAACAGGTAGACGGGCAGCCTTCTCTTAATAGCTGTTTCAATCACACGGTCCACCTCGGCAGCAACCTTACTCTCGTCATCCAGGAAGGCAGTAGCGGCAGCTACAGGCTCAACCATCTTCTGATACGTTCGGTGGTCCCACTGGTCCATCCACAAGGTATGATGGATACGCGTGTGGTTGCGCTGCATGTCTCTCGACGTGTTTCCCACGATATGGATGACTGGTATGTATTCACTGTATGCGCCCACTATGCCGTTCAGGGCACTCAACTCTCCAACTCCGTATGTAGTGACGACGACGCCGGGCAGGGAACGAGCACGGGCGTATCCATCCGCCGCGTAGGCAGCGTTGAGCTCATTGCAGGTGCCAACCCAGCGCAAATCCGGCACGCTGTAGACATGGTCGAGCAGGTTCAGGTTGAAGTCACCAGGTACTCCAACGATATTGCGAATGCCGAGCTGGTGTAGACGGCGAAAGATGTACTCGCCAACAGGGATCGTAGACATGGTCACTTCTGTATAGTTGTCTGGTTCCCTATGTTCCTGACGGTCCTGATGCTAAATGGAGTACTGGGAGAATGAACGTGGGGTCGGGTCTGGATCTGCAGCAGAGAGTAAGTGAGGGATGTCTGATATCAAGGGAAGATCGAGATCGAGAAATAGGCTCTTCTCTATATATGTACCTGTAGGGATGCTTCCTCCCCTACGCTCGGCTTTTCGCTCCTGCTGGTTCCTTTTGCCCCGCAAAAAACGCCCTTCGACTTCCATGCTTCGGCCCGACGGAAGCTTAGATAAGCAAGGGTAAACGCCGGGCGCCCTTGCCCTAGCCCTAACCCTGCGCCTTTTCAAAAGGGGACACCCTCCTTAGTATCAGGGGAGCTCTGGAGACAGTTGGAGACAACAAGCAGCAACAAGCGTGGCCTCTTCTGCTTGCCTGCCTCTTTCTCCCTGACTGACTGACTGCTCGTTGTTCCTCCAGATTCACTCTGCTACCTCGGCTAAACTCGGGTGTTTTTCTCCGCCTTCGCCACCGGCTGTAGTGGAGAACATGCAGGAACTAGCAGAATAGTAAAGGAGTAACTTGTTGGTAGATAAGATAGATATACAGGAAAAAAACGACGTCACCTTGGGCGAGAACTAGATCTCTCTGTTGACTGCTTCATTGTATTAGGACTTCTATATCCACACTAAACATCCAAGCATGCCTATTTCCAATATGATACTCCTAACCTCCCTCATCACTGTGCCTGCGCTTGGCTAGGAAGGTTTTCTATCTGCCGTACTAGGAAGCTCTTTTCGTCTGTAAACTGGTCATCGTCTGTCCGGTCTTCCAGAAACTTGGGAAGGAATTTCAGCAGTCTCTCTCGATTATTGATTAGAATCCGCTGGACAGCCACGCTTTTGTTCGGATTAGCCACAAATACCTATGTCATATTAGCTAAAGGTCTGAATACCACTGATAATAGAAGACACATACTTTGAAGATGTGGAAACCCTCATATTGCACCATTTTGCGGTCGTCTCGAAGCAGGTTCATGCATAGTTTGAGGTGATCACCACTGTCCACGTACGCTGTCATGACATTGTAGTTGGCCCGATCAAGCAGCAGCTCGCCCAAAAGCTTAATGCTCTGTCTCTTGGTTACGTACGAGTCAGACAGCACCAAAATGTTGTTGTATCTGCTGAAAAACAGGTCGAAGTTGGCACTTAGGTAGCCGGCCACCAGTGCCTTATGACGAGTCAAGATATCCTAACCGTGACGTTAGTTACCAGCATAATAACCATGGGAATATATAGAAAAACATACCCTAAACGTGGTAAACGCATCTGCGCTTACTTCAAAACTACTCTGGTTGATCCAGCCCAGAAAACTCCAGAATAGCCCCTCCCCACTTTGTTTCTTTCCTGGCTGTATCTCGTTAAGTCGTATTGCTCTTTCGCCCTCTCCAGACTCATCGTACAAGATAATACCGGCCACCACCTCGTACTTCAGCGCTTCTCGTAGAATGGAGCCACATGGCATTGCGCTTTTGTTGTTTTCATACCCTCGACATAGCTGTGTTAGGATCTCGGGCCGCTTGTGGACGACGTACGAAATGACGGGCGGGTCACCAGATGTAGACGAAACAGAAGCAGCACCTCCACCGCCCGCGGAATTAGGTATGGTTGAAGACGCGGCCGATATGTCAGGTCTGAAACGGAGGATATGCGAGAATATAGTCTGGGTGTCCTTGCGTGCTTCAAACGGTAGATTAGGGATAGATCGCGCAAGTTCGTAGAGAAGGTCTTCCTGTAATGATGCGTGGACAAGTTGCTGTACCTGGTCGGGTAATGTATCGACCTCTATTTTCCACCTGGTTAGCAGACATAGTGGCACAAATGAGTATTGAGTACGAGCGCATCCAGACCTTGCGTCCCCTGGACTATCAACTTCATGTGGCCCAACTGCTTAGCTAGGTCTTCCTCAACCTGCCAGTCTTATTAGTATTTCATCTGAAGTAGTGTCTCTCTGGTACTTGAGGGGTTCACCTTTGCATCTCCTGGGACATCCCGCAGCTTGACCAGCAGGTCTTTGGTTGTCCTTGCAACCTCTGCGGGCTGCCGCTGTCTGCTCCTGTTAAATAGAAATGCCATCACTAGATAAAAAGATAGACCAGGTCTTCTCCTCTTTCTCTACTAGTCCCAAGGTCCTGCTCATATAAGACGCGCTTTCAGATCAGGGGAGATAGTGTGCCGCGCCGCAGTATAGTGCAATGCAATGGATAAAAGGCAGATATCAGTGTAAAGGACCACTTCCTAGTTCACAGTCATCATTGTCGGCCTAGCTTCCCTTCTGCCTAATTCCCGTCTGTGTAGAAGCTGTGTTTTGGTGGTGAAGGGCAGCAGATGTTGATGTTGATATCACTAGCTAAGGAGCTCTTTTATGTTAAATAGTTATCGATCGCAAGACTTTTTGCCCCACTCGCGCAGAAAATCATCCTATTTAGTTAACTATCTCGATATTTTTTTTTTTTTCTCTTAACCTTGACAATAATACAAAAATTCAGACAAACATCTACAGGCTTCCAACTTGGGATACCTACTGGCTACTTGCTAGCTCTGCTTGTTTAGCGTTATTTTATCTTGTTCTATCTGCGACAATGAGTCCTCCACCTACGCACGATGACCGGGATAGCGACAGTGACGAATCGGCGCCTGAAGAGCCCCTCGATCTTACCCGCGACGACGGATGGGAAGACGTAGAGCCCGAAGAAGAGAGCGAACCCATTGTTGGCCTTTTCACAGACAAGATATACCCTGACACACGTTCAATGCTGGAAGAAAGCAAGGAGAAGTTTGGGTTCGACTTTGTTCGCGTGCAACAACAGTTGGGTGTGTACCCAGCCGGTCACTGTCTACGGTATCAACCCGGTTGCTAACCACTTCATATATAGGACTTGACTTCCTTGGGACTATCAGGCTGGTCAATTATATCCGCTCAGAGGTGAAGAACGGCAACACGAAGCCTGACGTCTCCAGCGCCGCCCTATTCGAAGATGAGAAATATCTCAAGCCTGTTCTGGAGGATGATGCGCTGCTATACAGCTTAGACGATATTGCAGTCCTGACTGTTGGAGAACAACAAGAGGTAGCAGGCAGACTAGGAAAGATAACTGATTCAGCACGGATAAAGGACCTTGAGAATGAGCTTAGTAACCTCCGCGACGAATTTGCAGAGTATAAGCAGATGGTGCAGAAGGCCCTGAACCAATCCATAGAGGACGAGGGTGAGAGCAGCAATAACAAGGGAGATTCTTCAAGCTCGCGGTCTTTCCAGGAGGCAGAAAAGGGATACTTCACTTCATATGCCTATAACGGTGCGTATACATAACACACATCGCTTAGTCTCACTGTCTGGACTAACGACAACAGCAATCCACGAGTCGATGATAAAGGACTCCATTCGGACAGATGCGTACCGTGATTTTATCTATGATAACAAACACTTGTTCAAGGACAAGGTTGTTCTAGATGTTGGCTGTGGAACGGGTATCTTGTCAATGTTCTGCGCCAGAGCTGGCGCAAAGCAAGTGATTGCCGTTGATAACTCAGATATCATCAGCAAGGCACGAGAAATCGTATATGAAAATGGATTCGATAAAGTCATCACGTAAGTATCATCTACCACGGGGTCATCTTTTGATGGTCCATATCTAATGAGAATTATAGATGCCTGCGTGGTAAGATTGAAGAAGTCATCCTTCCCGTGAAGCATGTCGACATCATAGTCTCCGAATGGATGGGCTACTGTCTCCTCTTTGAGGCTATGTTTGATTCTGTTCTCTGGGCTCGCGACCGTTACCTCGTCCCTGGCGGTCTCATGGTCCCTTCGCATGCAACCATTCGCATTGCGCCAGTTGCCTCCGCAGACATCGTCCAGGAGCACATTACCTTCTGGAAATCAATTTATGGCTTTAACATGACAAGCATGCTCGAAGGCGTACATGATGAAGCTATTGTGCGTAGTCTCCAGCCCGATATCATCGCTGCTAAATCAGAGCTCTTCTTTTACATGCCGCTTCATACAATCACGGCCAAGGAGCTTGTATTCACCAAGGAATTTTCTGTCACGCTCTCCCGGGATATTGACTCTCTAGACGGCTGGGCCGTATGGTTCGATATAATATTCATGCCTTCGGCTGATAGCAAATTGACTCCCGAAGAGGCCTTGCCAGAAATAATGAAGAAACGAGATATAGTAGCCTTCACAACTGGCCCCGATGGGAAACAAACGCATTGGCATCAGGGTCTCTTCCTCATTAACCAGAAGAAAAACCCTACTGCTGCAATGAAGAAGGGACAGGTAATTAGTGGCTCTATCGAGTACCAGAAGAAGGATGAGAAGTCACGCTTGTTAGATATCACCATTGGGTGGAACTCGGATGGCAAGTCTGGAAGCCAGAAGTGGTCTTTGACATAGTTCATATGAGGATAGAGAGCGATTAGAGCATTGGGCGGGTTACTTGATGGACATCACCTCTGATCTATGGGTAATGGGTATAGAGAAAAGCGGATTAAACTATCAGGAGTTTATGGGTATCAATGGGGGTATAAAATAACGAGCTTGTTGTCTCAAGTGCCTGCGAATTGAGCACTGTATCTTTTTCCTGGAGCTTGACTCCAAGCAACAGACACTTTCTCAGGTTTCGGCCCGGTTTTGGATTCATGTCTATCATTGCGCCTTTTCCGGTGTGCCTCGTCATGCCGTGACCTGTCCCTTCCGCTACCTCGATCTCGATCTCGATCTCGAGAACGGCTTCTATGGTGCCTTCTTTTCCTCCTTTCAGCCCCAGCATCTAGCCTGAAACCATCAAGGCTATCATCTGAATCAACATTACCCTGGTGCCTTCGTCTTCGTCGTTTCTCCTTATCCTTCTCTTCTCTTTTCAGAGCCTTGAGCTCTCTCTCCCTTTCCTCAGCCCACTTTGTTCTCTCCTTCTCCACCTCCTTTAGCTGCTTCACACCTTTCTTCATCGCCGCCAGCGGATCGTTCGTAGCTATCCTTATTTTTTCCCTCTCTTGTCTTCTGGGGTCTTCGTCTCCCCAAACGTTCTTATTAGGTAGCCCGGCGTTCTGTGTGGATATTTCCGTATTTGAGGAGTACCATGGTGTAGAGGTCAGCTGCTGTTTATAACCCGCAGCATTGGAAAGCCGCATCATATATTGGTTTTCAAACTCTTGGTTCTTTTTTGCAGTTTCAGCTTCAGCTTCTGGGTTCTTGTCTGAACGGCGCGTTCGAGACGTTGATTCCTCGGGAAACAAACTGATGTGTCCTGACTTATCGACAATAGGTGCATCGTCAGTACGCCGGCGAGATGCCTTAGATTCAACTCGCTGACGCGCCAGCTCAGCATCTTCTTTTGCGAATCGGATGTCACGATCGGTATCATTTTCTCCAGCCAGCCTTCTCCTTTTCCGGTGTCTCGATTCTACAGGAAGTTTCTCACGGGAGCGAGGATGCCGCTCTTTTTCATCCACAACATCATTCAAGGGTACCGGTATCTTCCCACGTAAAATGTCTATCCTCCTCTCCGCATCTTCCTCCCGTTGCTTTCTTTCGTTTTCCTCCTCCTCAGCCTTTGCGCGAGCTTCATCTCGGCGCACTCTTTCGATGTTGTCCTTGTTGTATACGTTCCATGACTTCTTCCCTAACAAATGTCTATAAATAACATGTCAGCATGGACCCCAGCTTCGTGCATATCAATAGTTCCACTTACAACGGCATCGTCCAGTGCTTTTTCTTGCTCTCCTATGATGTTTTCTTGACGTGCGGTCAAAAAGCAAGGAAGGCCAAAAGTGACGACACTGCTGACTAAGGCAGACCAGCTCCTCCAGCGCATCGAAGTCGCCTGAAGGCAGCAAGCGAAACAACAAGACGACGAAGAGCAGACCTGACACATCTCAAGTCTGTTTCAGATTTTGAGGGACGCTATCTAGAATATATATACCGATACTATCCACGCAGATATCCCCTTGCTACCTCACGACTATACAATAAGCCGATTTGTTTACGCTAGCAAACCCCCGCAAAACGGTGGATAGCTAGCAGGAACCGCACGCAGCATGTTCAATCCGTTCGGATCAAGCAATCCACCTCGTGATGATGCCCCTTATCCTCCTCGAGCACCTCAACAACAACGGGGTGGTTATGACGGCGGTTATGGACAGGATCCCCGAATGGGAGGTATGAGCGGAAGGTACGTTTTCGAGTATATACCCTTCTACGTGGCTGGATATACCGTTGTGGCTGACGGATGTAAATGAGAATAGCAGCAGTTATGGGAGTTCGCCAATGGGTAGACCAGGTGAGAGACAGATGCCTCCTAGACCTACCGGAGGTCGAGGTGGCGAGGGGCAAACCTGGTCTTTGCGTCCTGCCAAAAGTCCGGATAATTCATACACCTATGGAAACCTGTACGTCTTGATATTCCCTAATCAATAGGTTACATGGGATGGAGTCTAACGGTAATTTGTTTTGTTATAGTGTTGCAGTTTCTCCCCGTGATATCCCTCGTTCCCGTGACGGCACTGATGTCCCAATTTTGGTCAATGGGCTATACGTGTTTTCTGCTCGCCCCATGGAGGGTTTCCCTCAGGGTCATATCAGTATGTCAGATCCACAGAGGACATGGGCGCAGGTTGCCTTGACCGACATGGTGCAGGTACAGCTGTACGATGCGTTCAGTCAAGGTAGCCAGGCCTACCTTGGGTCTATGGATATTGAAGTGAGCTTTGCTGGAAGAAAGAGGACAGAGGTCCCTTATGACCAAGATCAACTTGCTCAGACATTTATCAAGGTAGGTTTGAGGAGTACGATGATGTTTGTTCGTGGCTAGATATTCAGTGCTAATGCAGCGTAGAACTTCGAGGATCAGATTCTTGCACCTGGTCAGAAGATACTCATGGATGACAAGAGCATCCCTTTGCTATTGACAGTGAAAACGGTTCAGCTTGGTGATTTAACTACAGAGAAACCATCTTCCTCTGCACCAACCTCGTCGGATCCCCACTCCAGAGGCATTCTAACAGGCTATACATTAATCAACTTTTTCAAAGATGCAAAAACCGGAATCAATGTTAAAGCATCTAATCGACGACCAGCAGCAAATTCAATAGTCCAGCCTGATTTCAAATTTGAGAATATGGGAATTGGCGGTTTGGACACAGAGTTTAGCACCATCTTCCGAAGAGCTTTTGCATCCCGTATCTTCCCTCCAGGACTTGTCGAGAAGCTTGGTATCCAGCACGTCAAAGGTATCTTGCTTTATGGACCTCCTGGAACAGGTAAAACTTTGATTGCAAGGCAAATTGGAAAAATGTTGAATGCCAGAGAGCCTAAGGTTATCAACGGCCCCGAAGTGTTGAATAAATTTGTTGGCCAGTCCGAAGAGAACATCAGGAAACTCTTTGCCGATGCCGAGAAGGAGTATAGAGAGAAAGGTGACGAGAGCGGACTACACATTATCATTTTTGATGAATTGGATGCTGTTTGCAAACAAAGAGGCAGCGGTGCCGGTGGTGGAACGGGTGTTGGCGATAGTGTTGTCAACCAACTTCTATCAAAGCTCGACGGTGTTGACCAGCTAAACAATATCCTCCTTATAGGAATGACAAACCGAATGGACATGATTGATGATGCCCTACTGCGTCCAGGTCGACTGGAGGTCCATATGGAAATATCCCTCCCAGATGAACATGGCCGGGCTCAAATATTGAAAATCCATACCCAGAAAATGCGAGAGAACGACGTTATGGACCGAGACGTGGATCTCAAGGAGCTTGCAGCACTTACCAAGAACTTTTCAGGTGCCGAGATTAGCGGATTGGTGAAGTCAGCTTCGTCCTTTGCCTTTAATCGCCACGTTAAAGTGGGAACCATGGCCGGTATAAGTGATGATATTGTTAACATGAAGGTCAACCGAACAGACTTTCACAACGCGTTAGAAGAGGTAAAGCCCGCCTTTGGTGTTTCTGAAGAAGAGCTCGAGACTTGTATCCACGGAGGGATCCATCATTTCTCACGAGCGGTGGGTGAGATCCTGGAAGAGGGTAACCTCTTCGTCAAACAAGTCCGTGACCCAGAATCAACGACATCTCTTTTCTCAGTGCTTCTCCATGGGCCACCTGGCAGTGGAAAGACGGCTCTGGCTGCTAAGATTGCGATTGACTCGGGTTTCCCCTTCGTCAAACTAATTAGCCCAGAAGATATGGTGGGCTATAGCGAGATGGCCAAAGTGCAGCACATGAATAAAGTGTTCACAGATGCCTACAAGAGTCCAACCAGCGTTGTTGTCATGGACAACATTGAGCGAATCATTGACTGGGTGCCCATCGGACCACGATTCAGCAATTCCGTCCTCCAAGCTGTGATGGTGCTGCTCAGGAAACAACCTCCTAAAGGCCGTCGTCTGCTGGTCCTTGCAACCACGACTGAACGATCAATCCTGAAGCAGCTTGACGTGTTCACTTCGTTCAATGCGGACATACCTGTACCAAACATCAACACCTACGAGGAATTAGCCTACATCTTGCAGCAGGAACAGACTCTGTCTTCTGACGAGATCAAGTCTGCTTTGTCACGGATTCGAGAACTGACACAGAGTGATAAGATTGGAGTCGGTGTGAAGAAGGTGCTGCTTGGTGTTGGCACTGCAAAGCAAGACACCGACAAGGCCACGCGGTTTGCGTCTGTTATCGCTCGAGCAATGGATGAGCAAAATTATGTATAGAGAGAGGTTAGCACATGCTAAGATGCAGGATTGAACCCTGGCCTTATATATCTGTTTGCTGTCCTTTTGCAGTGTAATTCTATATTCAATTCAAGTATGTCTCTGCTTGAAATGGGTCATATAAATACACTGCTTCCCTATATATCCCACTGGACTATCTATTGCTTTATAAATAAGACAACTTGTGATATCCCTCTACCAATTTCTTACCTCAAAAAGTATCCCTTTGCTAAGAAACCAGGAGTTTATAGACTGGAATATCCCAATATCCCTGTTGAAGCCCCTTAACAACACATCTCTTGCCTGCACGTGATGATTTCCTAAATGGGAAGAGGACTGATATAACAAAATAAAACTTCGCTTAGGCAAATATCAACCACACTCTTTGTTACTGCAGAGACGCTCTTCACAGCTCTCTTTTTCGGCTGAAGTCTTTTCATTCTATCTTTGATAACGCGTCTCTATACAAGTAGAAGCCATCCTCCTTCTCCCCCTATCTATAAAGCAAAGCGTGATATCAACAAGACAGGACGTTGCCGACCATGGCTGCCAACGATAGCACCAACAACGCTGAAGGCACCAATGCTGCTACTGGGCCTGCTGCACCAGCTGCACCAGCTGTGCCAGCTGTGCCAGCAGGACCTTCCACTCGATTCTATAGCAAACATGCTCAGAATAAGGGACAGTATGGACGCCGCTGGGACTCCTCTGAGAGTAAGCTCGAGATCTCTGGCCCTCCTGGCGCTCTGAACTCCTTTTCTGGGCCGCGCCCTGCAGCTCCTGCAGCTCCTCCAGCAGCCTCGAGACCAAACCCAGCCGCTCCCCCGTTTACACCTGCTCCTAGGAAATGGGGTCCAAGCCCTGCAGCTGGAGCTTCAGGGTCTTCTTCTGCTGGCGCTGACACTGGAAAAGACTACAAGCGTAAGAACCGCAAGTTCAAGCCTAAAAAGGAGAGAAAGGATGGCACGCCAACTAATACGCCTGTGTCTGATGCCCCTGATGGGCTCAAGGATACCACTAACCGCCGTCCTCAGAGACGCAATATGCCTGGAACTCGCAACCCAGGTATGAGACGTCGAAACGAAGAAGGTGGACGCTCTGCAACCCCAGGAGCCAACCAAGATGAGCCAACAGTTGTCGAAGCCCCTGCAAACGACAAGACTCCTGCTGTCCCTGCACAGGAAGACAATGCTGTCAAGGAACAGCCAGTTGGCACTGAGGAGCCCAAGGCTATGACGCCGCCCAAAGAGGAGGATGCCAAACCGGTCGAAGTTAACCAGGCATCCGATGCTCCTGTTCCCAAAGACGTTGAAGGTACGCATACCCCCTTTATTTGTTTTTGTGCAGGTCAATAACAATGATACTAATGCATGTCGACAGTGTCTCCCCCAAAAGACGCTGAGGATACACCCAAGCCTGCTTCTGAGCCTGCAGAGGAAAAAGCAGAGGCAGTGCCTTCTCTCATCAAATGGAGCCCCATCTTCCCTCCAGGTGGTCCTAGTAGGTCATAAAAATTCCAAAAATCGTGTATCAGGTCCCATACTAACCATGGCTCTAGGACCAACTCCCGCCCTCAACGACGGAGCCTCCGGCGATCAGCCTAAACGCACCAACTACGTCGACGCGAATGGCAACTACCATGCCCCCAATGGAACGATCATGAGCGCTGAGCTTCTCAAGCTGTTCGCTACTGGAAAGATCCGCAACTCGCTGGGCGATAAGGTGTACTTCATGCCGTCCTTCATTGAGAACCATCCCCCAGAGGGCCAGCAGCCCTATCCTCTTGCCGGTACCCCCTCGCGCATCTTCTATGATCCTAGAGACTTCAAGAAGGCCTCGCAGTGAGCGATGAGTGATATTTTCGTGGTAGTGGTCTGGGTATACTTTAGTCGGAGAGGTACCGTTGGCTAGCTAAAACGGAATAGGAGACAACAGCTGACATGGGAAAAGAAAATGAATTGGAATGAAAAAAGGTGCAACAAACATTCTCAGTCGCAGCAACTACTGTGATGTATGTACATCTGAACCAAGAAGGGGAAAAGAGGAAGTGAAAAAAATAAGGATGTTAGGTAGGAAAAAAAAAAAGGAGAGGTAGCATGCAAGCAGACCAGCTCAATGAAAGAAGTGATATCTCTCCAGGCCAGGGGGCGTACACCACCCACACCCACCACACCACTCCAGAGCAGCCGACAGACATAATACGTACCTTTAAAGGTAGCAAGCAGCAGTAGAGTAGACGTTAATAGGCAGACAGGGCCTCCTTTATGGTTATCTTATGTGCGATGTTACACCTCAGCAAGATCAGACCCGAGGATATATACACCCACCCACACCCAAAAACAATACCATCCACGGGACCCCGTCGGAAAGGGTATTATTCGTATTACAGGGCATAAAAAGAGCATAAAATAGTATAACAGCCTCTCTCACGGGGCCAGCTACGGCAGACGTATCAGTATTACGCTTACTGTTACTGTGGGAGGATCAAATAGGTCACTTGCCGGTTCTACGCCACACAGCTGAGCAAGCAGCACTCGAGGGGACCATATACGGCGGATCAGCACTACGGCATACAGGCGTACATAAATTACAAGTCTAGAAGGGATCCATGGGCCCGGTACGCGCTAATAAGGGCCGTTGATAGGTGGAATCGTCTTTTAAGAGTTCCCGATATGCAGGTTCCCTTGCGCACCTCCCCCCTGGTCCAGCACCCTGAACGTAAGGGGGGGCAGGCAGGGGGTGCAGCGGTACGCTTGGTCCCGCTAGCTGCAGCGGGGCGGGGGGGCGGAAACCCCGGGCGGAAAGGGCTGACGGCTGGACGCTGCGGGCCAGGGGTGTGGGCGGGAGGTTGGAGGGCGGTTTGCGGGGGATGTGCTGGCTGGCCCAAACATTGTGCGGTGGATTTTCTGTTTCTGGCGGGCAGTATCGAGCTGATTGTGGCATAGTAGCTTGGTATCGTCGTCGCTGGGTCAGCGCTGGTGGTGGTGTTGCGGGAAATGTGATGTATCAGACGAAGTGTGCGAAAAAGGAAGGGGGGGGGGGGGGAATAAGCAGGTATAAATCGATCGAATTCTGATCACACCAATTTTGTATGAACATAAAAAAGCCATTAACAGCAGAATATATCCTCCCACTCTGTACCCGTGAATAAAAAAAAGATGACAAAATATTAAAATAGATCAGCGTGGGGGGAAGAGGGGCTGAGACATCCATAACCCGGGGTCAAAGAAAAAGCAGCGCAAAAATCCAGCCAAACGGAACATTCTGCCTCCCAATTGTTTTTTTTTTTTTTTAGAAGCAGAGAAAAACTGAAGAAAAAGCAAGGAAACCGGTACTCCGTTGCCTGGGGGAATTCACCAAAAAAAGAAAAGAAAGTCGTTAGCTTTGCAGGGTCGTTAAAAGTGGACGGGATATCGATATCCAGGGGGTGAGGATTAGTAGTCCTCAGGATAAGCGTATTTGCTTGATGCAGAGCGGTATTCCTTTGGAAGCGCCGATTCGGCCTTTGCCTTCATGGCACTGCAGATTCACGTATCAGCAGGAATTTACAATCGCTGGTATAAGGGTGGTTTTGCGTAGGGAAAAAAAAAAAGCGGCCACCTGCAAAATTGCCAAGGACGGCGGGGCGGAGAAAAACAGAGCAGGGGCGGAGCGGGGCGGAAACCGACATGGTTACCAGGAATGGCAGTGTGTAGAAGGGTGTAAAAGCAGCAGAGAAGGGGGTTGAAGCGGGTGCAGAGGCTGAAAAAAAGCGACTGCAGGGAGGAAACTCACCTAACCCGTTTTTGGGTCCACTCGAGGTCGGCCTTGGTCTCCTTTGCGGCCTTGATGCCCTCTGCGAAGTTTGCTCTGGCGCCCTTGACGCGGCGTTGCATGAGCGCCTGGAGTTCGAGGAGCTCGCGCTGTTTAGCGTTGAGCTGACCGGAGCTGCAGAGAGTCAGAACACGATCATGAAACAAGCACTCGCTAGTAAGAATGCTAGGAAAGAAAAGAAAGAAAAGAACAAAAGGGGCTAAAAGAAAAAGGGGGACGAGGAGACATACAGCTGGGTCTGCTTAGCGATGCCCTGGTCGAGACGGGAGGGATCGAAGACGTTGCTCATGCGGTCGTTGAGAGTGTCGATAACGTCGACGCCCGAGTAGCCGGCCGAGGAGTCGTATTCGCCGCTGGCGCTGCCGGTGGTGGTGCTGACATCTGAAACCTCAGGGGGAGAGCCGGCAATGCGGGAGACGGGGTAGTAGCTGGCGCTCTGGGGGGCCTTGGACGGCATGTTGATGGGAAAGGAGGCATTGTGGGCTCGCATGGCAGTCTCCATTGTGACAGCAGTGTTTTGATGGCGAGGACAGTAGGGATGCAGAGGCAGGAGGGTATAGCTACTGGGTATCAGGGGCAGCAATGTATGCAATGCAAGGCTACTACTGTGCTAGTATGAAGACGTAGGAGTATGTATGTAGCAGGACAGGAGGCAAGACGGCAGTCAATGCTAGGCAGGGCAATGCAGACGGGCAAGACGATGGTCGAGAAAATAAGGAAGAAGGAGGAGGAGGACCAGACGAGGACGAGGAGGCCCCTTTTATACCCCTCGAGGCCCTCCTGGCCTGCCCGAAGGGGGATAGTCCCGCTGGCTCCCTCCCCCCCGGCTGCGCTGCGACTCCCGCTGGCGCCCCCTTCTGCCCTTGCGGCCCTTCGTCTCGTCCCTTCGTCGTCATCGGAGGAACAAGGGAGAAGACGAGGGAGCAACGGAAAAAGAAAAGAAACGAGAAAAAAGTACAGCGCCCCCCTTTTCCCTGTGGTCGACCCCCCCCCCCGCCCCCCCCCTCTATCCGGGGGGTGAGTGGGCTCTAGGGCGCCGAGAGGGGTTCGCTCCACGAAATTGTATTATAATGATCCTGCGCGGTGTGAGCAGCCACCAACCTCCTGCACCGAGTATGTTTGAGTGGGGGTGTAAGTCGTCCCCCTCTCCCCCCACGATGGGGGATCGACCGATATTCCGTGGATCTCCTCACTCAGAGAGCCCAAGAGCCTGCGTGGTTGGATATGTGGGTGTGGGTACCTGCCACACACCCCCCCAATACAAAAGCGAAATA
>NW_003456428.1:2032114-2091453 GCF_000151425.1 Trichophyton rubrum CBS 118892
TGGTCCTCGTCTGTCTCGTCTGTTTCGTCAAGTAACTTGGGCGCAGGCAGACCAGAGACGAGGATGCGGTCGATCGATCGATGGTTCCTTTTTTCTTAGCTGCTAGTTGTTAGCTAGCTAGATATAATAATACTAGCCAACTAGTTATTAGAATTTTTTAGTTAATATTATCAAGTGGTTATTATGATGTAGATGTGACTGTATTCAAAGGCCGTTGATTTGATACTGCGGCCTTTTTTTCGGGCGGCGGCAGAGGTCGATATAAAGGACGCAGCAGAGGCAGCAGGCAGCCAGTCAGGGCCGTCAGGCCGTCAGGCCGTCAAGAAGACAGTCAGGTAGCCAGAGAACTAGATAAACCAGGTCAATCGTCCGTGGACAGGCGGCAGTGACCTGATATATCAAAGTGCTACGAGCTGTCAAGGGCCTTCACCTTCACGTCTCAACGGTCTGGCGGGCTGCATGGAACTAGCTGCCAGTTGCATCTGTCATTGGCTGCCATTGAAACGGGACGAGCTGCTGCTGCCTGACCGTCGCTGCTCGCATTGAAACTTGCGGCCAGACGAGCAGACCAGGTCGAGGAAGTGGACGAAGTAGACGATGAAGACGAGAAGTCCAGATTCAAAGGAACCATGATCATCCTCTCAATTTAACAGCAGGCCGTAACCAAGTCGCCGTCTAGTCAAGATGTCACTGATGTAACTACCAGGGAGTTGGTCCGATGGCGGTTGTATCGACGTCAAGGTTTACCCAGACGAAGGCCATCCTGCACTGGAGATTAGCTAGTTAGTGAGAAAAGCAGAAGGACTCGTTTCAGGGAGTTGAAGTAACCAGCGAGCCGCTTGTCTGGTGGAGATTACCTGGCTGGAGTCGATCATGGAGGCCAGGAACCCCAGGACTCAAGACAAGATGATAGAGTATAAACGACTGGTTCTATATCCTGTCCCTCGACTAGACACTCAATTCCACAGTATATATATATCCAGGACATCTATGTTATGCATATGCATGCGCGCAGGAGGGATACCAGCTAATAACCTGATGCAGGGGTCGAAAAGGATGCAAAGAATCAGGGGTAGACAAGGCTATAGAGAGAGAAGCCCCAGAGTCGGCGTAATCGATCATATACAGAGCTGTCAAGTAAAGAGATATACAGGAGAGCAAGAAGAAGCCATACAGAAGGTCCTTGGAAGTAATACTAGCTAATAGTCGTCATAATTTAGTCCCGATATTTCTCTTCTACTCCATTTTGCGTCCATGATTTTGAACAGGAGAATAATAACAGTAAAAGATATGAAGGAAAGCGAGAATAAAAAAAAAAAAGAAAAAAGAAAACAGCACAAAGGAGATAGAAAAAAAGGATCATATATAATAGTTGAAGCGAAAGGAGACAAAAAATAAAAAATAAAATAGAAGCAGAACTAGCCACCGGTTCGCGAATTCCTCCCATTTAACCCATGCACCGATTGAAAGCCAGAACAAGCGTGAGGCCAGAGAGGACAGCATGAAGGACGCAGGACGTAGAAGAGGGCTAGCAGTTTAGGAGGGAAGAGGACGGAGAACGAGAAGAAGCATGGCAGAAGGCCCCGAAGGAAGTCAAATATGTAAGTAATGCATGAATAACATGGGGGAAAATGAAGATAAAAAAAAGAAACAAAAAAAGGAAAGGCCGTAAAGAGTCCCCTTAGAAAGCCCGGATTGGTTTTTTTTTTTTTTTTTTTTTGTTGCCCTCGCCCAGAATGGGCCAAAGAACTGTGGAAACAAACATTGAATACTTTAAAAAAAGATAAACAAAATGACAGGAAGAAAAAGTGGGAAAGGAGGGCAGGGAGGCGCTGTTGAGGCGGACTTTAAGCTTTGCGATCCTTGAGAAGGACACGCGGAGTGCTGGGGTCGAGCAGCTCCATCATCATCTTACCAAGCTCGTTGTGCTTGATCGGCTTAGTGACGTAGTCGTTGAAGCCAGCGTGGGCGGCATCGTCGATCTGGTCTATCATCGCATTGGCGGAGAGCGCCATAATGGGGATCTGGGGGAAGTGGTTGTGGTTCTCCCAGGATCGGATCTCCTTGCAGGTCTCATACCCGTTTTTAACAGGCATTTGAATATCGCACTGCCGATATGTTAGATTCAGACACTTTATAGGATGGAAGGCGGGATAACGCATACAATTATCAGCGAGTAATAACCCGGTTCTTTGGAGAAGACCATGTCGACGCACTCTTGGCCATTCCCGGCAGTTTCAGAGACAAGCTTGACTTTATCAAGGTATTTTAGCATGACCTAGGTTATTTTAACGTTAGCACTAGCCCAATCACGGCATAAAGGCAAGAGAAGAATGTTAGTACATACCGTCCGATTCGTCTCATCATCTTCAACAAGCAAAACTCTATACCCCTTATTGCCAATGACCTCTTTGACGATCTTGGACATATTTTTGAAGCTGTTGTTAACCTCACGTGCCATATCTTGGTTTCGATCTTTGCTCAGCTCGCGCTCGCTCCTGGGATCGAATATCAAGGAAAACGCGCTTGGCTTGACGGGCTTGGGTACAATAAACACACTCTTCCCGGCTGCTAAGAGTTCCTTGTATACGGCAGTGATGTTGCGCTTGAGGTAGATATCTGCTATTATCACTAGTGTCGGACTAGGAGGGCCGTCAGGATCGGTTTTAAGAAAAGTGGACATGATCTCGGTCACCTCAGGGGCTTCTGGGAGACCAAGAACTAGGTGCGTCAGAGGATCATTTTTGTTCAGTCTTAACTCCCTCCAATCTTCCATATCCAGCAGGCAGGTCATCTTGGACTGCACGCCATACGGTACAACTTGCTCGATGTGCTGCTTGATTGCTTCTCGAGCATAATCAAACGGACAGATTAACACCGTGTTGTACGCTTTGTATATAGTGGCAGCCTCCGTCGATATCATTGGCGAACAGAGTGTTGGCGGAGCCGCAGTCGAAATATAATATTCAGATTTTGGTTTGGCAATGGGCAGCTGCTTTTCTTCTCCCGTCGATACCGGGGCGGTAGGTGGCCGTGACAGGTGGTCATCGTCTTGAATCTCCATCACTTGACCAGGGGTGGGGGGCTCGACTATTTCCTCCGAAGGTGACTGGGGTGGCGCCCCGGCCATCACATAGAATGAGAATTTAGCTCCCCGCCCTTCTTTGCTAGTAGGTGTCAACCGCCCGCCGTGCATCTCTACAAGCTGCTTTGACAAGAACAAGCCTAAGCCACTACCAGCGTGCTGTTGTGACCCGTTCGTTTCAATCTGGCTGAACCGTTGCATCAAGCGCTCTGCATCTGTCGAGTTGAAACCTTTACCAGTGTCCACGACTTCGAAATTAAGCAGGATCTCAGATGGTTTCGTGTTAACGTTGGGATCGACGAGGATCGAACATCGCGTGCAAATCTCGCCTTGGGTAGTGAACTTGACCGCATTACCCATGAGGTTGATCAAGATCTGACGGATACGGAACCGATCTCCCAGCACGGTCGAAGGGACATCGGTGTCAACCAAATAGTTTAGTTCCAGGCCCTTGTCGATCGCCCTGGAGCTAATGGTGTCTATGGCGTCTTCCAGTACAGATCGGACATGGAACCACTGCCTGACAATATTCATCTTCCCTGCTTCCACCTTCGACACGTCAAGGATGTTATCCACCAGCTCACGAAGATTCGTTGAGCTGTTCTGGATCGTATCCAGCATTCTTCTCTGGTCATTGTCAAGTAAGGTATCAAGTACGAACGGAATTGTGCCTAAAATCCCATTAAGCGGCGTCCTAATCTCATGAGACATGTTGCTGAAGAATTTCGTCTTAGACTCCATCTCCCTATTCAACTTCTGCAGGGCAGTATTGAGCTCACGCTCCAATAACTTGCGATCGTTGATATCTGTACATGTACCATACCACGATGCTTCACCGCTGCCAAAGTCGGGTGTCTCAACCTTGACCAACCGCACGAGGTGCCATCGGAAATCTCCTTTTCGGGACCTAAATCTGATTTCAGTCGTATAGGAATCTCGACCATTCTCATCGCGTTGGATTGTAACGATTTCTCGTCGCACGAGTTCCTGCAATGCAGGCGTTACGCCTTTACCAAACACTCTGAGTGGATTATCATATTGCTGCTGCTCTGCAGATGGGGACGAGGGTGACGCCTGTGTTGAATTCTTTCGACACCTCTCGGCTTCCTTCAGCGTTTCAGCGAGGTTTCCATTGGACATTATACGGGCAAATTCAGGTATATCATTCGACTCTGGAATAACCTGCGGAGGCGATAAGATCCCACATTTCTCCAGATCATCGCGATGAATATACTTTGCAAAGCCCAAAGTCATTGCTTCATCAAGGGACTGGCCTGTGTATAGCTCCCATTGCTCATTTACTGAGATCAACCCGCTATACTCTGCGGCCTCAAAGACAACCTGAGGAATTGAATTGGCGAGAGCTCGGTATTTGACGTCGGTCGCGAACATTTCTCGCTCCTGCGCTGCCTTACGCTCAGCGACATGTTGTTCATGAACATCCAGAAATGAGCCGATCCAATACAAAAGCTCACCCGCACCTGATATGAGCGGATTTGCCCGGAAGATAAACCAACGGTATTCAGATTCATCATTGAAGCGTTTGACGCGCACGCGCTCTGTAAACTGCGATCCGGTACGCAACGCTTTTCTCCAGTGTTTTAGTACCTTTTCATATTCACTAGGATGAACGTTCTGCCAAGGGTCCCGAACTCGCGGTTCCATAGGCTGGCTTCGCCGATACGCATCAAACTTTGCATTGGTCCAAATAACCTCGCCAGTATGCGGCTTTGCAAGGAAAAGGTGTAAGGGTATCGAGTTGAGCATCAGCTGCGCAACTGTGTCTGGGAAGGGACGCGAGGAAACCTCACGATGCCATTGAGCGGTGAAGGAGCCTGTTGACGAATGACGTGAAAATTCGGCGAGCATCTGTGGAGTATTCTGACTTGCTTTTGTCGGAGCTTCGGCAATGGAAGGGGTATGTACTAATCCCGGGTCCCTTGAAGTTAATTCATCGTATGCCGCCTTTTGTTGTGACGGAGGGATTGCAATAGCCAGTCCTTCGGTTGGTGTGCCTTGAACACTGTTATTGGCCATTGCGAGCGTTGTAGCCGCAATGCTATTGCAGTTGTTGTTCTCAGTCGAAGACGGGCTCTTGGCTCGAAAATATCCCTCACCAGTAGCGTCACCACCGCCCAATTGAGTCAAGGGACTTGCATAGTTTACATGCCCCGATAGACCGTTAATGAGCTCAAGCTCACTGTTAGCGTCTGAAAAGGTACCGCCGAGACCCAAGAGGTGGCCATATCGCTCGACAGTAGAGCTCGTGCTTTGTTTTTCTAGCTGACTGTACTGCTGCGCAAGGCAAAATGAGGTCGTAAGATGAGGAAGCAGTAGCGCTAGAGAGTTTCGGAGATTGGTTGGATATGGAATTATAGGAGCTAGGAGGGATATGACAGCAACAGGAAAACGGAGCGTATCCGACCTTCCCTGTCGTGACGACGAAGAATGGATTAGGGGAATGTGGATGACGCTCTTTGCACGATCGATACCAATGGCCTCCAAGGGCGCCGTTTCTGAATAATCGTGCGGCGGCGGACTCGAGGCGAATGCATCTTCGTTCACTTCATTATACGTTTCGACAAAGAACGGATTGACGTCCGGTTTTAGGAGAGGGGCAGGAGATGGAGCAGGCGACTGTGACCAAGGAGAAGGCGGAGTTTGTTCATACTCTTCGTACTTTTGGGCTGGAGGTGAAGGGTCAAAGGGAATCGGCTGGTATTCGTGGCCCATGAGTGTGGATTTTGGAATACCCCTGCGTTCTTGGGCCGAAGCTAGACCAAGGGACAACGGAGTGGATCGATGGGATGGCATGGGTCCCTTCGGCGGTGCTCCTGGTGTCTCCGAGCGTGGGGTACGCTGGATGATGTCCTTGTGCTTGTGAATCGCTGCATTGCTATCAGACGAGACAATTTGCATAGGGTCATCAGCGTATTCTCTCGTCAATGCAACGGGAGTTGTGCGGCCAAACAACTTCACCACACCTGTCCGCTTAATCAACGGCTCAGGCTCAACTTCCAATGCTCTAGGAGTAGCAAAGACAACAGCAGTTGGGCTCGGTGGCCCGGACGCAGGCCTTGAACCAAGGCCAGACGCAGCCCCGGATACCTCGCCGCTGGGTCCACGGGACTGGTTCCGGTGCTGGTGCAGTTGTTGAAAGGTCCCACTCAACGGGACGGTGTTGAAATCACATACATCGGCCATGATTTCGTCCTCGCGCATGTGCTTACGCGGTTTCCTAAGCTCCCCACTGGAACTTTTTCGTCGCGAATGGCGACCCTTTAACGGCGTAGGACCGCTTGATGCATCTTCGTTCCATTTCTCTGAAGGGTAAGAAGTATGACCTGCAAATGAATGACGACCCATCAGCTTTGGACGACGACTACCAGTGACAGATTTTGTATATTTGAAGGTATTGCCGTCCTCTTTAGTAACCTCACTGAAGCGGGCCTTAGAGGAGGGCTTTTCGCATTCAGCCTTGGGGATAGGCTGTGGCGACGAGAGGAATGGCATGGATTCGTTTCCATATATACTGTATGTAGCCTTCTGCAGCCATGGGACATTCTCTAGGTCAGTAGTGTCGCCTGGAACCGCAAGAGTGAGCCTTTCAGCGCCATAATGAGTCTTCAGAAGTGGTACCACATTGGACCACCACCCATCAAGACCGGGGTCGGCATTTAAAGCAAGAGTGATATCATAGAGATTTGGGGTCGGGTAGGGAGAGCTGTCAGTGATCGGTGCGCTACCAGGAGGTAAAAAGTCTGCAGGAGCAGCTGTTATCGAGGCAGCTGGCATCTCGTTCATTCTCTTGAGAGTGTCCGCTGTGTAAGGGTGCCTGATAGACCGCCGCTTGAGTTTTGTCCCTCGAGGGGAGTGAGGAAATGGAGAATGAGGCTGCTGCTGCTGGCTGTGGAATTCCAGTCCATTCGAGGCCGCAGCATTGGCAGCGTTTGTATTCAAGTTCAAGGCTGCCGAAGAAGCCAGATGACCTTCCTTTTCGGCATTGGCTCTGGTTGAGTGAATGTCAAACGGCGACAAAGGAGTTACTAGTGACCGTTGTGGCAGGCTCGATGGCCGCATTGATCGCGAGGATGGAGACCTGGGGACCGACGGCTGGGTTGATTGAGTAACCTTTTCATCGGATGTGTTTGGTGTCATGTTGGTATCCGAGTCAGTGAATCCGGAGTCGGTAGAAACAGATTCCTGAGCATAGTAGTACTGTGCCGCCTTCTGCTGCTGCTGCTGGTTCATGATGGTCTCACCCATGCGTTTCCGCAGCTCATCAAGGACAGAGCCGCTTGACTTCTTGCTATTCTGAGACGATTGATGAAGGCAAGCGTCTGTCAAGTCAAGATCTGGTGCTGTCGCATCATTGCTGTTGTTTCTGATAGTGTTTCCGCAAGTAGCAAACTCTGAATGGCGCGAGAAAGGTCTGGGGGTGATGTTGGTATCACGACTCGGACGCGGTGCCGGCTGCGTCAGGTCAGAAACGAGAATTGATGAACCTTGGCTCTCCTGGTGCTGGTACTGCTGGTTTTGCGGAAGTCCTTCCTGCTGGTAGTCCTGCTGGTGGAGGTTGAGGCTGTCCTCTGGCTGCGAGCAAGAAAGACGGCGGCGCTGGTGCTGGTGCTGGCCGGAAGAAGTCATAGAAGCGAGAGGGCCAACAGGTGAAGATAACGGCGGAGTCCGCATGCTGACATGCCTCCCTCGCTGGCCAGTGAAGTCGTCCTCTGTCCGGCCTGGCTGTCTCTCTCTGTCTATCTCGCTGTCGTGTCCTGTCTGGCTGGTTCACCCCCCCGTTGGCGGCGGCGGAGGTGGCTCTTGGGAGGCGGAGAAGAGGCTTACAACGACGACTTTACGGGTAGGGGCAGAAGCAAGCCATGCATCTCTCGGGGATCATGAAGACGCAGCAGACGACAGGCAAAAGAAAAGAAAGCTGGCTGACAAGAGGTCGCTGCCGTCGGCGCTGGCGGTATCGTGGATGCGGATTGTGTCTTCTTCAAGTTCAGGCGACGTCGAGGAGGTGAGGTCGAGGTTGAGTGTTGGAGTCTTCCGCTTTCGGCAGTATCTTCGCCGTAAAAGTAAATGGGAAAAATAACGACGAAAATCTTCACGGTCAGTCAGCAAACGAGGTCGACGACGGCGAGCAATCCAACAGCCAACAGCTGCGCTAGGAAGAGATCCCGTACTTTTTGCTCTTCTTCCTCTCCGTTCTTCTTTTTCTTCGTCTTCCCCCTGGTCCCTTGGCGGGTCTCTCTCTTGTCTTCTATGTATTCTTGCTTCGACTAGCTACGTCATCGCGCTGCCCCATACAATTTCCCTCCCCCGTTACAAACAAAACCTGCCATCTGCTGGGTTCAACGAACTAATAATAATACCAACTAACCACTGGGACTAGCAGTATGGAGTACTTCGAGTGTTTGGGACAGACGCCAAAGCTTCTCCTAGTCGCCTTTCCTCCCCTGCGCCGTTACAGACTCGGATTCCGACAGAGAGGTTCGCCAGCTGAGGGACAGATGGGCAAACAAACGGACAGCCTGATGACTAGGAAGGAAAGGGGGAAAAAAGAGAGAGAGAGAGAGAGACGGCACCCCGGGACCCTGCCTATATGCTGATTACTTTTTCCTCGTCACAGTACATATGTGGTAAAAGCCTTGCATTGGCCAGGACAGGACAGGAACACGACGGAAAGCAAAATAAAAACGATGTGACATATAATACGGGGGAGACACAGGGACGAGAGAGAAGGGGAGAGACAGAATTTCCTATCAGGCGCACTCTCCGCTGGGCCAGTCGTGGCAGCAGGCTCTCTCACACTTCCTCGTCCTACCAATCCAATTATTTACTTTTGAGACGTTGTTCGATAGTTGCTCGAACTTCAAACAGCCGTCCAAAAATAATCAGAAGAAAAAGGAAGCAGACAACTAACTACGGGGTACGGAGTACATAGTTACGGAGTACGGAGAGAGTGTACGTTAAGTGGCTGCTCGACATCGTCACTTGGGCAGTTAGACATCTTTCCGGTAGTTGCTTCTTTTCTTTTCCACCCGCAAGTTGCACCGGCTGCACCATATACGTAACTGAGAGACTATGAGACAGTGCAATCCCTCGACTTGTACGACTCCTCTTGTTGATTTATCGACCAGACCATCTCTCGATTTACACGGATATTCTCAGATGTCGATTAGTTATTTTGTCTGCCTCGGGCTTTCTTCATACCCTTCATTTATTCGACCCACAGCAAGGGGGAGGAGAAGAGAAGGCGAAGGGGTAGGATCCACCGCCGCCGTTAAGAGAAAAAAAAAAAAAAAGGTGTACAGAGTAAGTAGTTATACATATATGTGAACCGTTGGCGTCTTACAGGCACAGCAGGCAACACGCATCACACTCTATCCATACGGAGAAGGAGGGAAACGCCGTACTAGTCCACGGAGAAAAATCACAAACATGGAACGATTTTCCTGCGAGAAAGAGAGGGCGCACACACATGCACTGGGGGGGGGGGGGGAATGAGTAAGAAGAATTCAGATAAGGCTGAGATCGGCGGCTTCAATAAGCCATCAGCATGCAAAGTGACATAACGGAGTGGCAGCAAATAGAGCTCAACAGGCCGGGATCATATTCTGGAGTACAGCACCAATGCTAATCGCCGACTCTATCCCTTGCTAGAGGTTGCTCTGATCATGCATGACGATATATGGAGTATAAATTTATTTTTATATATATTTCATCTAATCGCGGTATTCGTTTAATATGCACCAACGACCCTCGCTTCACATTAAGCGGCCGTCGAGCGGTGAGCACAAGGCATGAAGTCACTGAATACGAATCGTTGAGGATAATGCCTGTTACCCATGAGGTATGGGTAGCGCCTGAGATTTGCAATGATTTGCACTTTTGCCTTTTGGCTTTTCAGCCGTGTGGGATAATTTAAATAACGGTGAGCAACTCCATACTGATGACGATAGGATGGGGACGGTTCGATGACGGTGATGCCGATGCTTCTCCGTCCGTACCTAGCATAACATTTACGTACATGCGCCTGTTGCGTACTCGTATAAGGCATGCATCCATCCTTCTCCTGCCTTCCTCGCCCCCCCTTAATCACCATATCTTCCTTCACTTGCTTCATACCCAGCAAAAGGGGGTGTTGATCGATTTCAATAGTCTGCACTCCTCGCACCTGCTGTGCTCTACCGGTTCTACCAGTCAGAAATATCTACCACTGCACCTTTCGTCAACTCCTTCTCCCTGTTGTGTCGGCCACATGCAGTCTTGTTCATGCGCAGGGCAAATGGGAACCCATCCCGAGGAATCCGCTGAACACGTTTTTAGCGCCTTACCCGGCACCATGGACTGACAAGAGGAGACATCAAATCATTCCTTGGGACGTGGCTTTTAATGATGACAGAGGTGATTCAACTGGCGGTGCTGGTTCGGGCTATCACAAAGACCTTCAGGTGTACGGAGTAGGGTTACAGAGTACGCTGAGCACTCGCCTAGGAAGTATGACGTGTAACTTGCTGGCCTGTCTTGGTTACTGGAACACTGGCGTTGTCATCGGTCAGACCACACAGCCTTGAAGTACGCCGGCTGATTGCTCTGCTGACGAGGTTGGATCAATGGAATAGGCTATCGGCGCCGGACGGGGCGGTCGGCCTCGTAGGTAAGGTTGTTGGTTGAATCTCACGCTACTAACAACGGCCTAAGAGCTACTAGGTAGGGAACTGTTGAGAAGAGATTCTGTGACATAACTGTTAGTTCCCGTTAGCTCGTTCCTTTTCATTCCCTTTCATCCATAGAGAAGACGCCTGCATCCTCTGACATCATAGGGCCGTCCGTTTACCCTAAACGGAACACTTCCAAGACGGCAGTTCTCAGGGGTAGATCATGATGGAAACGCATAGACAAAGAATAAAGGAGGCTTGTCTCAAAAGCACTTGGTCGACAGTAACGAGGTTCAATGGAAATAACAAACGAGACGACCAAGTCGACTTGTCGGGTATTTCGTAAGAAGAAAGGCAGAGAAATCCTTGATAATTTCTTCTTCTAGCCACGAGTAGTGCTCTAGTGGATAGAGCGACGCTGTGCAAAATAACCTTGGAGGAAACGCACAGGTTGCTATTGTTGTTTTGTTGGTCTCACTGTTTGCTGTATTGACAGACTAAGACCGAGTGTCTTTGAGAGGTTTCTTGTCCGAGTACACCCCCGGAGTATAAATCTGGGTTAACATTGATATACAGGGCGAATGTCTATAAATAAATGCGTGGTTAAAGTACCTGATGTCAAACGGAAAGGATAGTAAATATGAATAATGAAAACTGGGGATTTGGGAGGTCTGATAGTTATCCGTGCCCCCGCTGAGTTGGCTTTCGATATATCATCTTCGCCCATGCGCATCGACACATATACAATCATACGATCCTCAGCACGAGAGCACGAAATACAGATAATTGACTCCAGCACAGAGTATGATAGGTAGAGATATGGATGAAGTATGAGCTGAGGTGTCCTTGAAACCTGTAGCCGGGAGGAGCTAACCTGCCGGCTAACCGCTGTCCATGCAAATACACAAGTAACTTCTCCATACCCGTCTTGACACTGTTGCATCCAACAGACAGATACCATGGATTGCGATCAGGGACACATCGTGTTTGGCTCGCTTTCAGGGAACCATGGGGCCCTGCTTTGGTTTTAGGTAGCTTGCCGTTTCAATCCATGGTCCCGAAGGCTACCCATAACAATCGTCATTATTGCGGGCCCGGGAGATGTCATCAAGAGAGACATCATCTTCCTCCCCTGACCGCAAGAAAAAAAAAAAAAAGAAAAAGAAAAAACCTGGTTAAGTTTTGCCTCCGCATCGTAGCTTCTATCTCAAACATATGAAGTCACCGTCAGATTTGAGGAATAATGATCTTCTGGGAGGATCCCGAAGGCGTCTCACAAACTGGCTCCTCATTGCTTTCATGCATCCAGCTTGTGCTGCCATCCGCTCGATCACGAATTACATCGTTGTTCTTCACCACGCCGTGTGTCAGCTGGGGGGTAAAAGGGAGGGACCAAGTGCTGCAATTCGGCGAGGTGCATACGAGCACCGGAAAGGGCGGCTTTCAACCAACATTCCAATCTCTGTTTGTTTTGCGAGTTTTGATATCGCAGGGCCGTCGATCCAACCTGATTCGCAGCCAGGCAACTTCGACCAATTGGAGCTGGCGGGCGCTTTTGACGAAGGGGAAGCGGTCTGATTGGTGCCCGAATGGACAGTCACGTGTATAAATGATCGACTCGTAAATTATATAATCCAGTAATACAAACCCAACAGCAGTAATTTGATGTCCAAAACAACAAGTGAAACCATTTTTATTGGCTGAAATAGATGATGCATTATGTAATGCACTTCCTAAAATGGCATCACCTTCTGTCCGCGACGCCCTTGACAGGATCGCAGGTTGAGAGAGAGAGAGAGAGAGAGAGAGAGAGAGAGAAGAAAAAAAGGAGAAAGATGGCAGAGTATGGAGCTCACTAGGGATAGAAAACAACAAAAGACAGAAGATAAAAAAGGTGGAAGGAAAGGCTGGTGCAGGACCGGTTTGCAGCGAATTTCACTCCGTCTGCCAGGGCCGATGTAGGTTGGTATAACCTCATATCCCGTCCCATGGATTCCCTACGAAACTGCCTTTATTCACCTCCTGCTTTTCTGGGAACTCTAGCTTAAAGGGAGCTGGGATGGTTCATGGAGCATTTGAACGCTACATATGTTATAAATAGACACCCAACAACTAATACCCTTGAATAATCAGCCCAAGGTACCAGAGTATAGTAATGAGTTACTGCCGTATAAGGTTCTATCTGATCCCCTCTGGCCCGTCAATGTTCCGTGGGGTCGTCTCAAATAATAGTTATTCGTTGTCATACAAGTGCCAGGGGCCCTTCCACCCCCTGAGTCTCCATTGATCTTTGTCTATGCGCACGTATACCAGCATCGTATGCGAATCCGTATCCACCATTTTCAACACAGAGTCTAACGAAGGCCGCCAGCCAGCTCGAGTAGAGTGTCAACCAACCCGAAGACTCGCCTCCAAAGGCCCTCTCGAACAACTAGGCTCGGCGCATAAACCATATGTCTAGCCGGCCCCCTTTGCTAACCTTGATAGAAGCCATCTCCTGCAGACTTAGCTAGTGAGTCCTCTGGTTAGCTCAACGCATAAAAAAGCTCAGCCAGGCCTTTTAAGCCTCAGCAGCAGCAGCAGCAGCAGCAGCAGCAGCTCAGCGAGACTCAAGGGCCTCGACCGAGCCAGTGACAGCTTGCCAAACCTGATCGTGTGCCCTGTCGCTGGGCCATCCAGCACCTCGGCAGCAAAGCCACATCAACTGACACCGCTGCTGATGTTTTCTCTCCAGACAGCGAGGCCTGCTGCCTGTCCTCGACCTTGTTCAACCGTCTAAACCTTCCCCCGAGAGGTGCGTCTCCGTAGCTGACTCGTTACTACTAGCTGGACTAGCGCTGGTGCGAGAGCCACAAGGCGACTTGCGTCAGTGACCCCAGTAGTGGAATCGTGGCTGGAGGTTTTGATAGGCCTAGGCTCGATCCCCCCCCCGGTGTCATCGCTGAGACAGAAGAGAAGAAATTATCAAGTTGGAAGTTGAAGCGAGAGCAGCAGCAACAAGGGCTTCTTTCTGGTCTTTTCCATGCGTTTTGGCTGCTGCTTCTTATTTTTCCTGCTCTTTGAGTTACCAGAGCCAGCGGGAAGCACATGATTGCCTTTCCTTTGGCCTTCTTCCCTTTTTGTCGCCGGCCAACCAACCGCAAGGCCCAAAGAAAAATAAAAAGATTCCAACTAACAACGACCAACTTCCTCCTCCTCCTCCCCACATTTTTCAGGTTAATATATTTAAAATATTCACCCTATATATACACTCTTTCTCCCAGTGACAACCATGAGATTTCGGTAATCGGTGACCTCTGACCACGGATATGACCCTCCTCTCGCCATCGCTGTCGTTGCCGCCGCCGCCGCTCTGTTGCACCGCTTGCCCTCCAGGGACCTCAGGGCAGTCTTCGCTCCCCGCAACCACATAAAAAAAAAAGTTATTAAGAAATTCAAGAATAAGGGAATAAGAATAATAATACAGGAACCAAGAGGATAAGGAAAGATGGAGGAGAGCAGGATTCTGGGGGAGGACCTCCATGCGCTTCCAGAGCGTCTGCTAGAGCGTCTTTCGCAGATTCCGGGATACTCATGGGACCAGAACGTCACCCCTTTCCAGTCCTCCTACGACCACTGGCAGTTCACTGGAATCAAATACTCCGCAGACTCCGAAAGCATTTCGACGCATACCGCGGCATCCTCCTCGTCTCGTTCCAAGGCCTCCGCATCGTCGCATAACTCGCCGGAGCTGGAGCCAAGGTCCTTTTTTCCGTCGCAGTGGCGAAAGGCCCCCAGTGAAGCTGGGAGTGAGATCACATCCCCACGCGAAGAAGTCGAGAGGCCATGGCTTCCCGTCATAGCCCGTGTGTCCGGCCATGTTGTCCGCCTCGAGCGTGAGTTTCACATCTTACGGTCGATCGTTGAGACCTCTGATCCAGAATGCAAACACACCGTTCGCCCCATCGATATCATACACCTTGCTCGCGAGCCAGAGGACAGAGGGCTGCTCCTCGTCACGATATATGAATACATATCGCCCAACTATCTTAGACGCTTGATCCTGGGTGGGCCGCACTCTTTTCAAATGGATTGCAGTGTCCCGCCATCGACCAATCCAGATATCGAAGAGGTTTCACTGCAGGCGTTTTTTGATTTTGCCATTGGAGCTTGCGAGTGTCTCGAGTTGCTGCATTATGGTCTAAAGACCATCCATGGTGAAATACGTGGTGACGCTTTCCACTTCTCCGAGGAAACTAGGGTCGTTAGGCTGATGAATACCGGTAATGGCCCTAGGTCATTCGACAATGCTCTAGGCGACGGTTGGGCCGTCTTGTCAAAGGAAATCGGGGTCAGGAACAAGCTACAGTTCATCGCGCCAGAACAGACCGGAAGATTACCAACAGAGCCTGACAGCAGGACGGATATATATGCTCTTGGTATCCTACTATGGATTATGCTAGCTCGGAAACCCGCTTTCGAGGGAAAAGACCTTGTTGAAGTAGTGCAGAATGTCCTGAGCAAGAAACTATCTCCCATATCGACCTTACGCCTTGATATGCCTGATGCATGCTCCGCCGTTATACAAAAGATGACCAAAAAACAAATCAATGAGAGGTATCATACCATCTCAGCAGTCAAATGGGATTTCCAGCAGATCTCCAAGCTGCTCGGCGATGGGAACTCAGAGGCACTGAGAGACTTCCAGGTAGCCCAGCGGGATGTTTCATCTTTCTTCACGCTACCTTCCGGCATGTTTGGGAGGAAAGTCGAATTCGACCGGATTATGAGCGTCGTAAACAAGGCCAGCAAACGACGACAAGCTGCCACCACCCCTAACAAGCCAAGTCTCTACGCAAGGAGCTCAGCTTCGTCGATTTCGGGCGACAGACTAGATGCTGTCGAAGTTGATGCCTCCAGTGATTCTGGTTCCTACGGAGCCCCGATTTCAGCATTCAGACCCAACTCGATTTCTCACCCTTCGACCTCTCATGCCTTGATGCCTTCCCACGATTCGATGTTCAGTGGTGATCATGGCACTACTAGCGGTAAATCCACCCTTCTTTCAAACCGCATGAAAAGCCCTACGGATTCGCGAATGTCATGGGAAATTATCGATCGTGACTCCCCCAGCGTCGCATTCGACTCGAGCTCTCTAGCTCGGCGAAAAGCAGCACATACAAAATATCGGCATGGTGGTCGATGTGAAGTGATAACGGTATCTGGGCCAACTGGAATGGGCAAATCAGACCTGCTCCAGCGTCTGCTACCCGAAATACGCAAACTTGGTTACGTTGCCGTTGCAAAGGTCGATCGACAGTCTAAATTGCCGTTTGACCCTTTCCTCAAAGCACTAGCCAGCCTATTACGACAGATATTTTCTGAGCGTGATATTTCAACAGAATACCACAATTCCATCCGCAATAGTCTGCAGCCCATCTGGCCGTCCCTCCACCAATTCCTCGACCTTCCCTACCAGCTACTCTTCCAAGATAATGTCGACTACGAACCACCGGTACACCAGAGATCCTTTCAACCACTAAAAGGTCTGAAGGAGGGTATAGAAGAATCGTTCAGTGTCAGTGCCCCCGAATTTACAAGTCTCAGACATGGCCAAACCTCACAAGATTTCTGTCAGGGACCGTCCGCTTCAGGAATGAACTTTGTGGAAATCGTGATCGATGTGCTGAGGGTTATGTCCTTATACGAGGTCATCTGCGTCTGTATCGACAATGCACACTTCGTGGACGATGAGTCTGCCGGCCTACTACTTGAGATCATAAAGAACAAAGTCAGATGCGTGGTCATCCTCACGGGACGCACCGATGACATTGTCTCACCTATCATGAAATCCATTTTCGCAGGCGAGGGCTCAAATGTTACAAATGTGGTACTAGAGCCTCTGACCGAAGATGATATTCTTGAATTCGTCGCTGCGACCATGCACCAAACTTCAAACAACTCTCTGGTCCCGCTAGCCGCCGTCGTTCAAGAGAAGAGCCGTGGAAACCCTTTTTACATCCGCATGATTCTTGAAACATGTTATCGGAAGAACTGCATCTGGTACTCCTGGAGAGACGCTGCGTGGGAATTCGACCTTGATCGAGTATTCTCGGAATTTGTTGTCCCCGGGTACGGCGAAGGAATTGGAACTAGTTTTGTTGTCAAACGATTACAAGAAATGCCTTCTGCTGCACGGTCGATTGTCCTATGGGCTGCCTTGCTAGGCACTACGTTTTCATTCTCGCTTGTGCAAAAGCTACTTTCTGGAGAATTCTTGTTTGAAGTTGGTGGCGAGGAAAAAGATGATGTGACTTGTCCCGCGCAGACCAAGTGGAAACAAAATAGTAGTGACATTGTTGCTGGGCTTCAATTCCTACTTCAGGCATATATCATAATTCCTGGAGAAACTGACGATGAGTTCAGGTGAGTATATCCATTCTAATTTGCATGCTTTGACATAAGGATTTGACCGGCTAATACGGGATAGATTTTCTTCTGATCATTATGCCCAAGCAGTGGCCTCTATGCGGCAGTGCCATAATGTGGAGAAAATGCATTTCATCATAACGCAGACAATGATGAAGTATTTGCCTGACAACGAAGCGACTATGCACCTTAAATCTCGCCACATTGGTCTTTCTGCCAAGCTAATTAAGGAACGGGTCCCGATACGCACTGCGTATCGCGATGTCTTGTACAGGGCAGGGCTATCGAGCTACAAGTCGGGAGCCAAAGCAATGGCCCTTAAACATTATCAACTATGTGTCTTCCTTTTACAGGACAACCCTTGGGCCCCAGATATCCCAGACGCCTACTACGACGAGACTAGGGAGCTGTACATTCAAGTCGCAGAAATGCATCTTGCCTTGGGTCAAACGAAGGAAACGTTGAATGCTCTTAAGCCTGTTTTTGAAAATGCACGCACAGCACCCTGCAAGGCCAGAGCTTGGACGTTGCGAAGTCGAGTTCACTCCGTTTCAGGGGACGTATGTGCTGCCTTGGGTGACCTTTTCACCTGCTTGGAGGAACTCGGCGTGAAAATCAACCGCGTAGCAACATGGGAAGAAAGCGACGAGGCATACAGAAAAATTTCAAAGTATCTTCAAACGATTGACTTCGACACTCTTTTAACGCGACCTCTTAGCAACGACCGAGCCTTAATCGCGGCCGGCTCAGTGTTGAACGAAGCCATCTCCATTTGCCTCTGGCTTGACCCTATGATGTACTTCCATCTCACCGTCGAAATGATGCGGCTACATCTTGAGTATGGGGCGATGGCGCAGGTAGTATATTTGTACAGCCAGTTATCGGCAATTGCACTGAGCCGATTTAAGGATGTCAAGCTCGGCTTGAAGCTCAGTGATGCTGCATTATCGATTCTTCGCGTTACTAGTGACCCAGCAGCGATCGCGCGTGGCATTACCATCCATAACTTCTTCATCAACCATATGCGGGACCCAGTTTCTGCGATTCTACCCCTACTGGAAACGTCAACTGAGGCTGCGTTCTTCCTTGGTGACCGCTACTACATCCTTCTCAATGTATCCTCGATGGTTATCACTCGGCTTGTTCTCGGCCACGACTTAGGGGAGACAGAAGACCTTTGCAATGATGCGACTGAAGGGATCGATGACTGGGTTCACGATATTCGTGGAGGGCTCGGTATTGTAGCCACTCGGTAAGCGCAATATTCCACACCTATTCCTACGTCATGGCTCAGTACATGTATTAATTCCTTAACAGACAAGCCGCACGCGCGCTTCAAGGGAAAACACTGGCTAGTTCACCAGAGCTTGCTCTGTCTGATGCATATCACGACGATCAAAGATTGCAGGCGGAAGTTTTGGAGCGTTTCCCCGACAAACCCCATATTCTAGTTACATACCGCAGTATCATTCTCATTCCACTGTATGCGTTTGGCCACTACTCAAGGATAGTGGAAATGGGTGCCGAGATGGTCAGTCAACTGCGTGGTATCTTTTCGTCAAGACTGGCCACTCAGGTTTACTTTTATCTCTCGTTGGCTACTTTATCCCTGCACTTCGAAGACCCTTTGAGACCTGATTTGGAGGAAAACCTTAAGAAGGTTGAACGATACAAGGAAGAAATTGATTATATGCGGAGCGCCTGCGATGCAAATTATGGAATGTGGTCGTTACTAGTCAAAGCTCTACTGTCTGAACTGAAGAGAGACTTCCAAGGTGCATTGGTAGCATTTGAGGTAGGTGTCGAGCTTACCCCTTTAAGCGGAAATTGTTCAAATTTAACCACTTGGAATCACAGGAAGCGTTGGATCATGCTCAAATTCACAACTGGCCAATTGAAGAGGCCCTCGCTTATGAACTACAAGGTAAAGATATTCTCGCTGCATGATGTTGTACGACAGTTTAATAAAAAAAGAAAAAAAAAAAGGCTCAATGCTAACCGTTTCTTGTGCAGTTGATTTCCTCGTTCGACGTGGGGCTAAACGTGCAGCGCAAATGATGCTGCAGCCAGCTATTTCTGTGTGGAATAGAGTTGGAGCGTCTAGAAAGGCACGACAGCTAACTGAGAAATTCGAATGGCTGATGAGGATTGGCACAGTGTCAAGGACAAACGACGTTGGCTGCCAAACGATCGATTCACTTCTTGGAGTTCAAAAGTCCAACGTTACTGATCCTACGTCTGAAAACCGTGGCCTTAACTCTCTTGAGAGTGGCCATAACCAGAAATGGCTGGAGCAAAACCAAGGGAACGAAGGCCCTTCTGACATAACTGGGGTTGGTCTGGATATAATCGACCTATCTACCATCATCGAATTCAGCCATGTCATGTCATCTGAACTCGAGGTCAACAAATTATTAACAAAGATGGTCGGCATTATCTTGGAATCATGCAGTGGCTCAGAACTTGCCCTTGTGATCACCGAATTCGAATCCCAGGGTTGGTGTGTTGCTGCCTCTGGAGACAATGAAAGCGACCCTATTGCATATGAAAACGGTCTGCCTTTCTCTGAAGTGGAAGATAAAATGGCCCAGCAAATCAGCAACTATACTCTTCGTACAAGGGAGGCAGTTTTGGTGCACAACGTCTTGGAAGACGATCGATTTACTAATCTTAGTGAATCTTATACATCCCGTCATCCACATGGTCGGTCAATAATTGTTCTACCAATCATTCAGGCAAAGAAGTTCCTTGGAGTGATACACATCGAAGGAAAGCCGAATTCTTTTACTCAACGCAATCTGGTACTGTTGCGCCTTGTTTGCAATCAAATGGGTATCTCGCTTGCAAATGCATTCCTTTTCCAGGAGGTGCGGAAAGTGAGGTAAGGTTTATCGTGTTCCAGTCTTGCCACGGAGATGCGCGAACTAACTTCTGCTCTAGTGCTGCTAATGCTGCCATGGTTGAAGCCCAAAAGCGTGCCTTAGTCCAAGCTCGGGAAGCGGAGCATAAAGCTAAAATTGCCGAAGTTGAGGCCAACCATAACGTTAAGCTCAAGGAAGATGCGGCAAAGGCTAAGTCAATTTTCCTTGCAAACATCTCACACGATTTACGCACACCTATGACTGGAGTCATCGGATTATCAGAATTGCTTAAAGCAACCAAGCTGGATCCTAAGCAAGATGTTTACGTTGAATCAATCCGTGTTTGTGCCGACACTCTACTTACATTGATTAACGATATCTTGGACTTTTCTAAACTTGAGGCTGGAAAGATGAAGGTTTCCATTGTCCCGATAAACCTTCGCCAGACAATTGCTGAAGTCGTTCGGGCTCTTCGATATACTCATCGAGAGAAGGGACTAGACACAGTTGAAGACCTTGATAGCATCGATCCTGACCTTCTTGTCATGGGAGATCCTGTCCGTTTGCACCAGATATTTATGAACTTGTTGAGTAATAGCTACAAGTTCACACCAGTAGGTTCCGTGACAGTTCGAGCAATTGTCGAAGAAGACACGCCAGAGAAGATACGTGTAACATGCAAAGTTGCCGACACTGGAATCGGTATTTCGGAGGAGCAACTTGATCGCTTGTTCAGACCGTTCTCGCAGGCCGACAGCTCTACTGCAAGGTCTTATGGTGGTAGTGGATTAGGGCTAAGTATTTGCAAGGCCATCATTGAGGACGTTCTTGGTGGACGAATATGGCTACAGTCCAAGGAAGGTGAAGGAACTACGGTGACTTTCACGCTTGTCTTCAAGAAGGCGGGCAAGGATGCAGTTCCAAAGGCCCCATGGACACAGGAGCCGGGCCATAAGCAGCCACACGCCCACAGATTGCGGGATATTTCTCATATACCCCGCAACGATGTCAGGATTTGCATTGCCGAAGACAATCCAATTAACCAAAAGATAGCCGTGAGCTTCGTCCACCACCTAGGACTGTCGAGTGAGGTGTATAGTGATGGTGAGCAAGCTGTTGAAGCCCTTCGACAGAGATCTAGGGATGGCAAGCCCTTCCATGTTGTCTTGATGGATGTCCAAATGCCAGTGCTCGATGGCTGTGATGCCACACGCAGGATTCGCGAAGATCCAGACCCAAATGTCAACGAGGTGCTGGTCATCGCCATGACAGCAAGTGCCATAGAGGGAGACCGTGAAAAGTGCATTGACGCCGGCATGAACAATTACTTAGCCAAGCCCGTGCGATCTGATGTGCTAAAGGGTATGCTGGACCGGTACCTGGCACCGCAGACGAAGGCTTTGCCAAAGAGGTCAAAGTCATCGGCTGCTGCCTCTCGTTTGATAGAATTACAGGCTACTACTCCGCCTAAACCCCCGCAGCCTGCTCCATCACTTGATGACCGCATCGCTGAAGAGAAGCGGACTAAGGCTGCAATAGACGCTGCGATTGCTGCGGCAACCAAAAGGCGCGATGATACTCCAAATGGCGATTCTATGCCTGAGGAATACACTGAGGAATACACTGAGGAAAACACTGAGGAAAATACCGAGGAAAACACCGAGGAAAACACCGAGGAAAAGAGCCAACCTGTGGAGGAGTCGAGAGTGGAAGAACTTAACGATGACGATGGCACGCCAACGCCTCCGAGCAATGATCCCTCTGTCGACAAGACGCCGACCTTGAACACTAATAATACCCACTAGCTCGACTCTTCAACGCTCTATTAACGACAACAATTTGCTCTGGGTTTACCAACGCATTACAAAGATTTTTTATTCTGAGCAATCGCGGCTATATTGCTTTCCATATTCATTTTTTACCAGATAATAACGACATTTAATATTTTTTTTCCATTTTGGGATATGTGGCAGAGGACCATTCCTCTTTTACCTACTTTCTCATGGCAACGCGGATATGTATATATGGGAACGGGAACATTTGAGACGGTTTTCTTTACTTACGATCAAGAACAGGTAATGGCTTTCTTTTTATTTCTTTCTCATGCTGGTTGGAAAAGACTACGCTCGGCTTGGGAGTGCTGGCTGGCTCAATTGGGATTTGTCCGCAAACATGGTGATCAAAAAAAAAAAAAAAAAAAAGAAGAGAAAAGGAAAAAAAAAAAAAATTATCTGGGTTCGATCATGCTGTACACTCTACTTTCTCTGTTTTCTTATGAATGTCGTTCTTCATTAGTTATAGTTTGTGTTTATATGCCTAAATAAATAAATATATTGTATGAATATGGCAGTTCTTCCTCCTCATGTAGACGACGATCTTTGGCCAAAGATGCGGAATCTCTTGACTCCCCCGTCCGGAACCATAGTGAGCTTTGCGTGCGTTGTATGCTGGCCGGCAACCAAGGCATCTCCCTCGAATACGTGCTCCATATCAGCTTTGCACGGCTGCTCCCCCTTGACCAGCTCAGTCCAGCCGTCATGGTCGAACGGCGGCTCACTGTCTCCCTCGCCCTTCCAGTCGATCGTCTCGACACGCACTGCTCGCGGGAAGTTCCCCCTGAAGTCCTTGGTATCAACGACCACCTTGACGGCCGATCCAGGCAGGCCCAACTTCACGATGACCCAGTCGACATGGCCTCGTTGGCGGGAGCGTGCAGTCTCCCATCCATCGCCCATGTCCTTCCCTCGCCCGGGCAGCAGGAGGTTAGATGCCGGCGTAAAATGCTGGTTGCTCGCAGCCAGGGCCAGTCCACCCATCAGCGCCGAAGAGAGCTCTTCCACGGGGTGAGCCTGGCCCTGAGCCGATGCTAGAGACGGTGGCAGGGCGTGGCCGTAGAGTCTGAGCCTGGAGAACCCGCCGTCGGGATACATGCGCACTCTGATATGTGTCAACGGGCCGGTTGGCTTGGGCAGTTTCCAGGCCTGACGCATCGAGGGGCCGCATGGCTGCTGCGGCAGGATGGTCTCCCATCTGGAGAAGCTGTCACTGATCATCTCTTGCTCGCTTGCGGCCGATGCAGGGTCGGCGGCGGGCAGATACGCTGCCTCGACGAGGACATGCTCGCCGTAGTTGCCGACGAAGTATGCGGTATCGATCTCGATTCCCTCGATGATCCCACTGCCTACACCGAGCTTGATGAGTGCCCAGTCGTACTCGGCGGGGTTATGGCGTCTGGTCTCCCATCCGTCGTACCAGGCCCCTGTGTGGACGAAGACGCCTGGCCTGTGGATAGGGGCGCCGGGGGTGAGCAGGTTCGATGCGGCGGCGAAGTACTCGTCGCTACAGGCCAGGACAGTCGAGTTCAGGGCAGATGATGCTAGATTGGTCGTCTTGGAGAAGCACTTGTCTATCTCCTCACGGGGAACGCTGGCGGCCATGGTCGATTATACAGGGAGAGTAAGTATGTATACAACAGCTTGCTCGTTGATATTGCTACTTACCTTGAACAGGGACAGTCTTCTCCCTCTTATACTTGCTATACCGAGGGCAAGACAAGACGGCAACCCCCGCGAGATCTGCTAACTAACGCCCAGTTGCGCGGATGCCGCCGTAACTAAGCAGTTATCCACCAGTCTAGCCATTAGTTATTCTTATACCGCTGGGCTGAAGCTACCGCCACCTTCAACGGCAAGGGACTCCAGCCCCAACTTTCTCGAAACCATATTAAAATATATATATATCAGTTGATTAAGGCGTTCGTTTGCCTTTATGGTTTGTTTTATGCTATCCGGTTAAGCCTAGGGGGATGATTCATTAGGGTTATTATAAGGACCTCCTAGGGGATATATACTCTTGTGGCTATCTTTGGTAGAAAGGTGAAGGTTGATTGTCTATCTAATATGGGATTGCCCCTTTTTAGTTACACGATCACTGCTTGGTGATGGCATGGACCACGGTGATCTCCCCAGTGTAATGGACAGGTATTCTAAATAAGGATATATAGCGACTCTTTCTGCAGCCATTGAGGGGGCTTCTCCCTTCTGACCCTGTGGTTTGATTCTTACTCTAAGGCTGGCTGAGGATAAGGGCTGGGGATGTCCTAAATGTCCATTCTCCCTTTAATCCACAAATTTCCTCACCTTCCCTCTGTTCCAGAGAGGAGTTTTCGGGCCGTTGAATCAATTATGATGCCATGTGAATTTCGTTTCCCGATGATAACTATGATTGGAGATCCTGAAACGGATTTTTTTTTTTTTTTTTTTTTTTTTTTTTTTGAAAGCTGTCTGCAACATAGATAGCAAAAGACGTACATAACCCGTCTCCTCTTCCACAATGCAGTGAACTTTGAAGGCAGTGTTTTCTCGAGTTCTCTTTTGGTAGTGGGTTATAGTCGTAGTCAATGTATGGGTCACGTAAAAATCCGCCCATCCTCGACGTGCTGGGTCGAGCAAAAACTCCACCATTAAAACAGAAGTATACACGGACGTTTCCCAGGCATTTCAGTAAGTAGATTCTGGTTGCTCTATAACCCTTGCCTGTTGGAGGCTGTAGCTCTGTCACTGGTGTTGGAGCCTGTAGAAGGCGAGCTAACCGTCTCCTGTAAGGGAGAGGTGGTTTTGGCCATAGCCGGGTATAATAAAGGGGTCCCTGAAGGATGTAACAGCGTTATATGAGCTCTCTACGGAGTATTTGAAGAAGAAGAAGAAGAAGAAGAGAAAGAGGGAGGGTGGCCTCAGGGATAGATACTTATACCTCGAGCTGCCGGGTTAATGCGGGGAGTGACAGCCCCTGAGCCGTCACTACCAGACAGCGGCCTGCAGTGACTCGCCTATTCACTCGGTCAGCAGCCAGCCAGCAGTTGTTCGTATATCTTAGTGAGGTAGCAGCTGGTTAGTCTGTCAGTTTGGAGTGAGCTTGCCTGCTGGTGCTGGATTTGAATACGGCGACGCTGACTGGCTGCTCCAGGGATGACAAGCCGGACCAAAACTGTGAAACGGCGCGAGGGATGATGCAATAATGTTTTGCGATGCTGCTCGTCCGGTCCTCCTCCTCCTCTCCAGCTTGCCAACACCAGGAAAAGCGGGCATACAGGCCAATTATAGACCGAGATAACGCTGCTGCGATGGCCTCTGCAACTGGCATTCCGGAAGAGCGGGCGTCCGCCCTGCCAGGCGGCGTCGAGAACGAGCCGCTGCTCGGGGAACCGGGCACAGTGACCCAGCGCGAGGACCAGAGCATCTTCACCAACCTGATTACCGGTAGGTCTGCGGGCAGCGGTGGATGGGGATCGACGGCCGGTGGTGGATGGAACGCTGACTCTGCGCTTCTAGGGACTGCGAGCCTGGCGCAGGTTGGGATTCTGATCGTAAGTCGCTTCGCCATCTCCATGCACATATGAGTCGACTGTGTATAAGACTGACAGGCTGATCAGAATGTTGCCCTCGTCTGGTCCGGGATTTTCACTCACGACCTCATCTTCTTCTCGCCGCACCCGGTAAGCTGGCTGTCGCCATCCATTATCATATAACACGGTCTATATACGGAGTACTGACTACGGTGACAGCTCCTCAACTCTGTCGGAATCCTGCTCACTGTGCAGGCAATCCTCGTCGTACAGCCAACCAGGACCCCCCAGCAGAAGCAAGCCGGTGCTCTCACGCACTTTGGATTCCTCGCCGTCGCAAACCTGGCCTTCATCTCGGCCCTCATCATCATCGAGATCAACAAGCAGAGCCACCCGGAAACCCGTTTCTCCTCTGTCCATGGAATTCTCGGCCTGATAACCTACATTATCATCCTCCTGCAGTCGGCCGTCGGTGTTGCGCAGTACTTCTTCCCAGAGACCATCTTTGGCAGCGTCGAGAACGGAAAGAAGATATACAAATGGCACCGTGTGAGCGGATACGTACTCTTCGTCTTGGAATTGGCAGTAGTTATAGCTGCTACAAAGACGGATTATAACGTCAAGACCCTGCATATTGGATTCTGGCCAGTCATCATTTCAGCATTTCTTACCTTTGCCGGCGTCGTTGCGAGAGTCAAAAGGTACAAGCTGCCGGCTTTCTTACGAGGATCGACTTCTGCACCAAGAATATAAGCAGCTCGCTCTGCTCTTGTCTCTGCTGTCCTTTCTGGTATATCCCATCGGTATTGCTTTATGACTGATGCTCTCCTCTCGTCCTTCCAGCCGTCCGTTTCGGTGCTTGTGTCTGCCTCTTATTCTTACTTTCTATTCAACACACAGCTCTACTCCCGTTAGCTTTTATTAGCATTCGAGAGATAATAAATAAATACTTTACTTATGCATATATCATTAATACTAGCTACCTTGTGAATAGAGTGATTCTTGCGTGTAAATATCATCCGATATTATCCTCCTACTTCTCAAACTTACTAGGCGCATTCCAACTTCAAAGTTCGACGAGAGAAAATCATCCAACTTTCCAGCCCAGAAACCCTCGAACAACAGGAATTGTCACCGAAGCCGACCCCAATGAGGCCCTCCTCGCTATACATATGCCTCAATTGCAGGTTATCACTTAGACCTCCCACTCGGAACGTCGCCTTCCCTCGTCGCGTTATCAGTACAGCGTCGTCTCGACCGCCAACTGCTCCGAAGCCAGTCCCAAATGTCCGCCACATCCGCGAAAACGCAGAATTATACTCGAAGAACTGCTTAGATCGCAATTATAAGCCAGTCGCAGACTACCCGCCGAGAATACAGTCTCTAGCCAAAGAAGCCTCGGATTTGCAGCATGCCTTGAAGCATCCTCGAGCTCGAATAAAGCAGGTTGAAAAAGAGATAGGCAAGCTTGCTACTCTTGCTGGGCGCCAGCAACTGGAGCCGGAACAAAAAGGAGACCTGGATGCGCTTCGACAAGAAGCAAAGGAGCTCAAGGATGCCTCGCAGCAGATGATGGACCGGAGAGAAGAGTGTATGGAGGAAATACAGCAGTTGGCGTTGTCGTTACCAAATCTTACGTCGAAGGACACCCCAGTTGGAGACATTCCTCGCATCGTCACATACATCAATTTCGATCCTGAATCCCCTCTCTCGTATGCATCACCGACTTCATCGACTGCTGCCATCCCACGGTCCCACGTCTCAATTGGCACTGAGCTGGGTCTATTAGATTTCACCAGCTCAGCAACGTCAACCGGCTGGGGATGGTACTTCCTCACCAACGAAGGCTGTCTCCTCGAACACGCTCTTGTCCAATACGCCCTAACCACAGCTCGTAAGAAGGGCTGGAAACCTGTCTCTCCGCCGAGTGTTGTATACTCTCATATTGCCGAAGCTTGCGGCTTCCAGCCCCGAGATGCGAACAACGAGCAACAAATTTGGTCTATTCAGCAGACGGAGAGAGACAAGGCTGCACATAAACCACAGCGCAGTCTGACAGGAACTGCCGAGATACCACTTGCTGCGATGTACGCAGGCCAGGAAATTCGGGCTGAACAGCTTCCCCTAAAGTTTGTGGGAGCAAGTAGATGCTATCGAGCTGAGGCTGGCGCAAGAGGTGTCGATACCAAGGGGCTATACCGTGTGCACGAATTTACTAAGGTCGAGTTATTTGGCTGGGCAGACAACATTGAGCAGGACGGTACGGGTGCGAATACCAATGGAATAACGTCGACCTCTCTCTTTGAAGAAATGCTTTCTATCCAAACAGATATTCTCTCTTCTCTCAATCTGCCATGCCGAGTATTAGAGATGTCGTCTTCGGACCTCGGCGCGAGTGCAATTCGAAAAAGAGATATCGAAGTCCTATTCCCGTCCAGAATACCAAACAAATCAGACAGTTCATCTGTGCTGGACCCTGGTTACAGTGGCTGGGGCGAAGTCACTTCGACTTCCATATGTACGGACTACCAGAGCAGACGGTTAGGAACAAGGGTGCGTGACGGTTCAGGGGTTTCAAGGTTCCCGCATACCGTCAACGGAACCGCTATGGCCGTCCCGAGAGTACTGGCAGCAATATTAGAGCACGGATGGGATGAAGCCCTAGGTGGCGTCGTTGTCCCTGAGGTGCTGAGGCCATGGATGGGTGGACTGGAAGTTATTCGGGGAAATAAATGAATCTAGAATAGCGAATCTCCTGTAATATACATGTACGATAATGGCAACTAGAGCATTACTATACCACAATTTGACTAATGCATGAGGAATAAGTCAGCTACAAGTAAGTATAGGTAAGTGTCATCCATTTATCTTTCTACCATGTCGTCTATAGTCCATTGATTGAATCTTGCCAGCTAGGAAGTGAACATGCGCGGCTACTTGCCGCTAAAGTTAGACATCCTCCTCCTGTATTTGTTACCAGATACTTGAGCACCTACCTACCCAGGTACATAGGTGGGCTCTCTTTCGAGGTCAGAGGGGGGTTTTGAAATTGGCAGGCTTGCTTTAAACCTTGAGAAGGTTAATTGTTGACATCCACCAGTGATCAATATGGCAGATACTCATACTTTGTACCCCGATGAAGCTCTGACTCAACGTAACAACTACTCAGGGGTCGTGTCTCCTGAGTTCATGTTTCCTCAAGCTATCACATCGTGTAATGCTTACGTTTGATGTACATCTAGCTTCCACTGATGTGACTGGCTTCAGGTAATCCTCAGGTACTGTTAGGATAAGTACAACCCGTGTGCTTGCAACCGAAGCCCCGGACACTCTTTTATGATGGGGTCATTAGCCCCAACAATGCCAATTCTTCAGCAGCGTTTTTGGTAGGCATCAATATATATCGGCAGGGGGTATCAATGTTCGCGAGGAAGAATTTACCCAGTCCGAATCCCTAGTCCTTCTATAAAGATACAGCTCGAGTACAAAGTACAAATTAACAGCATGGAGTACTCCGCACTTAACCTTCTTTGGTCTAGTATAAAACTTGTATTGCCAAGCTTTAACTCACTCCTTAACTTTATCGATGGAAAGGTCCACGACTATTCCGATTTTAGTTAGTGCCACGGGCCGCAGGATACCCCGAAAGCTTTTATTTGATCCATTGCCAGTGGAACCAACAGAACCTTTGCTGTCCTGGCGCTTCAGGGCTCTCTCTATACATACACTGGGTCATTATTGGGTTATAGTTAACTATTATCATGATGATACCAAAGGCCTTCCCAAGGCTATCGAGGCGATCTCTCTCCTCTCTTTTTCAGAGGCGTGTCCCCGTTTTTTGTCGAGGCACGTAAAAACCTGACAGTTATTACCTATCTTATCTGACTTTGACAGGCAAACCCATCAGCCACGAAGAGGTATTTCAGTACAATAATGGGCATTTCCTTGTCGATAAAGAGTATCAGTTTGCCAGACGCTACATACGGTTCAATATTGACGAACTATGCAACCTTGTTTCATCAGTTGTTGCCAAAGGCACTTCGACGGTTTCAAAAGTCGCGAAGATGGAAAAAGTGGAGGGAGGGTTCCATAAAGCACTTTTAATGACCCTTGAGAACGGGACCGAAGTCGTTGCCAAAATTCCTTGTCCAAATGCGGGTCTCCCGATGCTTTCAACCGCGTCCGAGGCTGCAGTACTAGAGTTCGGTGAGCAATACCACCACTATTCTGAGAGAGAACTTATCTAAATTTAGTAGTCCGGACACATACAACAATTCCGGTCCCCAAAGTTTTGGCCTGGAGCTCAGATTCCAAAAACCCAGTTGGGGCTGAGTATATTATATTGGAGAAGGCGAAGGGCGTTCAATTGACGAAAGTCTGGGGAGACCTCCCTGAATCCCGTCGTCTAGATATAATAAAAAAACCTTGTTCTGATAGAACAACAACTATTATCTCTTCAGTTTCCAGCCTATGGGAATCTTTACTTTCGACACTCGATCCCAAACCTGCCGCATGTGCCCCTAGACAAGGAGCTTGATCCATCTAGTCAATACTGCATCGGGCCAGCAGCCAGCCTCCAGTGGGCTGATGGAGGTAGAACTCCAGAATACAGCTCAGGACCTTGTACGCCTTTAAATTCAAACCGGGTAATGACTTTAACTAATTTCTTCTTAGGGATGAATCTGCAAGAGTTTGGGGAGTCCCTTGCCAAACGCTGTTTATGTAAAGGATTTCCTACTGTGAGGGCTGCAGGATGTCGGCCACCAAGTTATGGTACTCCATCTTCCCATAAGTCGGTTCTGGAATCCGCGATGAATATCCTACCGGCAGTCTCAAGCCACCCAAATTTGGTAAAGACCTCTACGCCTGTGCTCTTACACCCGGATTTACACATGGGGAATATCTTTACCACAGAGGAAAGTAAGGATACCATAAGCATTACCGGTATTATTGACTGGCATTCAATTTCGATTGCACCGAAGTTTTTACAAGCGCGGTGGCCGGTATTCCTTGAACCTTTAGATAGTTACACCCCTGGCTTGATAGAAAAACCTGAGCCGCTATCTGGGCTTGAAGAAATGGATGCTGCGGATAGAGCAGTGGCCAAGGTCACCTATGAGCAGAACTACCTCGCAAAGGCCTATGAGGTGTGTACAGGCGCCTTTAATACCCATTTGCATACTGCGTTACTGGTCCCATCGGCACTGAAGGAAATATATATACGCTGCGGAGAGACATCTGTTGATGGGATTTTCCCCCTTCGCTCCTGCTTAGCTGAGTTATATAAATACTGGTCGGATCTAAGATTCATGGAGCCTTGCCCCATACATTTTACTGAAAGTGAGCTTTCACAGTACGAGGAAGAACTTGCAAAATACGAGGAATGGAATGATCTCCAAGTTCTGGTTAAAAGAGCGTTGGACACTGATTCGGAGGGCTGGATATCTCCCGTATTTGACTGGAATGAAAAGAAAAACCAACATGTAGAGCTATACCAGATGTTCGCGAAAAAAATGCTGGCCGAAAATAAAACCATCGATGAAATCAAGCAAATGTGGCCCTTCCCAATTAGCTCATAGGGAGCAGCAAACAAAAACCGAATGTCCAACCCTACATGGTCTATTCCGTGCCACTGAATTCCTTCCAGAGATTGATGTCTGTCATAGATCTCATGCTATGGCCCTGCCTTACAGCGACGATATTCCTGTCTCTCAACCACGGGAAAGGTACGGACTGAAACCATATCAAAGATTAGACATCTCATTTCTCCATATTATTCTGGGTTATTCCATACCTTAACCCATGTTCTCTCTTGCGTGGCTGCATTTGGAGGTCGAGAGATGGGATATCTCCAAGCGTTGGCGACAGGGTCATCCACGCCGGGGTTCAGCGTCAGCCATAACTACTAGTTAGCCGGTTGATTGATAGCACGCCGGTTCGAAGATAACCTTGGGCCTGGTCGTAACTATTCAGTTAGCAGTACTCCGTCAACTAAGCAGTATCGATAGACGAGGTGGTAGATGCTGGCGAAGGAGGTCGAAGTCGAAGAGCCGGATGCTCATCACAACTTGTTAACTAAGTTAACTAACTGGGGCCTCGGCCATACAACGATCTCTCTAGCTTACTACTACGGCACCAATCCATTACCAAGATGTTACCGGCTCCAGATACCCTTAACTAGATGGGAACTATGTGTCATTATGTTGGCCTTATATAAGATATTGAAACACACGTACAAGTAAGAAAAGATCACTATTATATAAAGAGTTAACACTTACTAATTGATTTTAGACAATGTTATGGCACGAAGTTTTCTATGCAGAGAGGAGACGGTGCGTCCTGCGAGTTTTCTATGGGAGGAAGGTAAGTATTCAAGTTATAAGCGACTAACTATAAGAGATAGGCTAATTTATATAAGGAGGAGAGCACAAGATGTAGAAATGGGGCCATCCCCAGCTCCAGCCCCGACGACTCCAGCTCATTAGAATGAACTTTAAGCCTCACAGAAACTCGTGAACAAGATATCTATGGCTCAATTTAAAGAATTCCACCCTTGTCTATTTGCTATGTTCATTGCAAACAGCACGTCCTGGTTGTAGAACATAGCGCTCTTGCTTCAGAGTTAGAAGTCGCTGACCAGTTACCCAAGGCAGTGACACTACCAATGGATTACCCGCCATGTTGCTATGAGACTCCTGCCTTTCTATAACTACCTAGCATAAGCAAATGCTTGAGAAGAAGGTGTGTAGGGACCAATGCTAGCAGCGTAACCGGGCTAAGCGCTGAAAATTTAGTTGCCAGTGCCTAAGGAAGCTGAGAACATCCAAATGACTTCTGCTCCTAACCGCTAGGACGTTGCGCATCAAACCAACACCCGTTTGTTTCTCTTGCAATCCTAGGCGTCGAGAAAAGAACATCTAGTTGGTCACTCTGACATGCACCCCTCGTATCAAAAGGAATATTGATAGGACGATACCTGCAGACAAGATGTTGGTGATTGAGGGCGATGTAGGGGGCCTCTATTTTTGGCATCTCATAGCCTGTCAATGTCTATGGGATGAACAGGGGTTTAGCGCTGTCCCTACATCCCCACCCTTGCATTAATACCCATGGAATACTTGTGGACTAGAATAGCCTCTGTGCTTGCCGCCCAGCTTGACTCATGGTGCAATGGAGGGAATTGGGTATAAAGACCCAATCCCTTCCTCCATTCTTAATCTTGTCAAGTCGAAATACCATTCAAAGAAATCGATTTCTTCATCATTCAAACCAGCCCGCCAGAATTTCTCCTCCTATTCTCGCACTATCCCTGATCATTCACCATGTCCAAAGCTTTGAAGGCTTTTGGTATTTCTTTCGTCGAGAGCTTCCAAAAGCTGTACAAAGAGCATACGCCTGGGGCGCGTATCTTCCCCCCTAAGACGGACAAAAATGACAAAAATGCCCAACTTCATGTTGATGCTGGGGAGGTAATTAATGGCCGCAAATATGTCTATCTCCAGGTGAACACGCAAGCAACAAACGAAGCTCTTAGGAAGTGGGTGAAGAAAAACGGAACACATGCAAGGCTTGCGACTGCTTCCTTTGACGTCAACACTAAGGACGAAAATAAAAAGGATGTCTGCGAAGAAATTTGGTCTACATTCCACCAGCAGGCCATCAGAGAGCCCCCAGGATGTTATATAGCCATTTGGGCGGTGCCTCGTTGACAAAGGAGTCTCTGGAATACCAACCTTCACTGCCATTTGACTGTCACTTTTCCTGTCGAACCTTTGCTAGTGAATAATTTTGGCCAGCCAGGCTCTCTTTTTCATTCACCATGCCGGACAACGAGATTGATCAAGAGGCCAAGCCATCTGGCTTCAAGAGCTACAGACGCATCTTCCGCTATGCTGATCGAAAGGCCTGGTTTCTTTACTCTATATCCTTCCTTGCCGCTACTGTCTCTATCTTGGGCATTTTTTATGGATGGAAACTTGGCCTCGTGTGTGTCCTTGCTGCTCTGCCCCTACTGCTATTAAGCGGTTACTTCCGTATCCATCTTGAGAGCAAGCTGGAGGAAGATACTTCTACACGCTTCGCCAGCAGCGCTGCAATTGCAACGGAAGCAGTCTTAGCTATAAGGACAGTATCATCCCTTACTCTGGAGAACAGGATTCTTCAAATATACCAAGAAAGACTCGACGTAGTTGCGCATCAGTCTGTAAAAACCCTGACTTTTACAACGTTTTGGTACGCCTTGACTCAATCTATTACCTTCCTAGCTATGGCCCTAGGCTTCTAGTACGGCGGGAAACTGGTATCTACACACGAGTATAGCAACGAGCAATTCTTCATGGTAGCTCAAAAAAGGTCATTTCCGACATCAATATCAGAATTCCTCCGGGATAATTTGTCGCATTTGTTGGCCCATCAGGCTGTGGAAAGTCAACCATGATCAATCTCCTCTGCCGCTTCTGTGATCCAACCACCTGCTTCATCACCTTTAATAACCAAGCAATCCATGAAATTGACCTACATGACCATCGCCGGCGTTTAGCCCTTGTTCAGCAAGAGCCTGTACTATTTCAGGGTAGTATCAGGGAGAATATTGCTATGGGCTTGATTGATTCGAATGAGGCAACAGAAGCACAGATAGAGCAAGCCTGTAAAGATGCAAATATCTACGGATTCGTCTTGTCTTTACCTGACGGGCTTGGGAGTGAAGTCGGCCTTCGTGGCTCTAAACTCTCTGGCGGCCAACGCCAGCGTATTGCTATTGCTCGAGCTCTTGTTCGAGATCCCAAAGTACTGCTTCTTGATGAAGCAATAAGTGCCTTAGATACAGAAAGTGAAAAGATGGTCCAGGACGCTATAAACGAGGCATCCAGGGGTGGCAAAAGGAGTATAGTTGCAGTGGCTCATAAGCTCAGTACTATTCAAAGCGCTGATACCATCTATATCTTTCAGGCAGGGAGAATTGCTGAGGCTGGTACTCATATCGAACTGCTGAGCAAAAAGGGTGATTATTATAAGATTTGCCAGGGACAGGCATTAGATACGGCTCTGGGCTAACTAAGGGGCAAGTGGAAGCGTGGTATGGCGGACTATTTGTGCCATAGACTTGTTTTTATAACCACGCAGAGAGGTGGTTTCCTAATTATATATAATATAAAGAGATATTATTAGATAGGGGAAAAGGTACCACTCATTAAGTAAAACCTCTATGTTTTATCTTACTTAGGTATCTAAGTGTCCTTTTTCTTAAGGATACTCTCTTCTTCCTTTTTAGCCCACGGCCTAGCTTTTTTCCCTAAGTCCGCCCCTTTTTAGGTCTGCCCCCTAAGTATGGGGCACCCTAAGCTTACTCTTTCCCCTAAGTATCCTTCCTCCTCTAAGCCTGCTCCCCCCAAATACTATGTAAGGGCAGCCCCTAGTAAGATGGATCTAGAGAAGAGGGTGAGGGAGTACTTTATAGATAGTTAAATAAAGAGTACATAGTTAAAGAACTTATAAGTAAGTGAAGAATCTAAGGAGAGAGAGTAAGCTTAGAAGGGAGAGTAAGCTTAGGGGGCCCTATACTTAGACCACATCCTCCAACACTATGGGCGGACGAGATAAAGTCTGTCAGCCTATGATGTACACGTCGCTTTCTTGCTTCCGGTGATAATTACATATGCAACGACCCCGGAGTCCAGAGTAAAGCTGCGCGCCGCACGATCCTTGTGCATCGTAATTGGCATTGCTCCGCCTGCAGCAAATACCATCAATAACGGCACAAGATGTCATGATGTCAAGAGGGGCAGCACGCCCTGTCAGTCAACATTTTATTGCAAAAATGACCAAGTTTATATCTAGGCATGCATGGTAACAGTAAAGAGAAGATGTGCTTTTTGGACGTATGGAGCAAAGGGCAGGGGAGGGGGTGTTTGACTTGGTCCGGGGCAATAATAGCTCAGCAGGGAACTTGTAGGGCTTATGGACTATATTGGCAGGGTTATTATTGCCCCTTGCCTGTGAGTTTCGAATGCTGGAAGAGCCGCTTCGCCTTTCAGCCTCCCTGTCCTCCGAGCGATTGCCGCTGCCTGGCGTTATTGGTAGTGTTGTAGAGTAGATATACCTAGATCGGCTCTTCAAGGCACTTGACAAGGAGCTTGCTGCTAGAGGGAATAAAGGCTCTGTTGATGCGAGTGAGATTGAAATTGATATGGATTGGGATAAGGAGTAGAAGATGCTTCGCTTCGGCAAAGATTAAAGGAGGCCATATCATCTTGCATGGAAATTTCTTTTATATCTCCCAATTTGGAAATAGTAATTTCATAGCTATATGACTGTACTTCCAATTCTCATGACAGATTGACACAGGGGGTATGTCTTAAGCCTGGGGTGTCTGTATGCAGAATATGCCATCGCCCGGGTATATCTCATCAAATTCAGTCCTGGGCAGCAGCCCAGTCCCATAATCCCGTTGACTCGGCATTTTTGTCATTCTTCAAATCCCAAACAAGCACTTCCTTTGGCAGATCCTCTACCTTGCAATCAGCAGACTGAGGGAAGAAAGTCTGTATAACTTTCTTTCGAATCACCTTGTCAGTCGTCGTCCGTGGAATGACATCGTCGTCTTTGAGAATGCGGAGAAGAGTTGGCAGCTTGTATTGCGCAACCTTCAGTTCTGTAAGATCTCGCCTTACTTTAAATAGCATGTTTGATGCAGGATTTCCATCCGGGCCTAAGATGTTGGCGTCTTCTTCTTTGAACGACGGCTTGAGACGGGCAATGACAGCTACCCGGTGCAAGATCTCCATGTCCGGAACAGCAACGACGTATGCTTCTGCCAGGTAAGGCAGCTCTGACAACTTATCTTCGAGCTCAAGGGTTCCCACTTTGAGCGTTCTCGAACGGACGACTGTTGGGGAGGTTAGTATGACCCTTCTTTGAAAGGAGGATATATTGACACGATAGGGACGAAGATGCACTCACAATCCTCGTTGACTCGGCCATCAATAACGTAGTTCCCGTCTTCCTCAATGTGCGCCAAATCACCCGTCTTGTAGAACCCGTTCTCGTCCACTGCCGCCTTTGTAGCAGCCTCATTATTAAGGTATCTACAAAGGAGTTAGTATAGCCCCAGTAAAACTAGCAAGGTCAATGAACTCACCCAAGGAACAGGTCACCGCTTTTCAACAGAATCTCTCCATGGTCACCTTCGGAAAGTTTGACTTCAACACCAGGCATTGGCTTGCCTATCACACGCTATCCATAATGATACGTTAGAATAAAGCGGAATCGAGAAGCATTGATGACCCGGGAGAAATAAGAGCGGACATACCTTCGTGACATCATAGCCTTCAGGGGTTGTGCTTGTCCCTCCACCACCCTCGGTTGTGCCATAAAGAATGGTAATGGGGATGCCGCCACGCATGTCTTTCCAGAATTGTCCGACAGAGGGCATGGGAACTGCACCACCACAACCGATATATTTGATTTTCTTCATTCCTTCACTGTATTCCTTTACCTTTTCGGGTTCGAGCACGGCCAGATGCTCTTTATAATACTGCATCAGACGAAGCAAGGTCAGATTGGTAGCGTAAGCCATCGTTATTTTCTGCTGACGGATAACCTCCCATATTTGCTCTGGGCTGGGGTCTGGATCAACAATGTATATGGCTAACCCGTTCGATATTGAAGCTACTGGAGGATATATTCCGAATCCCCAGTGGACAGCACGGTGGCACAGCGCGAGGTCTTCGTTCGAAGCACCGGCCACAGTACGGAGGTCGTACGCAGGCATTGTGCGAATAACTCCTTTGGGTGGGCCGGTGGTGCCAGATGTATGGAGGAGAATAAATGGTCGGCGTGGGGAAAAGACGATATTCTCGTTGATATGGTACTGGCGTTTTGTTGACGGAACTGGAACGTTGAGATCTACGCCAATAACTTTGATAGCCTGTCCAGTCTCGTTTTTGATGTGACTCTGGATTGCGACAGCTGCATCGCACTGACTCGCGCTGGCTATCAGGAGCACGGCTTTGTTCCTTTGGATGAGAAACGAGACCTCCTGTGGTGTAAGGCCAGTTGCTATATAAGGTAATCGTTAATATCCACACAGTATCCCAAAAAAACGACGAGAAATAACGCATACCCAGCGGTGACACCGCGGCTCCCACTGCCCATACGGCAAAGGTAGCTACGAAAATCTCATAACTTGCCGGTGCAAGAGTGCAGATATATACACCTTCATCACGGATGATCCCGTTGGAGTCGAGAAGATCTGGGATCTGCTCACGGACGGTGCGTCGCAGCTCGACAACGTCGTTCATGAAACGATCAAAGGTGGCAGTGATGTCATTGTTAGGGTCATGAACGATAACCCCATCATTCAAAGGGATAGACTTGATGAGCTGTTGGAAAACAGGGTGATTTGGGAAGCCTTCGGTTGCCATGTTGAAATGCTTCCTTATACTGCGCGAAGGGTAGCTAGTCAAATGTGCTTTCTAGGCCAAATATCTTCGATAAAGTCTCTCCATGTTGCACCGAACGAAGTGGGATGTCGTTCGTGCTTATCATGTCAATGTCCTGTGCACCTCGGACTGGCCAACTACCCGAGCTTTTTGCCTGGGCGGCAGCTGCGCAGACGTCATGCAAGGCTACGCATCACATTAACAAGGGTGAGCCAGAGCAAATATGCCGTTTAGCCCGTGGATTGGAGGCATGGCTCGAACTCGGTTGGGCCTTTCAGCTGGTCGCAAAAGGTCCATTTCTTTATTATCCCTGGTGCATGGACTAGCAAGACGCACTGATCGACAGTTTGTTGTTCTTGTGTTGCAGCCTGGCGTGCCTATCGTGTATAAAACGAGCACACCTCCTGCATAACTCGGGTATCGCGATGTCTAGACATTCAGCAGCATCCAGGGATGGCGCAGTCCAGGACATCTGATGTAGCGATGTCGTTGGCCGTGAGTCGTTAAAAGTGTTATTGCACAAAGCCAACGGTCTTAGTCAGCATAGATGTGGACGAGAAGGGCAAAAAGAACGACGCCTCAAACGCTCGAGATGGACGCAGCAACGACATCGCCAGCCAAAAGACATCTTATATTCTCTCGTTCGTCCGGATAACCCGCTGTTGGTCGGCATAAAAAGCACGCCAGGCAAGGGTTGCACGGCTGCGAGTCTGAGAACGCCCAACCCCGGTATTTTTTATCTGCAGCAGCGATTGGACATTGCCAGCCAACGGGCCTTCCGCTCCCCCGTCGACTAATCAATCGGGGCTCTGCCAGGTTGCTTCTGTCTTGCAGGCCGGCCAAGGAGCTAGAAATTCTGCAGAATCAGCCAGGGACTTGTCCAGAAGATCCCCCTTGCCAGTAAAGAGCCAGTAAGATCGTATTTCCCGCGCTGACATTCTAAAAAAAACCAATAACTTAGCCTTCGAGAAGTTTTCTTCACCTCGAGGCTGACGTATGAGTAGACCGTCCAACTGCCTCGAATGACTTGACTGGGAATTGGCTAGTTAGCGGGTCGAGAAACCCCCATCACTTTATCAGCTTCCCCATATTTTCTGTTGCAGTTGACGAACAATGGAGAACCACTGGCCCAAGGACGGGGATTCAGGGTCTAGCGGACCAAAAGAGCAGAGAGAACCTGAGTTCGCCGGATACAACGAGGCAGACGACGAGACATTGGACCGGATATACCGCAAATTAGATATACGTATCATACCGCCGCTATGGACGCTCTACTTCCTCTGTTCTGCCATCCGATCCAACGTCGGGTTGGCCCAGACGATGAACCTCAAGGAAAAACATGACCTGGGCCATGTGCTACATCTGACGCCCCGGCAAATCTCAACGAGTTTGGCACTGTTCTATGTGTGCTATATCATATTCGATCTACCTTCGAACCTGATTATGACCAGACTAAGTCCTCATGTCTGGATGAGCCGGATAGTCATCAGTGTTGGCGTGATAGGGGCGTTGATGGCAGCTGTCAAAGCCGCGTGGTCGTTATAGTTCGTATATGCCCTGCCCAATCCATGGATTCAACTGCTTTCTATATCTAATCAAATTATGGAAACTCTAGTCTCCTCCGTCTGCTGCTTGGAATCGTGATAGCCGGCATGTGGCCTGGCATGGCATACTATCTATCACTTTTCTACCCTCCCGCCCGCACCGGCCAGCGTATAGGCTTCTACTTCACAGCCGCCCAAGTATCCGCTGCAGTCGTTGGGCTAGTATCAGCTGGGTTCCAGAAAATGGACGGCCTGCAGGGCCTCGTGGGCTTCCAATGGATGTTCCTCATCTGGGGTCTGGTCGGTACTGTGATGGGAATAACCTTGCTATGGTGGCTACCAGACCGACCAGTACCACCAGGCGAATCCCGCCCGCCTCGCTCGGCCTGGCTTCGATGGATACCCAACACCACACCGGCCCTATCCGGCCGCGACGAAGAGCTACACTATGCCGATGTGCAGCGTGTTTACAAGAAGGTCCAATGGGACTGGTCGGATGTTCTTCGCATACTGTGCGACTGGCGCCTCTGGCCCGTGACGATAATGTACTTTGGCGTCGTGGGCGTTGGTATCGGAGTCCAGAGTTACGGCACGGTCATCATCCGGGCGGCCATCCCTTCGCTGACGGGCGTGCAGCTGTCGTTGCTCTTTGCACCGATCTGGGTGATGGACCTGATAGCCATACTGATCATGACTCCGATATCCGATGCGTTCCATCACCACAGACCGGCAATATTCATATTTTCGTGTCTGATATTGCTTACTGGCTTGCTGCTTACGACCTTCACGCACACCTGGACTGCATACGGCGGCCTGTTGATTGTAGGCTTTGGCCTGGGCCCGACGGTGCCTATCACCATGTCCCTAACCGCTGAGCTGTTTGGCGCAAGGTACGGTGACGTCGGCGTTGCTGCTTCAACGGCTATAGTGAGTGGACTGGGCAACCTGGGCAGCATTGTGAGTACATATGCGCTGTACACAGGCTGGGAAGGGGACGTGAAGAGGGGGTATAGGGGCAGCAACGGGGTGATGTGCGGGATTGTTGGCGGGAGTATTCTGGCCGCTGTGGTTGTGGGGATGATAGTCTGGGGCAAGCAGAAGGAGGAGCAGCGTGGATGGAGAGGCGTCTGGTGGGCGAAATGGCTGATCGGATGAAAAGCAGTTGATTTTTGTATGATAATTGGGAATATTGGATAAATGACGGTCATTTAGCAATTAATAGTTGAACGGTCTTCATTTTTGTAGAAGTATCCTATGTTCCCTCCATCGGCGTTCATAGTCCGCTCTCCCTACTCCTACCTGCAACCATCATCCACCGGCATCTTCCGAGCATCCAATCGGCCCTTGACTGCCTGAATGGCCATCGCTTCCCTGTAGTAAGTGTATAATCCCCTACTTGTCCGTCTCTCTCGGCTGGACGTTGCCGTTGCAGGCCAACAAGGGCGCAGCCAAGTAGACAGGCGAGCGATGAAACGTCCCAAGGATCGGAGATTAACCACGCACCAACAGCCTGGGTTGATACGAACGACGAAACAAGCTAACTACGCACGCTGAAACGCATGTGGGAGACAATTTGGGTTAAATGAGTGTGATTTCTCTAAGCTCGAAAGGGCGCTCTTGTCTGTCGTACAGCAGAGGTAAAAAAGGGATCGGGGCTATCTACCGCATAACGCAGGCAGGCAAGGCACGAAGATACGCAAGCAGACACACGATGGATAGAAGTCAAGGAAGCAATGGTGCGAAGAGAGCAAGTTGGAAGTCGTAACTCCGACGAAACAGCAGGCAAGCAGACATTGATAGCTGGTTTGCCAGGTTGATATGGATTATTGTAAGGATATATAAAAAGTAGAGCAGTAACGGTGATAATAGTTAAGTTTAGTCGGTCTTCGCCTTTTTTTTTTTCGTTTCGTTTTGTATAAGGATGGGGAAGAAAGAGTTAAACGGTAGAGCCGAACTGAACTTAACTGAACCTGACAGAACGCGATCCCACGGTTTCAGTGGGAGCAATATGCAGTGTTTGTGTGTGCAACTGACATATTGCAAGGAGTGATAAATGGATGCATGAAAACAGCAGAAGAGAGAAAACACAACAGGAGCTAGACATGAACAGGCTAGGAAAAGAAGAACAGTAAAAAGGGGGCATCGAAGCGTGGAAGATCTAATTAAAAGGCATTAGGTGTATTTTGAGTCGTGGAACGGAAAGGAAAGGAATGCATTTCGTAGGTATCTCGTTGAGTTTAATCACTTCCGCAGAGCTAGAAAGACTGTTAGTATAATGGACTATGATGATAGAGTGTAAGATAGAATATAAGGAGGCTTACAGTTTCAACAATGATACCAGTGATCTGGTAGGGATCCGCGTTACTGGCGGGTCTTCGGTCTTCGAAATAGCCCTTTCCGTCCTTTGCACACTGTCTGGGGATACGGATACTGCCACCACGGTCGGCGACACCCCAGCTGAACTTGTCGATGCTTCCGGTCTCGTGGCGGCCGGTGAGACGGTCCTCGTTACCCTCGCCGTAGACAGCGATGTGCTCTGGGTGACGGGCCTCGAGTTTCTTCATGGCGGCCTCGATGACCTTCATGCCACCCTCGGCACGCATGGCAGCCGTGGACACGTTGGAATGGAGGCCGGCGCCGTTCCAGTCACCGGGGATGGGCTTGGGAGCAAAGCTGATGACGACACCGAAGTCTTCGGCGACACGGTTGAGGAGGAAGCGGGACATCCAGAGCTGGTCACCAACTGTTCGATTATTAGTTGAGTTCAGACACAAACAATGTAAAAATAAAAAGGCGACTTACGGGTGATACCCTCGCAAGGGCCGACTTGGTACTCCCACTGAGAAGGCATGACCTCAGCGTTGATACCGGATATGCTGATGCCGGCGTATAGACAGGCCTTGTAGTGAGCATCGACGATGTCACGGCACTGGGCCTTGCCGGTACCGACACCGCAGTAGTAAGGGCCCTGGGCACCGGGGTAACCACCCTTGGGCCATCCGAAGGGCCAGCCATCAGCGTCGAGGAGTGTGTATTCTTGCTCTAGGCCGAACCAGAACTGTTCCTTCTCGTGGGTGCGCATGAGACGAGCAGCCTCGTGGCGGTAGTTGTACTTGTTGGGGGAGCCATCGGAGTCCCAGGTCTCGCAGAGGACGAGGATGTTGTCACCGCCACGGAAGGGGTCAGGGAAGATGGCGCAGGGACGGAGGTAGACGTCTGAGTCGTGGCCGGGAGCCTGTCCTGTCGAGGAGCCGTCAAAGTTCCACTCTGGGAGCTCGTCGGCCGAGGTGACTGGGCGACTGAGAGTCTACAGCAGTACGAGTCAGTATCAACTGTATATACTCAAGCAAACAACGAAACTCATCGCTCAAAGTCTGGCCGTGTAGATCACCGTTCACACCCCAGCCAGCAGTGAGCGTTGTCCGTATGGGGGGGGTTGACTGGGGGCTAATGCAGGAACCAGGCGAGTTCGAGCAAGGGTCGACACCACAGCAAAAAAAATATAGCAAAAAAGAAGCAAAAATGGAAAAAATAAAAAATAAAGACGAACCTTTGTTTTTGAGCGAACACCACCGTGAGCGTCTACCCAGACGTATTCAGCAAGGACCTTTCCACGCTGGTCGAGTCCCATGTATTTTTGGAGCTGGAGGCGTTGTTAGTTATGGTGACCGGGATGTGATTCGACGACAGGGGAGCAAGCGAGGGCACAAACATTAGCAGCATCAGATCGACGAGTATTCGCCTGTAGTATTATCGTTAGTATACTGTCCTTCTAATTGATGTTGTTGATGTTGTTGTTGATGTTGTTGTTGATGTTGTTGTTGCTGTGATGAACCCACCATGATGAGAGATAACAGCGAGATAAGTCCTGCTTGGACCGGTAGATAGAGGCGATAAGCAGAAGCGAGAGTCGGCTGGAGACAAGAGCAGCTGCAGCTAAGGCAAGCAAGCAAGCGACAGAACCGAGCAGGAGAAACAGCGAAGAAACAGCGAGATGGCAAGAGAAGGAGAATATAAGAATAAACAGAAGATAATAAAAGAGGAAGAAAGAGAAAAAGAGAAGAAGAAGAAGAAGCGAAAAGCGGGTTTTGCGTGCGCTTAAAAAGAAGGCAAAGTTTTCCTGCGCTTTTCCTGCTGCGGCCAGAGTGGATGACGTAAGGCAAGTCTCAGCCAGCTTAAGTAAGCAGTTACTTGTCGCCCAAAATAGAAAAAGGCCGGAAGAAGGCCGGAAGAAGACGGCGGGCGGACCCGCTTTTTTCTTCTTTTTGGTGGCGGTGCGAGATCGCCCGATAAGGCAGGGAGAGGCGGGGGAAGCGCCGAGATAAGACTAAGGGCGCGCGATAAGGAAATCCCTCATATGTAGACGAGCCGGCGGTTGAGATAAGAAGGGCAGGCGGTGAGACCTGAGACTGAGACTGAGGCTGCGGTGATCGGCTGTTTCGCTGTGGGCGGGCGTCTGAGGGACTGCAGGGGGTTTACAGGAGGATTTGCAGAACAGATGTACTGACGGAGTACTCACAGAGTGCTCGCTGCCATGGATGCAGTCTACATAGATGGAAGAGGTACCTACGGGGCATCCGTTGTGCTGCCGTGGTTACCGGCGATGCGTTGCTGCAGCTACTTGCGCTGCGCCTGGTGGCTGGCTGGCTGGCCAGATGGCTTGGGCGCCGGAGATAAGACGGCGGCGTCTGGTTGGTTGGGCAACAAGAGACAGAAAGAGCCAAAAAGAGGGCGATGAGTAATACGATGACATAAGACGCTGCCGAGGTACCGCCCGCATGAAGCTTAGGTAATATAACACTAACCCAGCAACGTACTTCCATACAGCAGTCAACTGCTACTATCTACCTACTTAGTTGGGATCTTCGGGAGGATAGGAATATGGAATCTTGGGACGGAACGGGGACTGTGTGGGACTAACAATGGGACTAGGACAAGGGCTAGGCTAGCTGCGATGCTGGCGGACGGCGTACATACTTGCAGGCGGACTCGACCAGCAACCCCAGATCCTCGCATGTCTCCAGGACACGACCCAGCAAGCCACACAGCTTCTTCTCTTCCTCGGCAGCTCGCGTGGGCGTGTCGGCGGGCCCAGAGGCAGAGTGCTCGATCTCGACGATCCCGCGGGTGCAGGGCACTTGCAGCCGGCCGTCGGCGAGCACCTCGACTGTGACGCTGGCTGTCCGGGAAAGGGAAGAGGAAGGAGAGGAAGAGGGAGAGGCTGCCAGGGGGAAGACGACCAGCAGGGTCGGTGGTGATGAGACAGGCGTCCGCAGGTTGATCGAGATGCGTTTCGTCTCGTAGCTCTTATCGGTAGATGAGAGCAGGCTGTTCAGCCGAGTCTCTGCTGCATCGACATTGTCCATTCGATGGCCCTCTTGCGTGTACCCTTCATCGTTCGACTCTTGATCTTCATCATCCTCGTTCTTACCCTTAGAATTATCACTCGTGCTCATCTGAAATACGCTGAGTAGCTTGCCGAGAAGAGCATACTGTCGAAGCAGAGGGATGACCTCCTCTATCTGTCGAGGATGCGAGAAGGGAAGCTCCCTCACCGTATAGCCAGGCACATGCTCCAGGGGATGGAAGCTGTACACATGCTTCTTCCTCGTCACCTCGTCTTCTGCCCCTTTTGTTTGGCCAAAGATAGGTACCGTCCTCACATGCTCTTCCTCCTCCCCTTCCCCCTTTCCGGTTCGCGATGGCCGCCGCTCAACAGGTACCACAAGCGCGTCATAGGCGGCTGGCGCCCTCGTCTCCTGCGGCATCGTTATCCCGACCAGGCGATACACCTCTGCTGCCACGACGATAGGTACATGTATCGCTGGCTCCAGGCGTGCCACGAAGCGCACATTCGGTGGGCTTGACGGCAGCAGAGGATCGGTCGAGACTAGCGTTGGGCCGGGCTCTAGCCAGTTCGTTCGAGTCTTGCCAACCTTGCCGTTCGTATCCTCGCCGCCATTATTGCCCTCGTTATCATTATTATCGTTGTTGTCATTGCTGGTGATATTGATATCGTTTTCGTTATTGTTTTCGTTGTTGTTCTCGTCCTGCGTCGGTAACACCGTAGGATCACCCACCCAGCCCTTAGATATGCGTAGTGACGGGTAGCCAGCCTCACACTCTATCACAGCATTGTACACCTGCCGTCTGCTGCATCCCTTAGACTGCTTCAGGGACGGGGACAGCTCAGCCTGCAGCACCTCTTCAAGCGACGTGCGTTGAGCATCCAGTAGCCGCCGTTGGTCAGCCCAGTAGTGTATCGCCAGGCCAACGTTCTTGCCCCGGTGCATGGTGGGACAGCCCACACTGCTCCTCCTACACAGCCGCTCCCAGAACCTGCTTTCGGGCCCAGACGAGGTTTTTTTCGTGTCTGTGTCTGTGTCTGTGTCTGTGTGTGTGTTCAGCTTCAGGTCCGGGTCCGTGCCCCTGCTCGTGCTGTCCCAAACCTTCTGCAGGCTCTCATGTACCCCTTCCACCGCCTCGAAGCAGTTGACCTCTCTGCACAACACATCCATTCTCGCCAGCCGCGTCAGGTTCGCGTGGAATGCATCGACTGGCTTCCACTCTCCTGCAGCTACTCGTTCCTCAGCATCACCATCGCCATCATCGCCAAATGTCAACACCCTCTTCAGCACCGCTGATGCAGCTTCCCTCTTCTCCCCTTCTGCCATATCATGCGTAGCATACCGGAGTGTCACATCCTTCACCACATCAGCTTCTGTCCCGTCTCGGCCAAACTCAATCTCCAAATCAACGCTGTTCCCCGCGATACTTAGATTATTATCTTGCCACATACACTCAAATCCTTCCAGCGTTCCAAGTCGTTCAACGGCCTCTCGACACACGCCGCGTCCTGCCACCCGTGACCGTAGCATAGATAGTACCTCAGACATGTTTCGTCGTTTCTCTGCTTCCGTATCTTTCGCTGTTGCGCCCGATAGTGAGTGCATGGGCAGGTCAAGCGGCATTCCCATTCCCATTCCCATCGCGTCAGACATGCTCAGCCCCATGCCTATGCCCATACTTGGTCCGCCTGTCATCGCGACTCCCCCCGGGCCGGGAGAAGGTGTTATGCCGGATAAACCTAGCGCTAGCAGTGCGGAAGGCGAGCTAAACCCTGCTGCATCATCAAGCATAGGCGTGTACTGGTGTGCCGGTGCCTGTGAATGCGATGAAGCAGGCGGCTGCTGCTGCTGCTGTCCCGGGTGAGATTGTTGCTGATGCTGGTGTTGTTGCTGTTGATGATGGTGTGAGGGGGTTCGTGTTGCTGATGGTGAAATATGCGATAGCGGGCGTCCCATAGGCACCGCCGAGGGAGCTGGATAGGGTGAGGAAGTGATCTGGGTTGGGGTAACGCCGGGATTGGCGTTGGCCGTGTTGTTTTTGGCAGGAGTCGCCATGGTTGATGGTATCAAAAAGCAACAACAGATACCGTAATTCCCAAGGTAAGATAGCGTGTAGATGGAGATTCTATTGACAGCGAATGCCCATGGGTATCATATCATGCATAGTCTCGTTCAAATAAGCCGCTCCCTCAGCCCTCCGCCTCCGCTGGTTGCCACAGCTCAAAGGAAGAGGGATCCCCTGTAGTAACAGCACTTTGGTATCCAGAATCGTAGTTCAAAATGTCCCATCACGCGTCGCTCCCTTCTCTCGTTTTAACGCAACTATCATCAGCTCCCGCATCCAGTTCGCATTCCCAGCTCTCAGGCTGTGGCTTTGCTTTGCCCTTCGTCATGAAAGTCAGACGTTGGACCCCAAAACGAGCCTACGGATTTAAGATTGGTCACGTGAATGGGCCCTGCGCAAGAAGTGGACAGCGAAGAGTTCTTTCTTGATAGCGACAGAGCTTTAGGAGTATCTGATGGCTATCTACACCACAGTCTCACGACGATAGCATCATTCTCGCTATTCCTCTTCTCTCTGCCTCTCCCACCTCTCTCTCGCTTTGCTCCATTCCACATCCGCCTCCCTCTTCTGTCCCATTTTCCACTCCTTTCGTCTCTCTTTCTCCATAGCTTTCTCCCTCTTTATCTCTGCTTCCCGCTCCTTGTGTCTCGCCTTCTCTCTCTTCTTTACCTCCCACTTTGCTCTCCCCCACGCAGGCATCTCGGCTTGTAACTGGTCTACTTTCGCCCTATGCGCCTTGATTTGTGCAGCCTCTTCCCGCGGGTTCCTAGTACTCATTAACTAATGATTATATGGGGGTGGGGTGACTTGCTAGTATACTTAAAAACACTCCTTAAAAAAAGCTACTTACCGTCCCTTTGGCCTAATATGGAGTTTCATATTGCTAATAGATTTAATATAAAGATAGTTATTATCCGAAGACTCTATATATATACTGTAAGTAAGAAAGATAGTTAATATATATTTTACTCTATTAAGTAGTAGTAGTAGTAGTTACATTCCCGCACCTTCAGGCAGTTTGACTGTGCCTATATTCTCTGCAGTAGAGTAGGGTGGAGGAGGACCCGTCTTATCCATATTGAAGGGCTTTAAAGCGCCGTTGTGAAATTCGAGCGCAGCTACTTGAGATAAAAAGTTTTGAGGCGTCTTCTGAAGAAGAATAATAAGAGAAGACGACTAAGACAGATTAAGAAGCAGAAAGAAAATGAATATATGAGAGTTGTGCCTAGTGATATATATATATATGCGTGCGTGTGCGTGGCAAGCCATAGCATCATCGTCGACTCGTAGTCAACCATGATTAACTGCATCGCCCTTTGAGTTGAGGTTTTGCCCCAGCCACTTAACTAACACATCTCCTTGTCTTCCACCAAGAGGGATATAAATGATGGGCCTAGCTATCAGAATAACAACCCAAGCAAGTCCAATGGCTTCTCTCATGGGAGCTTTTCGCCCTATCATGGCTTCGAGCAGGCCTTTGTCTAGGCAGCTATCGACACTGTCGAATAATCCTCACATCGTATAGCCAGCACACCCCGTCCCATATCCGTCCGAAGCCATCTACATAAACTAATGCCAACATATAGTACGGTTTCCCGAATGCAACAGGCACGAGCCATACGCTATCACTCCTACCGACCTCTCCTCCAACTCCAGACGTCGCAATCGGGTCAACAACTACTTCTGCCCTCCCTCCAACACCAACCACATTCTCCCCAAACCCGCGCTTCATATCAATCCTAGACTCCGTGCTAGCAGACCATGCGTACCAGGACCCAGACACCGTGTCCGCAGCACAAGTAATGGCATCAGCTGCCGGTGCGAATCTCTTCTCACGCCTGCATGGACGGGCAGAAGGGGCAGGGTCAGCTGGTCGAGGTGGATTTATACATATAGCTGATTCGAGAGAGCCGCCGGAATACGGCAGGATACCTTCGTATGTTTGACCCATTGGGTTTACGGTTGTGTTAGTGGGAAAACTAACATATAACTACAGGCCAGAAGATATATTTGGCTCTATTGAGGTTGATGGACAGGGTAACATTGAAGGCAAAGGAAACTATCAAAGCAGCGGTATGATACATTCTTTTTTCATTCATGAATAAATGCATTGCTTTACTAACCACATCTCTATCCAGGAACATATCGTATTGTGACGAGGAGTGGAATGTAAGTGTTCCTCATGTTCGCTGTGGATTTGTCTCACATTGCTAACGACATACAGCCTTGGACTAAGTCCATTTCTTAGAGAAAAGTTGGTTGAGAGACTAAAGGCCGAGGAGCAGAAGATACGGCAGTAAAGGTGTCAATATCCAATGAAGTGATATTAACGTTATTCACGACGAAGTGTAAGATAAGTATACTTGTATAATAGACATTGCATGTTGGACAGCGACCCCAGTCAAAAAGAGGGATAAATATCGTACATAGATCAAACATAAATCGCAACTAAATCACTTCTTGAAGAAATTGGTAATTCGCTGGTTTCCACCACTTGGTTTAGCACTGGATTTCGGTTTCGTGTTATTGCTTGTTGCACTTCGCATCTTCCTCGTAGGGCTGCTTCCTTTAAGGGGTTCCATCTTCTCTTGGGCAAATTCTTTTTGTGGGCTTTCAATCTTCACCCTCTTGTTGCTGTCTGCAGAAGTTTTCTCCGGTTTATCATCTGGAGTGTGTTCTCTCTTTAGGCTGCTGGAACCTCCCTCAGTTTTTTCGAGTTTTGTTTCCGGCACTTCTGCTTTCCCCTTCTTTTCCCCCTTTCCTTGGAAAAAATTGGCGATGTTTGACTTATTTTCCTTGCTATCAAGCGGTACGATGAAGCTTGGGGAGTTATTGCCGACTTTCCCTGCGTCTTTACTAACAGGGTATGTCTCCAGTTCACCTTCATAGGGCTTCAAGAGTGATTGAAGCTCCTTGGTCCATGTAGTAGTATGCGGGTCTAGCCAAGCTGCCATTGCCTTGCTACCCGGATCAAGAATGACCGGCATACGGTCGTGGAGGAATTTCAGTTGTGAGTTGGACGAAGTGGTGATAACCGTGTAGGTATACAACTTCTCATCCGAGTCTATTACGGGTCAGTCACGCACCCAAAATATATTATCCAATGCCAATCCTACTTGCCTTCGTACTTGACACAATCCCACAAGCCAGCGAAACACATCAGATCGCCATCCTTTCGACGGGTATAATACGGTAGCCTGGTTTTACCTCCAGGGCCAGTTTTAAGCCATTCGTAAAAGCCTTGGCATATAACTATGCAACGCTTTTTCCTCTTCATCGAAGTCCACATGCCTCGGTCTTCTATTAACGAGTCATCCCGACAGTTGATAGTCTTCATCAGTGAGCCGTAGTCTGGAGAACGTTTGGTCCAAAAGGGTATAAGCCCCCATTTCATGGCTTGAATCTTATACTTGACACCTTTCTCTTCTCCCTCGGCTTGCTCAGCATCCTGCTGCTCTTCGGGAGCTTCTCCCTCAGCGGCTTCATGACTCACGCCACCGTGGTCAGGGGTGTCCGCTCTGAGGACAGCACCGTAGTTTCCAGGTGCAAAATTATATGTCTCCCTCACTTCATCGTCATTTGCTATCTCATCAATCTGCTGTCCTCTCTCTTGTAGCTGATGTCGAATGAACGCTAGGCGCTGTCCCAAAATATATCAGACTAGTGGTCTCCTTGTATTAGAGCATAGGATCATGCATACAATTCCCATAGCATAACGCCCACACATTTTACCGCAGTAGCCAATTCTTTGGTGTATACAACTTGGTCATAAACCTTGCATATGTTAGAAAGAGCTGGATATCAACGACTGGTATATATCCAAGGATAACTTGCTGCCTTCGAGGTTGTAATTAACTTACTGAATGTATTTAGTCTAGACCTTGGCTAGTTTGACATGGTACACGTGACCGTCTAACGCACTACAGCTACCCATACCGATTATGTTAAATATTAGTACCTCGTCTTATATAGAGCGCCGAAAATGGCTATCAATACACACTGTGTGTTAGGCATCTTTATCTTAAGGGGAAGGAAAGTAATCAATCTATGGCTGTCAGAATTCATGGTTGAGTCCGATTAAAAAACCACGCTAAAAATGTCTAAGCAACCTTAAATTTACCATTCTATCGCAACCACCGGCCGGGAGACAAGTCATTATTATCTCGATTGTGATATAACTAGGCATCAGTGACCAGGCTTGCAGTTACTTGCTTCAGTCCTAACACATTATTAGATATGATCTAGAAAGATGCTGCTGAAACTAGGATGGCGCGTCAGCGCTCTCTCGCAACCAATATACAGTCCGATTTTCTCGCAATCGATGACCAGAACAATTTCTTCATACAGAACGGCCCATCGACCAAGAATACAACTCCTCTCTCGCAACCCATCGATCTCCCAATTCCGATCCTACACATACTACCAGCGCTTCAGGGACAATTTCCGGGTTGCCGCACGAAATGTCCATCGAAAACACCCTATCGGATTTCCTCTTACACTCCTTTTCGCCGTGGGAAACACCGCACTCCTAGTGTACATTGTCTACGACTTTATGACTCGAGTGAACCCGGAATTCACAAAGTTCCCGAAGGAAATAGCTACGCCTCTTCGAAAGGCAGTGTATTATACCGAAATGGACCTCAACCCACCGTCAGCATTGGCTTATTATAAACAGGCATTAGCCGCTGGATATCATTTGGGGCTACATCCATTTTCAGATGAAATGCTGGGCATACGATTGGCGGTAGCTGCTATGCTGGAGAAGGCAAAATTGTATGACGCAGCGATTGAAGTTCTCACGACAATTAAGCACGATTGCGAGATTTGGATAGAAAATGGAAGGAGACGAAAACTGATAATGGATCGGGAAAATCAGAGTGGGAAAAACACCCGACCTGACCCCTCTGATTTGGATGCTGTAGCTGAGTACGAAGCTGGTCTGAAGAAGGAGCAGGAAGAGGAGGAACTGCGCGACAAGGTGGTGAAGAAGATACCAGGCATTAGCCTAAAACTAGCCGATATATACTCCGAACAATACCCTGATGATACCGCGAAGGCAGAGAAATTCCTTACCTCTGCTTTCGAAACTAGCAGAGCAGAGCTTCAGCGAAGAAGGGACCTGAAGCTGCCTATTACAACGGACGAGGAAAATCCAGCATACCTTACTCTTTCCGAAGTGGGCAATGCATGTAGTGAGTTGGCTGACCACTATGTAAATAAAGGCAGAAGCGACCTAGCAACCATTCTGTACATGCAAGCAATATCCTTATTCAAGGAGGATGAAGGAGATGGACGACACAAATGCATCCAGGCCGTTCTCCTAAATAATATTGCTAGTCAGATGGCGGAACAAGCTGGAAAGGTACCTTTGGGCGCCGCGTTGCCTTCTTCTGCGTCTCCGAATCCTGTTTCACGCAACCAGCTGCTATCTGCAGCAGGAGAATGGGCCAAAAAAGCATTGGACGTTGCTAGCAATGTTGAAGAATCATATAAGAATGAGCAATGTGACCAAGCCTGTGTTGTTGCTCTGTTCAACTTGGGAGAGATAGCTGAGATGCAAGAAAATTCTCACCAGGCAGAGGACTTCTATCGAAAAGCCAAAGCAGCGGCTGTGAAAGTCCAATTTGCGGAAGGAATTGAACAGGCGGAAGATGCACTGAAGAGGCTGCGACGCAAGAAGTGAGATAAAGTAACTTCCATGTATAATACCTCTCAAACGAGCAAGATAGCTACGAACATAGAAACCCCATGTACAACATTTTGACAAAATTTAGGTTCCACATTGAGAATAATTGCATTCAACTACGGTGAACGAGAAAGGTATAATCATGATGCAGAATCTCCATTAAAGTCGTGAAAGACGTACATAGCATAACCTTTCTAGCCAATACGATAGGTCACTCGCCAACTTGAATGTCCATGAAGAAGATGCCATCGGCTTTGAAGATAAGATAGCAGTGGGCAGGTTATGCTTTTTGAACTTTTTTTTTTTTGCTTCCATTTAGATAGATCCGTTGTAAATAACTCCAGGGAACTATCAAAACACCACAGCTCATGTTGTCCACGGGTGTAGCCCTTTTTTGCCCTTCCTTTTTGATCAGGTGTGCGCATTGCTTCATCCGAATGATCCCCAACCAGTCATATTGTTTCATTGGACATTATCTAGTAAACAACTCACTCCGGTATTAAAGATGTGACAAAAGGGGAATAAAAAGTGGTACTTTTATACCCTTGACATGACACCCCAGGCGCGAATCTTGTTATCAGTGTATCCAGAGAACAAAGTCTGGCCATCAGCGCTCCAAGCCAAGCTTATGCACTCAGGGTCACGGCTCTTCTTGCCCTTGTCCTCGAATTCAGGCTTGAGCTCATCAATCTTGCTCTTCTTCTCCAAGTCGAAGATGCTAATGCTGCTGGCGGTGGCAGCGCAGAGCCAGTAGCGGTTAGGAGAGAAGACGAGAGCGTGGATTTCATCACCAGCGTTGAGAGAGTAGAGGTGTTTCGATTCGTTCAGATCCCAGAGCATGACAACGCCGTCCTTGCCACCAGAGGCGCAAAGAGAGCCATCAGGGGAGATAGTGACAGTGTTGATGTAGCCACTGTGGCCAATGTGGTCAGTCTGGATGCGGCAGGTGGAGAGTTCCCAGACCTATTGTACCTCGATTGTTAGCAAATGCGTCCAAAGAAGTGCAACAATACTCCAAGAAAAAGTTTTCTGTGCGCAGTATATGATAATCAAGGAGGGTAATTTCCATCAGGGCAAAGGTGAATAATGGTCTCATGGCCCGTAAAGGAGCTCTGAAGTAGCAAATACGTAATTGCAAAACATCATTTGGAAAACAAGGCGACATAGAAAACGAGGAGGTTGCTGGTAGTCAGGTGATTCGTACCTTGACGAGCTTGTCCCAACCAGCAGAGACGATGACGGGGTTCTGGGGGTTAGGGCTGAAGCGGACGCAGGAGACCCATTCGGTGTGGCCCTTGTCGGTGATGGTGAACTTGCAGTCACCAAGGGTGTTCCACAGCTTGATGGTTCTGTCACGGGAACCAGAGACAATCTGGCGGTTGTCAGCGGAGAAGGACACGGACAGAACGTCGTTGTTGTGGCCGACGAAAGTGCGGGTGGTGTTTCCGGTAGCCAATTCCCACAGACGGAGGGTCTTATCCCAGGAGCTGGAGAGAGCATAGGCACCATCGGAGGAGATGACCTATTATTCAATAATTAGCCATGCAAAAAGGAAATCCCCATGGCTTATGCCCCTCTTCGATGTTTTTTTCCATATCTCGCTATCCTGCGCAAACTTATCAAGTGTACCCGGGGGAATATCATACACAGTCAGAAACGATGTGAGAGTGGCCGTGGAGGGATCGCTTTGGGTATCCGTATGCGGTGTCATCGCGGGTCAAGTTCCAGACGATCAGGGTCTTGTCGCGGGAGGCGGACAAGAGCATGTTTGGGCTAAACCGGCCTGTCAGCATCATCCTCCATCCGCCTGAAGCTCATCGTCTTTGCTTCTCTTCTCAATCACAGAAATCATCATGGAATTGTCCTTACTTCTCCAAAGTCGTGGCCAAGCTGGTAACCCAGCCATTGTGGCCCTGGAGGGTTCCACGGAGGACTAGCTGCTCAGCCATGATGTGCAGACTCGAGCTCGACTGCGTGATGCTCTCGTAAATCCTCGAGGGGTGGTGGTCGACGGAGAGGAATGAAGGTCGAGCAGTGAAGTTGTTGTCTCTCTTCGATCTTTTTTTCACACAAATCGCAGAAAGGAGTTAGGCGTGTTCCGCATCCAGGCAAACCCTAAACGCCAGTGTGCGCGCTAAACCCTAATCGGCATTAAGCGAGTGCCTTTTCAACGTCTCGCATACAACTATATAGATGTAGCATAGATGATGATGATGATGATGATTCTATGGTAGATACAGATGAGATGGCTTGGTGATACATAATGTACAGGCACGTAAGTATACGCTACGACTTGAAGGGCTCGATGTTGGGCATGCGTCCCAGGCCACCGCCGCTTCCATTGCTGCTGCCATCTCCAGCCTTCTTGCTCTGGACGTGCTGTCGTAGCAGAGCGAGAATCTCCGAGTCAGCCCAGCGCTGAGGGACGGGCCGGTATGCTGGCTTGAAAGCTCCCACGGTCTGCGCCCACTCTCCGCTCTTCGCTGCGCCGCTCTTCCACGTATCCGTCAGCTCGTCCTTGGCCTTCAACACGCTCTCAGCTGCCTCGGACTCAGACGGTGGTTCCTGAGTCGCCCAGTAGTAGATGTCCCAGTCGTTTTCATCCAGGAACCGGTCGTATTCATCTAGTTGACTTCCCGTCATCTTTGCCAGATATGTAGATGCGAACGTTGACAAAAGCAGGTCCGACTCTAAAGTTCCTCGTTTGCGGCTCTGGTCTATCTTCCAGTTAGTCCTTGAGGTGAAAGATGTAGCCAATACAGCACTCACATAGCAACCTGGCTCTCTTTGTGCTGTTATCCTCCCCCTTTCTCTTCAATGGCTCGACTTTGAATGTAACGCCTTCCATCTCTCCCACCTGAAGTTCACCCTTTGTTTGCCCGCAAGCTAGCTGCTCTTCCGCCTGACTACCCTTGCTTCTTGCGCTTCCATTGCTACCCAGCTGGGAAGAATAACTCAGCCATCGGAATCCCGGGGACGAGGTAGGGTATATGCTGGCATTGTGTTGATATGAGATGGATGCGCCGGATGCCGGTGACGACCTAAATGAGAGGACTGGAGAGCGGCATCTGCACGAGGCCAGACCTCGCCTTAGCGATTGAGATATACTATGCGCCGTAGACATTGGAGTAAAAGAGAGACCGAAGTGATATGCTTCTGCGTCGAGATCCAGCAGCTAACAGTTGCTGGCTCTGTTGATGAAGATTTGACATCATCCGAGCTCTGTTTGCACTGTTTGCATCACCTGGACATTATAAATTCACAACTACAACTACTCATTTGGGAGCCTATCTAAAAGTTGATTTTTAATAACTGAATAAGTTAGAATTATTCTTTTTACGTTCATCCATGTATAAACCCTGTAGCTTTTCGCAGATGCTAATTGAATAGTGATCATAGTTACAATTCGTATTCCCTCATAATGAGACGTGATAGATATCGAAAAAGAGGAAGTATAAATAAATGAAGCCGAGCAAGCAGAAAGGCCGCCCAAAAGTACCTGAGCAGACATAGAAACGGATCAGAGCCTTTGGTAGGAAAGGGCAGTTTCATCATTCGCCAAAAGAAATCTCTTTATGGACGCTTTAGATAAGATGCTTCGATCTAATCGTAGAAAGAAATCATTTAGCAAGCAGAACCAGATGAGGGGGCCAATACTACAGTTAAAGGAAAACTTACCGGAAGTAGGCTCTCAAGTAGACAACCTGCCAGACACCAAGACCAATCAGCATGCCCATGGTGCCGAAAGCAAACCACTTAACTCGCTCATTGGTACTTTCGTTGGTATCTCGGAGCTTCTGCTCTCGTGCGCGCATAAAGTCCATCTCCGCAACGATTTCGGTGATCATGGCCTCCAAACGGCGAAGGTCAGCCTCAACTGGCTTGAGCTTCTCCTGGACCTTGATAGCATCCCAGTCACGAGCATCAGCACCGATTTCAATGCTCAGCTCAACCTGACGAGAAGGATTGGGGCCAGGATCTATAATCGGAGAGAAAAAAAAGTTTAGCTAAAATTCCACTGTTTGTAATGCCAATGGAGAAATCCGTCAGGGTAAGTCTTACGTCTCCCGGAAAGGACGTTAGAGAAGCAAACGTCAAAGGAAGAGTCGGCGCTGGCAGTAAACATCTGTCTGATCTCGCCGGCAATATCTTTTGGTTTGGCGTAATCGTCGCCTAGAGAACTCTTGATCTATTCCATACAACACAAATCCAATTAGCATGCATTCTATTATATCGTGCAAGCCACAATTGCAGTCTGCTTGTCTTAAAAAAGATGAGAAAAGTCCACCACATACGTGCATGTTGACAACCTGGCCATCTCCCTTCGAGCCGCTCACGGTGGCAGTGACAACAACAAGCTGGTCACGCGCAACAAAATTCCTTATGCATCTTTCGTGCTTTCCTGAGTGTGTATTTGGGATGAGATCGAATCGTACGGCGGAGGTAAGAGGTACAAGGAGGGTGAAGAGGAGGAAAAGAAGTTCGAGAGGAGACCGCAGTCCCATGGCTGAGCCCCGTCGCATACTGGTCTCTGCCGTGGATAAGATGGAGAAAGAGAGAGAGCGAGGAGGTCGAGGGAGGAGGATCACCACCAAGGGAGCTTGTGGAGAGAAGGGCGGTTGATCTGGATGCGCCTGGTCGTCTGCACTGCTATCTCGATGTCCAATTTAGGGTTACGTATATATTTGTCCCTGGCGCTGGCGGTTCCAATGCAGGCCAAGGAAAATAGAAACTCCGGCAAGCTACATCGATGAGACCTCCAGGAGTCCTGGCCAGCCCCTGAGCTCGACATTCAATACTACCAACTATTTACTGATGCAATTATCTGGCTGCTCAGCTGTTCATGTGTATACCGGTGGTGCTGCTGTGGTGTGAATTTGGCTCACAGCCAGATACAGCGAGCCAACTCTTCCTCTCCGAGGCCAACTGCTGCCGTGGCTACGATGATACGCAGATACTCAGAAGGCTGATACCTTTCCTAGATATTATTTTTTGCTCCGAAGCTGGGGGGATGTCTAGCTGGTATCACTTATATGCTAGATATCAAAGAACGTCTAGTATACCCACCTCAAATACTACGCCGGAGTCCCATCTATTTATAAACATAAACATCGATTAATCACTGTACATCTCAAACAAGACAGACTGAGATTGGATATACCACAAAGGGGTGGAGTTTGTTCTAAAAACACATCTCCACTGATGAGAACAGCGGTATACATGTTGGAGATAGGTCACATTCAATTTGAACTGCAATGTCAACTATCGATTCAAAAGTTGTGGATATCATCATATCTTCAATTTCTACTACAGAACGGCCTCCACTAGTCTCCATATCGAAAGACGTCCACGGATATCCCTAGCTTTATAGGTCCAAACGGACACCATTTAAACTGCGTCTCAAGTCCCATTCGTCTCTGAAAACGTTGGTATCGAGACCCCCATCTACAGTTTCGGGCCTGGTGGCAACAACAGGACCATTGACAATGATACTTCTACAAGATATTCATTCAAAAAAATATGAAAACGGAGAATTTATCTTCTTGTGTGGTTTAAACCCTTGCCATGTGTTGGCAAACAGTGAGATATTGTGTCTGCGGAGATATTTAACTAGACATCACCAACTTGTATCATAACATCAACCGATATGACTCGTCCGTGAACAAACTCAGATCAGATGTACCTGTACATCTTTGAATCAACACCACCTGTCCTTGTTCTGCATACCTGCATAAGGTCAATGCTATTGCATGTATCAGCTCTCGCTCGAGAAGAGGCAAAGAACACATCACAACCCACAACAGCAATGCAAAACGCAAAATGATATCCCATCGACAAGGCTCCACGTCCATCACACGCAACCGTTCGAAATCCAGGGTCAAAAATCAATTGGCGTTCCGGGCATCGGAAACCGGCCTCCAACGGGCCCATAACCCTCCCGAACTATCGACCGGGGAGGTCATACACGTATTTGGACGATCTGGCGGGGGAACAGAGGTTCCGTTCGTCTGTTGAAACTATATCTGGGGAAGATGTGCGGGTGTTCACAGGGTGAAACGCATGCAAGTCAAAATGATCTGCTGCCGGCTAGCGTGGACAGGGGTGATGCAAAACAAGACTGCAGAACTGCAACCGCAAGCATGTTTGAGAGTTGATCTTGTGACGTGAAAACGCTTTGCTTTGACGGGTATACGTGGGTATTTTTGATCTATGTTGTCATCGATATCGACGTGGCATGTGGCATGGCATGACACAGCGGAGTGTAGAGAGTCAAAAAATTGGTCATGGAGACGTAAAGGGTAAGATAGCGTGGAAGAAAAAGAGTATTTTCATGACTTGCATCTCACCGTAATGGCTATGAAGTGGGGAAAAGTATTATATGACAAAAATAAGACCCAAAGGGAAGTTAAGAAACAGGACGGAAAGGTGGTATATAGAAGGAGGAAGAAAGGGGTACAACACATTCTGTATGCGTTCAGCGAGCGTAGCGTAGACAGACCAAGGAAAACGGGGAGAAGAAGGCGGAAATAAGGGAAATAGGAGAAAAGCTGGAGCAGAATCTGTGTATATACGTGGAAAGGTCTTTTTCGCCAAAAAAAAGAACGAGCGAGGAACCAAGGCTGGATCTTGTCTTGATCTGAATGGGAAAGGAAAAGGAAATATATATACTGCCACCCTTGTACCAGGAAAGATGAAGATGAAAAAAAGAGGGAGATGAAAAAGCAGATATAACGAGGCGGGAGGAAGGAAAAGGTATAATGTCACAAGGGCCGAAAGTCATATTCATTAATTAAAAAATATGGTAGAACATTTCGGAAAGGGTGTTTTTCCCAGAGAAAAAAGAGGGCAAGGGGCGATGATTCGTGACGAGGAGAATAGGAAGGGGGGGGG
>NW_003456428.1:2091553-2095119 GCF_000151425.1 Trichophyton rubrum CBS 118892
CGTGTAGTGTACTTGGGCGGCAGGTCGACAAGTCTGGGAGGAGCAGGCGACCCGGCCTCGGAGGTGGAGTCTAGCGTTACGCTTCGCGAGATGGGCGGCCTCATGGCCTTTTGGCGATGCAGCTCGTTCGCCTTTTGGATGTTGATGGTGAACGGCTGTGGCTTTGCAGGGGGAGGCGGAGGGGGCCCGTTTTTCAGGAACTCGGCCAGACTCTCTTCCTTGGGCTTAGCCACATCGCGAACGTCGTCGTATTCGTCTTCGCTATCCCAATCAATGGCGTACGGGTCTCTGACTCGGCGGCGTGTTTTGGCGGGCGTTGCCGAACCATCGCCTCGAATGTTCGGCGTTGGAGAGAGCCGGTACTGGAGCGTTCGGCTGTTGGGCCGGGTGCTGGAGTCGATTAGCGCGGTGTGAGAGTTGACGGAGGCGACTGATGCAGCGACCATGGAGCCGTCCTGAGTGCCGGGCATTGAGCTATCGCCGATGGTGAAGTCACGCTCGCTGCGGATTATGTGGCTGAAGGAGCTGAAATCGTCTGAGTTCATGGTATTCCTGAATGGAGCGACGGTTTTCTGCTGCAGACGACGAGCTTGAGGATCAGGAGGCCCCTGACGGATGAAGTCGATCAGTTCGGAGGTCTTGTTATCTCTGACAAAAACTGCCGGACGAGCTTCGAGACGAGGCCGGTTTGGGTTGGTTGCTCGTGGGGTGGAGGTGATGTTGGAGGTATTATTATTATTATCTTTCGTCGAGGCCTTTGGCGTGGCGAGGGGGCTGATTGAGTAGGTTCCTGTTGTTGCAGGAGAGTTGGGGACGGAATTGTTGCCAGCGCGAGCAATGCTATTAAATTGGGCGGCGGGTGGGTGTAACCCCTTATCAGGTCCTGTGGAACGAATGAAGTTGGCGAAGTCTCTGACAGATGCGTTTTCGACTCTGGCATCGCGAGCTTGTGGAGCGGCCATCTTAGGCTTTGGCGGCGGCGGGCTAGGGGGGTTTCGAGCAAGCGGAGACTGAGGCACAGGGGATGAGATCGAAGGGGAGCGGAAGGTCGGCGACAGGATCCTGCGGCTCTGCTTTCCGCTCTTAACGGAGCTCGTATCGGCAGGGTCTGCAGCTAGGTCTGCTGGGCGTGTAGCAGCCCACCGAGGCGAGCCGACCTCTTCCATCTCACGCATGTTTCGTGGAGTCAGGGTATAGTGGATTGTTTCGTCGCTCATGAGAAGCTCCTCCAGGGCTGTAGATCCAGATCCGCTGCCGTCTGACGAGCAGATGACGGAGACGGACAGGTCTGACGGCTGTCTACTGATCAAGCCCCTGATTCTGTTGGAGCCCTGGGAGACGCCGGAGCCAGAGGTGATGGGTCGACCGTCACGCCTGCTGCCTGCACTCTCTGACCTGCGTAGTTTGCTGGAGTCTCGAGAGATGCTGGACGGCGGAGGTGTGACTCGTTGAACGGCAGCGCGTTCTGACCCCGGAGACACAGGCAAGGCCTGTCTTGTGGAACAGTTGGTGTTGATTTTTGTGAGCCATGCTCTGCTCCGTGGGGTGACGGAGGGTTCACTGTCCCCGGAGTTGATAGAGGCCTGGTCTGGCGACGAACGCTCGTTCTGCACGGGGGTGTTGTCTGCCACCTCGGTCAGGGGGGTGAGGCGAGCTCCGCAGCTGGGAGAGCGGGGGGAACGAGGAGAGCGGGAGACGAAGGAGGTTTCCACGATGTTGTCTCCGAACGGGTTGCTGGTAGGGGATAAGGGGGCGGCGGTTGCTTTACGGCGAGCAGCCTTGCGGGTGGCCTGGTCGTCGTCCGTGAGGGATGAAGAGGAGTAGTATGCAGGGTTACCGTCTGCAATGTCCTCGCAGGTGGTAATGCGTGCAGAGCTGCTGTCTGCAGTCTGCGAAGTTGTAGATTCAGCGGACTCCTTGGAAGACACCCGGGAGGCTTGGGGAATGGTATAGATAGACGAGACAACGCTGTTGTTATCGCCCGTCTCGCTGCTGGGCGGAGAGACGGCCTCTTGCTCCATTGATGAGTTCTGACAGCGAGGAGAGGATATAGAAGCCGGGTGATAGGGGCTGTAGATGGACGCCGAGTCAGGACCAGCCTGCTCCAGTTCTGTTGCTGCTGCGGCTGTCGCCGATGCAGATGCAGATTCTCCGGCCTTGGTATCAGTCTCTGGCTCTTCAGCCTCTGGCATGCTCTCAAGGTGTGATTCGTCTTCCTTGCGAGTCTCTGCTGCGGACGAAGCTGACCGTTTGACACGGGTCGGCGAAGGGGCCAGGGGCGACGTTATATACATCGACTGGGGCAGCGACTTGGAGCGAATATGCGCCCGCTTGGTGCTGGAACGACCCGGCAGCAGCGATGACGATGCCGATGCCGATGATGATGATGCCATAATGACCCGGGGCGAGATGGCGCTGATGCTCCTGGCCAGGACCGGCCTGCCTGCGACGTCCGGGCTCGAGATGAACAGGCTCCGGGGCCGCATGGAGCGCGCGGGCAGGGCGACAGCGAGCTGGGCGCTGAAACCAGGGATCTCAATCTCGTCAATGTCATACTCGCTAATCGGCAGGGGGATGTCAGCCGGGTTGATGTTCACGCAGGTGTTGACGCTCGCAGTGTCTGAAACATGCTGATCGGCGCTCGAGATCTTGCGGCCAAAGGAGAAGCCGTTGAAGGTATCAAAGGTCTCGAAGGTGCCGACGCTGCTGTGCGTGCTCGTCCGCGATGAGCATCCCCGGCGCACCAGCGACTCCCTCGACAGCGTCCGCGACAGGGCCGGAGCCCGCAGGTTCTTGCGCCAGGTGCGCCAGAGGCGGCCCAGGGTCGGGTTGAGGGCGACCTTCTCGACGTCGACGTCGTCCACGACCAGCGTGCCGCCCTGGTACTTGCGCTCGTCGTTCTCGTCGGAGAAGCCCAGGCGGGCGCTGGAGTTCTCGCCGGCGATGATGAGGATGTTCTCTGCGATGTACTCGAGGATGGAGGTCAGGAAGATGGCGGCCGCGGGCGTGAGCATGCCGCCGTGGTTCATAAAGTACGGCCTGCCGTTGGTCTCGCTCAGCCCTTCACGGTGCAGGTACTCTTCCTCATCATCTTCTTCCATGTCGCCGAGCCGGGCGTAGACCATGCAGCGCAGCCGGGTCAGCTTCCACGACCGCTCGAGCTCGAAGTGGCCCTGGCCGGCGGCCTCCTGGGAGTAGCCGTAGCCCGTCAGCTCCTCCTCGTCGCTGGTACCCATGTACTCGCTCAGCTCCTCGTCGGCGACAGAGACGACGGCGCGGGCCAGCCGGGGCTTGAGGACGTCTGAGATGGCCGGGGCGGATGGCCGCCAGCTTGGTCGATTTGGCGGCCAGCAGGATGTTGAACAGGATGTGGTCGAGGAAGCTGTTGACGAGGACAAGCGACGGCGGCGTCACAATGGCATTTCCAGGGCGCCCTTCCTTGGGCTCGAGCGGGTTGACGCCGTGCGAGGCCGATATAAGCTGTGTGGCCGCTGAGATGGCGACGTACTGCGGTGCCGGGTTGACCAGCGGCGGCGAGGGCGCGCTGCTCTGCTGCTGATGCTGGC
>NW_003456428.1:2095219-2096932 GCF_000151425.1 Trichophyton rubrum CBS 118892
GAGCTCTGTTTGCACTGTTTGCATCACCTGGACATTATAAATTCACAACTACAACTACTCATTTGGGAGCCTATCTAAAAGTTGATTTTTAATAACTGAATAAGTTAGAATTATTCTTTTTACGTTCATCCATGTATAAACCCTGTAGCTTTTCGCAGATGCTAATTGAATAGTGATCATAGTTACAATTCGTATTCCCTCATAATGAGACGTGATAGATATCGAAAAAGAGGAAGTATAAATAAATGAAGCCGAGCAAGCAGAAAGGCCGCCCAAAAGTACCTGAGCAGACATAGAAACGGATCAGAGCCTTTGGTAGGAAAGGGCAGTTTCATCATTCGCCAAAAGAAATCTCTTTATGGACGCTTTAGATAAGATGCTTCGATCTAATCGTAGAAAGAAATCATTTAGCAAGCAGAACCAGATGAGGGGGCCAATACTACAGTTAAAGGAAAACTTACCGGAAGTAGGCTCTCAAGTAGACAACCTGCCAGACACCAAGACCAATCAGCATGCCCATGGTGCCGAAAGCAAACCACTTAACTCGCTCATTGGTACTTTCGTTGGTATCTCGGAGCTTCTGCTCTCGTGCGCGCATAAAGTCCATCTCCGCAACGATTTCGGTGATCATGGCCTCCAAACGGCGAAGGTCAGCCTCAACTGGCTTGAGCTTCTCCTGGACCTTGATAGCATCCCAGTCACGAGCATCAGCACCGATTTCAATGCTCAGCTCAACCTGACGAGAAGGATTGGGGCCAGGATCTATAATCGGAGAGAAAAAAAAGTTTAGCTAAAATTCCACTGTTTGTAATGCCAATGGAGAAATCCGTCAGGGTAAGTCTTACGTCTCCCGGAAAGGACGTTAGAGAAGCAAACGTCAAAGGAAGAGTCGGCGCTGGCAGTAAACATCTGTCTGATCTCGCCGGCAATATCTTTTGGTTTGGCGTAATCGTCGCCTAGAGAACTCTTGATCTATTCCATACAACACAAATCCAATTAGCATGCATTCTATTATATCGTGCAAGCCACAATTGCAGTCTGCTTGTCTTAAAAAAGATGAGAAAAGTCCACCACATACGTGCATGTTGACAACCTGGCCATCTCCCTTCGAGCCGCTCACGGTGGCAGTGACAACAACAAGCTGGTCACGCGCAACAAAATTCCTTATGCATCTTTCGTGCTTTCCTGAGTGTGTATTTGGGATGAGATCGAATCGTACGGCGGAGGTAAGAGGTACAAGGAGGGTGAAGAGGAGGAAAAGAAGTTCGAGAGGAGACCGCAGTCCCATGGCTGAGCCCCGTCGCATACTGGTCTCTGCCGTGGATAAGATGGAGAAAGAGAGAGAGCGAGGAGGTCGAGGGAGGAGGATCACCACCAAGGGAGCTTGTGGAGAGAAGGGCGGTTGATCTGGATGCGCCTGGTCGTCTGCACTGCTATCTCGATGTCCAATTTAGGGTTACGTATATATTTGTCCCTGGCGCTGGCGGTTCCAATGCAGGCCAAGGAAAATAGAAACTCCGGCAAGCTACATCGATGAGACCTCCAGGAGTCCTGGCCAGCCCCTGAGCTCGACATTCAATACTACCAACTATTTACTGATGCAATTATCTGGCTGCTCAGCTGTTCATGTGTATACCGGTGGTGCTGCTGTGGTGTGATTTGGCTCACAGCAGATACAGCGAGCAACTCTTCTCTCGAGGCCAACTGCTGGCG
>NW_003456428.1:2097032-2120404 GCF_000151425.1 Trichophyton rubrum CBS 118892
AATCAGCATCATTCAGCATCAATACGCTCAATCAGCAGGATCAACAGAATCAGGTAGTAAACTCGTAGTTGTAGCCTTGTTGATAGATATAAAAGAAAAAAAAGGGGCATCCAGACTGGCCGCGCGGGAGCAGCGGGAGTATCCAGGACGGGGGAAAGGGAACCTACAGGGACAGTTCCGGTAGCGAGCGACTGGCAGAGCAGCGGGAGGGATAAAGAGCCGTCTCTCCCGTCTCTCCGTCTTCTGTCTTCTGTCTTCTGTCTTCTGTCTTCTGTCTCTGTCTTCTCAGCCTGAATCTCTGTCTATCAAGTTCAGTTGCAGGCACAAAGAGAAAGACAGCGTCGGTTGCCGTCCGGATGCAAATTCTCGAAGGGACGGAGGACGAATATCAATTAGAGTACGATATTCCTTTTTCTTCTTCTCTCTTCTGCTCGTCTTCTTTTCTTGCTTGCTTGCTTTTTCCTTCGTTCTCGTTGCTTCTTCCTGGGGTGGCTGAATGTTCGTATATATCTTCGTCTCGTCCAGCGCTGAGTCTATCTCGCCGCCATCTCGCGGGGGTGGGCAGGCGATGTGCGAAGACTTTCTTTTCGTAGCAGGCTCAAGCCTCTTGTCTCCAGGTAGTTGGTGTCTGTCTGTCTGTCTGTCTGTCTGTTGCTGTTGCTGTTGCTGTTGCTGTCGAGGTTGATGCAGTCGTAGAGGTAGGCTCAGGGGCTTAAAGGGGGATGTACTTTTTTATATGTAAGTATGTAGATGTACCAGCAACCGACCGACAGCCGCAGCCAGAGAGATCGATGGAGAGCGAGAACCAGCGATTGAAAAGTCCCCCAGTGGAGTCCGATCGAGTCAGGATGTCCCCTGGCCGGGCGGTTCCCCCCTTTTGGCTGCGCGGGCGATGGTTATGATGGCTGATATCGAGCGATCAGCGGCCGACGCGGCAACGCAGAAGAAGCAAAAGCACGGCAAAGGCAGAGAAGCACAGCAAAAGGAGCAAAGTATGGATACACGCAGAGGCAAAGCCAGCGAGAGGGAGGGAGAGAGGGAGTCCTTTTTCCGGAGCAGGCTGCCGGGTCTATTAAAGCAGAGATGGGCTTCAAAAGAAAAGAAACATGGTACCACTGCTGGCTGCTGCGACTCTGCCAGAGGATACGACCAGATCTGCTCCATCGCGGCCGTCCATCGCACTGCCGTGATCCATGGGACGACTCCATCGGAACTCCATCTGGCTGCCTGGTCCCCCTTCGATGCGTCTGCGCTGCCTTCCTCCAGCCTGAGAATAATGGACCGGGACCCCTGAGCCAGATCCGCACTGCTGCTGCTCGGCCAGAGAAAACGCTACGGGGATGGAGACGGGACCCTGTCGAGGAGCAGGGGAACAGGCACAGGCACAGGTACAGGTACCTTCATCATCGTCTACACTACTACTTAGTCTCTGTTGACGGACATTACTACCGTGAATATCTGACTAGCCGTCTGTTGAATACACGCCATGGGGGCGGGTTCAGCGATGGCGGCCACTAGCTCTGCACGATGCGAATAGTCTGTCGATGATGGCCCTCTTCTCTTTCTCGAATCCTGCTGGCAGGATGGAGAATAAGAGTCAATCCCCTGGGGAACCGTCAGTGCCTGCAGCTCGGTGCGAGGGATGAGAGGAGGAGGCCGTTCAATCGAGACAGCCAGAGGGACAGCCAGAGGGACAGCCAGAGGGACAGCAACATCACCGTCGCCAACAGAATCAACAAGACAGCCGTTACGGGAGTCGTTATTATTGTCTCGCTACTTCGGTCCGCTGTGCAACATGCACGGCTAGGAAACGGCTGCTGAATATGAAGACCGTACAGGAATTGATTGCTGGCTGTGAGAGGCATACCAAAGACGGCCATGCAGGACAGACGACCACTTTCGACTTCGACTCGCTCCTTGCTTTTTCCAGCTGAGTAGCTTATATTTGCTTCTTCCTCTTCCTCTTCGTCTTTTCCTTCCCTTGGAGACCCAGAAATTGACTTCCTTGTCGCCGTGGTTGCTTTTTAAAGATCGGCATCCAGTCCTTAGCAGCGCCCCTGGTCAGGCCCAATCATGCTTATATCCTGCAATCGCTGAGACGCCAGGACGAGCAGGACCAGCAGGACCAGCAAGACAGTAAGACAGAGAGAGACCGTCAAAGAGCAGAGCCTTGTCTTGTCGTCTTGACAGACAGAAAGATAGACAGAGGCAGATGCTTGTCAACCGTGTGTCTGACAGGCACGGCTGGTGATATGCTCCGGCCATCTTCCACGCCATCAGAGCGTCGCAGCGTTACAGCCAGGGCAAGGCAGCCACCCACGGCTCTTACGGCTTCTGTGCGATGATGCTATCGCTCTGGAGTACTCCGTACAGACCTACTACAAGTCGGAGACGTAGTAGTGCCACTTAACTTTTGCACTCGAAGTGCCTGCAAGGCCCGGCTTTTTGTCGCTTAGGAGCATGGACATGGACATGGACGGCATACCCGCACTCCGTACTATATTTTTCTTTTATCAACAACCTCCCGGATAGAGGTCCCGTCGGTTTTGGCCTCTGGATTCCGTTGCTCCAAGCTCGTTTCTTCTTCCTTTCTCCGTTGGACAGCTCGCAACTTAACAGCCCAAAATCCTGCTGGCTGGAGAGGGCTACCCTTTTCGCCATGTACCGGCCCGAGACAGCTGGGTGGATGCCCATCAGCATGTTTTCTTTCTCTCTCCCTTGTTTCTCTTACATATATATACATGTATAGTTGACCAGGGCATGGGAAAACCTGGAGAAGAACTCAAAGGCAGGCCGCAAAGCACACACTGCCAACGAGTAGTGACCTCTATTGATACGATACGGTTTACTTCGAGGGAGTTGCTTACTGCAAGGCTATCAAGCCGTCGATCTCCCCGGTCGTACGCAATCAAAGGAGCCTTGTCTCTCCCTGTCTGCAAATACGGCAGCAAACACAAGTCAATCAGAAGCAAACAGAGCAGAAAAGCAAGCAGAGCAGCACAGTCAGAGTATGAGCATCCTCCCCCAGGCTCTCGCACCGGCTATCTTGACTTTACCTGCCCGTCCATGGTCCGGTCTTTTGCCTGGATGCAGGATGGGGCACTCCTCTTCCCAATTGCTGCACCAGGATGGAGTCGGAGTCTGGATAATTAAAAACGGCTCCTCCCATTCAGCAGCCCAGCCGACCACCCGGGTTTCCCTTGTGCTATCAAGTATATGGGACACTGCCTTGTGCTATTACATATGGCTGCCTCTGGTATCCGTGGCACTGCCTGCCTGCTCCCGTGCTTGATATTAAATGCACTAATGCACTAATGCACAAGAGAGGCCCCATGTTTCCTTTCGGGCATCCACTGCTGCTGCTTAACTGCCTGCCCTCCAGGGACAAGTCTCTCCAGATCGGCTGGTGAATGGGCGCCTTCTGATGCACCTCCAAGCATCTCCAAGCACCGCCAGCACCGCCAGCACCGCCAGCAACGGCCACAGCAGCTCTCGAAACCCCTCGCATCTCCATACCATATTGGGTGGTCTGACACACGCCCTCCTGCATGGATGGGCGGGCTGGGAGGGCCCCATGGTTCTTCTCCGTCGAGCCGTCTCAGCGGCCGTCTTAGGCTCTAATTATAGCTCGTTTGTTGTTTGTATAGAGGCTAGTGTTTACTTCGTTTACGAGATATCTATATGGTAGGTGTGTCCGTGGTAGCAATATAGATATGTATGTTTGTATTGTATGTTTGAATGCAGGAGTAAGTCTACGGGCTGCTTATAGTATGCGCACTATCAGCATGGAGCAAGTATATCAACACCAAATATCGAGACTCCGTGAATAAATGACAACAGTGTCAAATATATTGGTTAATATCAAGGTACCCTTTGGGCAGTCAGAGGAATGCTCCAGTCGGTATGTATCATCCTCTTTCGCAGCCAGCCTGCCTGCTTATCCAGCCAGCCAGCGAGCTCCTTACGCCCTTCCCTCCCCTTCCCGCCCTCATGTTTCAATATCAGCCCAACTATCCAGCTGCTGTTGACACTTCACATCGACTAGCTGGCCGGTTCCATCTCTCCATCGTCCGTCCACCCGCCTATCCGGCTCGCCTGCCTTCTAGCCCCCTCCACCGTCCCAATCCTTAATGGCGGATAACTGTCCTCGCCCTCTTATTACCCCAGCTAAGGCCAGGGATGGGAAATGACCGTCCACCTGGCTAATATATAACCCATCGCGGAGCTCCCATTGGCTTCCGCATGACTGGTTGGGTCGGACGCCGGGCAGTCAAGAAACGGTTAAGACGCAGGGCCGGGCTGGCGAGAGGTCCCTGGCCACGGAGACGCCCGTTGAAAAAGGGACTACTGCTGGCTCATGAGTGACCGGGAGATTTCTGGTAGGCCAGTAAAGCCAGGAGCTGGACTAGTAAACACGCTGGTCAATCAGTCAAGTAAGTCATCATGCAGGCAAGCCGATGACGAACAAAGGGTCGAGGTGATCGCTTGAGGGACTGGATTACCTGCTTTAGTTCAGGGTTGAAGGGATGAAGGGCATCCAATGCTGGCGCAGATCATATGCGATCATCAGCTATTGTCCAGTCAAGACTAGTTCCTATCATAGTTAAATGGCAGCATCTCCGTTGACGTTATAATAGTTTGCTTGCATATAGTAGTTCGTTCCGTGGAGACTATCGCCAGGGGGGCAAACTAGCTGGCCTGGCCCGGTGTGGGAGCGCCACCGGAGACGAGACAGAAAGAGGATAATTGATGTACTCTGTAGAAGCAGATGATAGCTTGACTAGAACGGTAGCTATTTAACTAAGTAAGTACACCGGCTTTATCGTTTCAGAGTGTCTTTTCTTGTCGTCTTGTCGTCTTGATCTTCGTCGAGAGCGTGTCATTGAACTTAAAGGGGGGGAAAAACCGATGCAGAACCGGGGATGCAGAGGCAGGGCGGATGAAGCAAAATAATGAAGCAAATAATGAAGTCAACCGGGGGGAAAGGAAGAAGAAAAGGGGGGGGAGAAAGGGAGAAACAAGAAATAAACAAGATGGCCCTGCGAAGTTGCTTTTCATTATGCATGCAAGAGGGAAACAGAAAAACGCCGTAAACTTGTCCGAACTGCTGGAAAGAAAAGGAAGGTCATAAAGGACATGATGGGTAAATAAGAAGCACATAAGACCTTTGTTTGATGCTAATGTGCTGATGTGCTGTGTGAAGCTGAGTGTGATGCTGAGTGAGGGTGATGCTGAGAATTAGATCAGTTCCTCTCGAGTCTTACGGCCCGCAGACCAAGAGGCTCGATCAGCTCGCTGGCCAGCCACTTGGTGACCTCGTCAGCCATGTACATGTCGTCCACGTCGAGCGTCTCCTCCAGCGCCGACTGTATCATCTTACGGGCATCGGTGAAGCCAGGGCGGTAGGTCACATTCTCCTCGTCGTCAAACGAGACAGCCATGGTCGTGGACTCGAGTATGTCGTCGAACTTGTCCTCATCAACCAAGTTGGGGAAAAAGTTCTGCAGCAGCAGCGAGATCCTGTCAAGGTACTCGTTGACGTATGTCCTGGTGTCAGGCTCGACGCCCTCAACTGCCCTGGGGTCGTGGGGGAGGGTGCGCGAGCGTATGACGATCTTGCAGACATGAGCTGAGATGGTGCGTAGACCGTTGATGTAGGCGGTCAGGAGCTGCTTGTCGAGGTCGAGATGGTCCCTGGAGTGCTCGTCTGGCTCGTCGTGCTCGTCATTGCTAAAGTTTGCCGGGTCGAGAGACCTTGGCTTTGCAGCGAGAGCAATCTGAATCTTCTCGTGGATAGTCATCTCGGGAAGTGGCTCCGTGGGTGGTTCCGTCTCCGAGTCGTATGTCTTGTCGGGGATCACAGTCTCCAGCGCGGGTGCAAAGTGCACAGAGCGTGAAAATGAAATGTATGAAAACTCATCGTCGAGACCTAGGTCTGTGGAAGTTAGCAGTCGGGATATAGACATTATCAGAGAGGGACAAACTCACCATCTACATGGTCGTCACCATTGACAGAGACGTCGTTATCATCGTCAGAGGCATCGTCAGAGTCAGAATCGAACATCTCAACATCCTCGTCTTCTTCATCATCCTCTTCGTCCTCTTCATCCTCATCATCGTCTTCTTCCTCAGTTTCCTCGTCATTATCTTCATCATCTTCATCATCTTCACCATCATCATCGTTGTCGCCTAACCATTCGGCTTCATCAAAGCAGTCAGTGGCCAGCAATGGGCGATCAACATGGACTTCAGCAGAGACAGGTAAATGACAGATTTCTACACCTCCAGCAGATTGGTCATCGACAGAAGTCAAAGAGGCAATGTCAGTTCCCTCACTGTACTCGTCATCGCCGTTCTCTCCGTCCGATTGTAGCAGCTCCTGTGGCTGGTGTTCCTGGGCAGGCTGCGGTGGCCGCTCCGTCTGTGTCTCCGTTGCCGTCTCTCTTAGCATGCGCTGGACCTCAGTCTTCAAGTCACCGCCGCCTAGACTTGACACTGACGAGTCCGAGAATGAGAGGGTAGATGAGCGCACCAGAGGCGTATGGGTGAACTGCGGAGGTATAATTGCAGTCTCTGCATCCTTGGGTTCGTCGGACAAGTACGGTCGTTCGTAGGCGTCGAGGGCACCCAGACGGCGCCTCCCGGCCAGGTCGAGGTGATGGTGGAAAGCAGACATGATGGCGCAGTACTGGGGACTGGGCTGGTCCTTGAATCCTGTGCCTGTGCCTGTGCCTGTGCCTGTGTTGAAATTGACGATGGTCGAGTAAGCGTTTGTCTGAGGACTGAGGCCGTAGAAGAGTCCACAGCGGAATGACATTTCTTGCGCTTGTTTTGTGTGCACGATATCAAGTTCGGCTCTTTTATAGCAACGCACAAAAAACAAAAGCAGCAGCAGCAAGAAATACAGCAAAAGAGGGGGTCCTCTCCTCTTTAGATGTCCTCCCAGCCTCCCGATTAGTTCACCGAACTCAGGCTCTGCAGAAGAGGGGAAGTGAAGTTTTCTCTCTCCTCGTTCTGCTGCAGTGATAGCTGAAGGGTGGCTGGGGTGTTGTTTGTGTTGGTGAGAGGGCGGAGAGGTCACTTGGTGGTATTTACTCGGTACAGGAGTTTGATATGGAGAAAGCAGCAGCAGGGGAGGTAGAAGAGCAGTGACTATGGAGAAGGTGGTCTTCTCAGGAGTAGTTTTTCAGGTATCCTGGATATGCTGTCTGGAGGGTAGCTGTCTGAAGGGTAAGTTTTTGCAGGATATATCACTTGCGAGTCGAGATCGAGGCAGAGCAGAGTCAGATCGGTTGTCCACAGCGAATACACACGGGGAGATCCCCCAGATGGGCTCCTGGGAGGAAACCATGGTTGGTGGGAAAAGAATGGCCCTAGTAGGCCATGCTGAGAGCACGTAGACGGGGTAGACAGATATCAAAAAGAGCAAAGGACAAATAGCACGAGGAGATATCACTACGGGACCAAATGGTATATTTATATCTTCACTTCCACCAGCAAATGACGTCAATGACCTTGAGGCAGTTGGGAGTAATGGTAAAAGGCGAGCCGACTTGGAAGATGAGCTGTTGTTTCTGGCTGCTGAACATTCCTGATGCTGGGCTGTGGGAGGCGCGCGAGAGCGAGTTCGGGGTCCTGCTTGCTGCACAGGAGGATATCGAGCTGAGTCTTGATCTGGACACCGGTCTTGGGGCCTGAGAGCATTTGGATGTGTGATGAGAAGCTGGGGAAGTGGTCGAAGAGGGGGGAGGCAAAGAGTAGATCTCGATCAGGAGGACGAGGAGAGGGCGCGCGTGAGTCCGACCTGGCTACCTACTGGAGCAGGTTGAAGGGCCGGCGAAGGGGGAGTTCAGAGCTGGACAGCCGTCGTCGGGGACAGCTAGCGAGTGCTTCTATCTATCGTCGTTGATGCTTGGGCTGCGGGCGTCTGGCGGGCGTTTTTGCGAGGAAGATGGGAGGTTTTTCGTCGCTGTGACGTCGTCGTAAAAACGAGGTTGACGAAGGGAAAAAAAAAGTTAAGAGAGCGAAGAGGTCGGCTGTGGCCGGCGCCATCGCTGACAAAACCGCGGAGGGTCGCCGGTACTTCTAGAACCGCGGGGCGCTGCACCAAACTGGAGGTCACTCGCGACCGCCGGCAGTTTCGACAGCCATGCACCGCCGCATCGCAGGGTCGCTCTGGCTGCTGCTGGCAGATTCTCATCTCTACGGCGTATTCTCTGTCTATACTGCTTACTGCTGCACATCTACATCTACTATCTACGTCTTGAGGGGTGCAGAGTACATTGAGTTTGCAGCTGCAGGAGCTGCTGGCGGGCTGATCCGATATCTGATGAGTCTCAGTCTTCATCTTCATCTTCATCTCAGCCTGTTCAGCCAACATCAACTGCAAGTCGTATCAGCATCAGCCCAGCATCAGCCCAGCATCAGCATAAGACTCGCTCGTCTTGTCTCTTTACTCTCCGTCGACGTCGGTTTGCCCCAGAAAAGCCCTGGAGCGCCTCGGGAAAGTCTCCGTCATCCTGCGTCATAGCAAGGATGCTCCATCTCGCCGCAGCTCCAGTCATTGGCGGGCTCGCTTTTTCCGTTGATATTCACACAAGTCGACGATGATGATGAACCGGCGATGATCAAGGACAGGACGAGGACTTCGTCTCAAGAGGCTACTGTCGAGGCTACTGTCGATGTCGACGGCCGGCCATGTCAGCGCCGTGCAACCGGCCAGCGTGTCAACCTGCCTTGCCTCTGGGATGCAACAGCGAACCCGCTCTTTATATTAAGGAGCAGCAGGCCGGCGATGGTGATACTTCGAAGTCTGACCAAGAGGAAACGAAAAGAAAAAAAAAAAAAAAAACCCGCCGAACCCACGGCCAGCGACCCAGAAGGAGGGCCTGCATGAGGGTTCCAAGGACGGTGATACACCCACTCAGCGGACAGGCCTTCCCCCGTCGGCCGGGCCTTATGTACGCTCTGCTAAACAAAGGACAAAGGGATCTCTCTATCGCTCGCTCAAGTCTCTTTTTGTTTCTTTGGATAGAGTTCGTCTCAAAAGTCTGGTTAGACTAAGGCAATTAAAAATTATATTCATCATCTTTCTGCTCGCTGGGCCTGGCGCCCTTTGTTTGGCTGTGGCCCCCCCAGGCATGATCATAACCACGGATCCACGGGATGGGGGAAGGCAAAGAAACACTTTCAACTCAAGTCTTCAGGGCCTTGTCCCATTGTTCTTTGCGCGGCTCAAGGAACCTCCGAGGTACATCGTATCTTCATCTTCATCCTCATCGTCAGTGGGGGGGGGAACTTTGCTGTCTTCTCGCTGGCTGAGGAATCATCCTCCTTCCCCTCCCCCGTCTGGCCGTCTGGCCAAGGGACTAACTCACGGGGAAGCACAAAAGTGAACAATCCAGACGGCTCAATTGACTATCGAACGGTCTCCTGCTGGGCAAGACGAGCGTATCAACGTTACTTTCACTGTCCCAGCACCATGGGTCGTCTTTCTCAACTGCCTAGGGGGGGAAAGGGAATGCTCGACTTGAAGCACCAGATTTGGATATTATACACCCCCTTCTCTCGCAGCCAGCCAGCCAGCCAGCCAGCCAGCAAGCTACTTAACGTATACACAACTAACTAGTTACCCATCCCCCGGGAAGAAGCACTGCTTGGTCCCGCCAGTCAGGGCAACAAGAGAAGCCACTCCACTGCCCGCGCTGCATTAATTTACACCGTTCTTCGATGGTGACAGGGTCGACCGACCGCCAGGCTGCGTCTCTGCTTGGTTGTGTCTCCGTATCTCAATGTACTGTATGTAGCTCAATTTGCCTGCCCGCTGGGGGATGGCACAAGAGTCGATCTGCCTGGCTGCACCAAGCCATTCTGCTGTGCTCTTATCGGGCATTTAGCACCGAACTTCTGCTTCTCTCTTCACAGGCTATTATACTGGCTGGCCTGGGTTTCTTTTTTTATCTCTCCTCCCCTCGGACGGACCGTTGCTTGTCGTTTTTGTGGCAACTAAGGGGGGGAGGGACGGGGGCCCGTGGTCCTGCGTCTTGTATATTGATCCCCTGATATCATATCATATAGACAACCACCAACACCTACAAGCACCCGCACCAGCAAAGGAGAAACACAGGACATGACATTGGTGAATCCACCAGCCGTGGAAGCTAGCTCATGTCTATTTCTATCTCTTTCTTTTTTCATTTCCTTTTTTTTTTTTTTTTTTTTTTTCCCCTTATTAGACACACGAGAGCCTCGAAGACTTTGCGGTCTTTGTCCTCCAATAACCAACTTTAAAGCGTTGTCATTCTGCTTCTCCGTCTTTCTGTCTCTTCTTCTCCTGCTGCTACTTCGTGCTCTTTGTTCCTGCAAAGGCCCGCATGGGATGATAGTCCAACGGCTTCTTCGATTCCGTGGGATGTTCCGTCTCGGCCTCTGCTGTGTTTCTTCTTCTTCTGCTTCTGCTTCTTCTGCTGCGGCGGCTTCGTCCTGCTCGTCTCTTTTTTTATATACCTGGGGCCGCCCATGGTAGACCGCCCGCCAGTCCCAAATATACCTCACCGGCCAAAGAGACCAAGAAAGATACACAGCACACAGAGATGGAGTGACTGGCTGCAGCCTGAGCTATTATTATAAGCGCCCTGACCCTGCATATCAGAAAAGAGGATTTCCTTTCTTCCCTCTTCTGCTGCTGCTGCTGCTTCTTCACGCTGCCTGCCCTGTCTCACTCAGAATAGAAACAAAAACCAACTTCCTTTGCTCGACATCCACTGGCTCAGCCCCGGCATAAGACAGCCAGCTTGAGATAGAGACCAGTCTTCTTTATCCCTCGTGTTTTAGCTCTCTCGTTTTCTCTCGTTGTTTTCTGGTTTTCGTCTTTCTCACTCTCAGTCTGTCTCTTCCTCTCTGTTTGTCTGTTGTCTGTCTGGCCGTCCCTTTCACCATCTATCTGATTTACGACCAGATATCCTCCAGGTCCCAATATCCCAGGATCACCCAGCTGCAGGGCCTGCAGGAGATCAAGATTAACGGTTGCGCCCAATTAGAAAATACAAATATATCCCTCGACCATGGCCGTACCCAGAAACATGGGTTCGAGGACGCAAGCGGAAAACAAAGGTCATAGTCTGCCAGGCCCGATAGATGATTCGTTCCGTAACACGTTGGGCCTCCATGGTGAGATGCAACCTCCCAGTTGTACGGCCAACAAAGGCCCTGCATTTGCATACGCTGTCGATGGCAATACCCTCTTTCATGCAGGCCTATCCCAGATGAAGCCTGGCAGTCTGCCTGTCCGCCGCTGGACAGACGCTGACCTTTCATCTCTCCAGCCGGGTCCAGCCCTGACCCCAGACCTGGTGTTGCATCACCAGCAGCATCAACTCCAACATGACCATGCCTTTGATGCCCACGCGAGCGGGCAGCTATTAACAGCAGCAGCAGCTACAACAACAACAACACCTGCAGCAGCAGGGCCAGGGCCAGGAGGAGGAGAAGAAGTAGGAGGAGGGGACCAATTTCATGTCGATTCCGGGGTGCTGTTTCAGGATCCAAAGGAGCAGCTTGTTGGGCCTCCCTCCTCGCGGCCCACTGCCGGCAACTGGATGGAACGGCAGATGTACAAGTATAGCCATAACCAGCAGCAGTCTGCAACAAGGAGACAACGCCGACAGCATAAATCAATTGAACAGCCTGCCACGTTGACAGCAAGAAAGGGAGATCTCCTGTTCTCAGACCATCCAGCCCTCTCGTCTCCTCCTCCTTCGTCGTCATCGTCTTCGCCTTCTCCCGGTACCATGGCTTCTTCCTATCAAGACAACAATAACAGCAACAACTGGTTTCAGCAGCGTCTGGAAAGCTACGGCCTTCAGCAGATCGTTCAGTCCCCGGAGTGTCTTGAGTCAACTACTACGCCTGCGTCCTACTCGCAGACTCCCCTCGATAGACGTGAGAGTACGTCCCATCTATCTAATGCCAGCGGAGGGTCAAGCCGGTCACCTCTCAACAGCAACACACCCATGTCGACGCCACGGTACGGCCCGAGTATGATGAGCCACCCAATACACAGCTCACCGGTACCAGCGACCAACGACATCTCGGAGACCACCCCTTGTCAGCAGCAGCAGCAGCAGCCGTATCAAGATCCATCGACCGTTACGTCGGTACCGGATCACACATCGCCGCCTCCTCCGCATCAGATACTACGTTCTCAGCCCTGTGACGGATCTCCAGCCAGCTCCTGGCATTCAGAACCCATGAGTGTCTCTACCTTCCACTGTTCCCAGCCCAACATCCAGTCTCATGAGCCTGAGCAGTGGTGGGCAACAACTTCCTCTCATACCATCCCCAACAGAAGCTTGCAACCTCCTTTCCCTCACGCAAGCTACTCCCCAGCAATGACATCTGTCTCCTTGCCATTCCGCAATCAGCACCAACGGTTCGCACATATTCCAGAATCAATCCAAAACTCTGGCCTCATGATAGGCATGGACACATCTTCCCCTGAAATCAGCTCTTCTATCCAGCAGGACCCCGTTGCAATGTCCTCCCCCCAACTACCTGGAACTGAAGTCGCATTGCCACTAGCCTACACCCTCCCATTTTTTCCACAACATCATCAACGCTCCCACCAGCATCCTCAACCCCCTCCTATCCAAACTGCCCATAATACCCCAGTTTCTCTATCCCATTCGGCACCAACCATATCCGCGGCTCCTCGCTCAGCCCCCATAATCAGCAGGAGATTCCCACACGGCTCAGCTGCTCAACAGTCACCTAAAGCAAGATACAACATCCCACCACACCAACGACGAGCCCATGCCCGCAAAGCAGCCAGTTTCTCTGGGCAAACAATTAAATGCACCAGATCGTTCTCTTCCAGTGGGTCTACACACAGTGGTATCAGTAACAATAGTTCCAGCAGCAGCAGCAGCAGCAACAACAACAACAACAACAACAACAACAACAACAACTATAACAGCAACAGCTACAACACCGTCATCAATAGAGCTGTAAAGAGTGTCTCGTTCGTCAACTTCACCCCCGAAGATAGCCACAAACTGCTCACCGGCGTTGCACCCAGCGGAAGCTCCAAGACCAAAGCCAGGCGCGAGCAAGAAGCCCGTGACAAGAGACGAAAGCTATCAGAAGCTGCCCTGCTAGCTGTCCGACGAGCAGGGGGCGACGTTGAAGCTCTCGAGGCCGTTCTATGCTAAACTCCTTGCTTTTTTTCTAATAGTTACCAATATAATATCCACTGATACTCTTTTTAACTCCAGCCCCTGGCTTCTGCTTTCAACACCATTTGACCCTGTATATAGGAATCGTTTTAATACCTCTCCAAGCAAACACTGGCGCTCTACTGTTTCTTTTCTTCCTTGCTCCATTCCTACTTTAACTTCTATGTACTTCTCTTATTCATTTCCTATGTTGTTTGCCGTACCATGACCCCTTTCTTCCTGTTGTCTAACTAACTCCCCTGGGCGGCTCTCTGCTGTGCTTTAAGAACCGAGACGATTTAAACTAGATTCCAACCATAGCGGCTACATGAATGATACTCAACTACGATTCAAAGATGGAAATCCTCCTTTCACAATGGTATGAAACGTGGGCATATGCATGCGAATGCGTTTTTGGCTTTGATACTTGGACGCTGCTGTGGCTATCAAAGCACCGTAATAAGCCGTTGAGACATCCCACTTGCTTGACAATGCCGAATCTAACTGGCATGTCTTAGAAGCTATGTAAACCCATGAATGCATTGCCGTCTGCATGTATGTCAAAACTATATATAACATCTGCCCCTTAATATGTATAAAGGCGGATACCTACCATGCAAAGAAGTAAACTCGCATGCGTCCGGTAGAGGTATCTGTCCCTTTGATCGACCGGAAGGCGTTAACAACGAATTGAAGAAAGACAATCCGACCCTTCCACCGGTAACAGGGTGATGAAGGCCCAAGCCGTAAATAGATGGGTGCCCCTTGAATAGCCTATTTATACAGACAGTCTATAGTTCATTCGAGAACGGTTTCAATGGATATTTTCCATTCAATAAAATCCGGAATGCAAATATATGCCAAAGAGATGAAACAGGCCAAGCCCATTCCGCTTTTATATTCAGAAAAGATCACACGCTTGAAAAAGGGTATGCATATTGTACAAGTTGGTAAAGAAGAAACCAATGGTGAGAATAGTGGGTATAATGTGTTGAAGTCTCATCCGCCTAATGGGGGCTGTGATAGGCTGAGTAGGAAAGCAGGCTGCGGCGGCTGTCTTTCTCCTCCGTCCTGCTGCTGCAGGATGGTGTCGCGCGTCTGTTCCAGTCTCATCGAGGCATGGAGACGGCAGAGAAAGAAATGGTACAAGTCAAATCATCTCTTCGAGACGTTGGGGGTCCATGACTCAGGCTGCCAGTTCTCGCTGGGCCCGCCTGCGGCCCTGTCCCATGGATTTTTCACCTTCTTGCCTCCCTTTGCATCCGGCTGTTGTTCCTGCAGTACCTCTGCTGTGCCGGCGCCAGTACCCTGTCTTGTAGTGTGGTAGGACGGCTGCTGTGATTGGAGAGCTGGAGCATCCTGCTGTGCCTGTTTATCGAGGAAGGACGGCTTGCTTGCCCACCGTTCGTCCGCCTGCTGCGCAAGGTATTTGATCCGCTGCTGCCGAAGGAGTTCATTCTGCTGTTCTTCAATGCTCGGCGGCTCAGGCCGGACGTATCGAAGCCACTGATGCCATTGTGCTGTCCATCCATCCACAACTGTCAGCTACGGTCTCTGTGTTCTGTGTTGGTCGTCTATAAGTAGATGCCAGACTTACGCGGGACTTTGACGTCGGCGTAGTGTATCTTCGGACTGGCCTTCACAATGCGCCGCAACCGACCGGGCTTGAGCGAATCCTTAAACTCCCAGTAGGTGTTTCCTGCGAGATCGTTCCCTGTGATGGAGTATCTCCATGTCAGTGTGACGATTTTTCCATCGAGCCGAAGCGAGTGTTATGCTTACCGACGAGGAACATCCTTCGCCAGGGGAGTTTAAGGCTCTTCCATTTGAACCAGAGACTGTTTATCGGACTCATGTCTGGCTGTTCCCTCAACCCGCGTCACCGTCTCATGGCCGGTAATATAGATGGATGATCCTGATGAATTCTGTTCCTGTCGAGCGAGGACTGTGGCTGAGGAAGAAGGTTGCGTGGCGGGCGTTCAGCCTTAGTTAGCGGGCGTAGAGTTAGTTAAACTAGTTAACTTGGCCATCGCATCTAGATAATAATAACCAAGAGGGCGACGACGTCACCGTCAACACTCTACACATCCAACACCACCGACGCTGGTTGACAGCCATCTTCTCGCAGTTTTCTGGCGGCAGGGAGCAGTTCGACGATTTCCTCTGCCATCGAGAGCCAAAGGGCGATGCTCGCGGCCTCGCAGACTGCCCCGCTGATATAGATACATCCCGCCTCCCGACGGTCACCCCAGACTCAGCAGTCGAATCAGACACGATGGCGTCGGTTACATCGCTAGACAAGGACCTGCGCAATATGCGACTGTCCAAATATACGCCCCAGGCCGCTAACGAGGTCCGAGACTGGATCGAAGAGACGCTGCAGGAGAAGCTGCCGAAAGGCGACCTACTGGAAGCCTTGCGCGACGGAGTAGCATTATGCAGGTACCTAGGTCTATCCCCTTTTGTACCCTTGCATTACTTTGTTATTTTTACTGGCATTATTCAATAACTAACATGGACTTTGGCAGACTGGTAAATCTTGCCGTGGGCCCTCCAGGGGTCAAGTTTAAGCAGTCGAGCATGCCGTTCGTTCAGATGGAGAATATATCCCATTTCCTTCACGCCTGCCAGAAGGCTCCTCTCAGCTTACCTCCCCACGATGTTTTCCTTACGGTTGACCTCTACGAGTCCAAGGACCCAGCCCAGGTTCTACAGTGTCTTGGAGCGTTCAGTCGCAAAGCATACGCTCTCCAACCAAGCAAGTTCCCGCGTGCCATCGGGAAAAGCAAGACTGGCGCGTTGAGTCCCCAAATGAGTGGATCTAGTCAAGGTGGGCGGTTCGGTTCCCCATACTCTCGACCCCGAGGCCAGAGCAATGTCAGTGATGTAGGACGAGCCAGTCCTACGATGCCATCCGGCCGGAGCAGCACCGCTTCACCACCAACAAAGACGAGCGCATGGAGCAGTAAGGCCGATGAGGCAACCACAGCTCCGGCTTGGAACATTCACCAGTATGGCTACATAGGCGGTGCAAGTCAAGGGAGCCTCGGTGTAACATTTGGTGCGCGACGGCAGATCACCACTCCTGGCCCCTCGGTGCCCAGCCTTGCAGAGAAAGAGAAACGTCGGCGAGAGGAAGAAGAACAACAGGCTAAACGAGAGGCGGAGGAAGCGGAGCGCCAGCGAGCAGCCCGGGAAGCCGAAGAAGAACGCGCAAAGGAAGAAGAACAACTACGCTGGGAGGAGGAAGAGAGGAAACTTAGAGAACAAGAACGGCAGAAGGTTGAAGAAGAAAAGAAACGATGGCAAGAAGAACAGCGTCAGTGGGAGCAGGAAGAGGCTCGCCGTCAACAAGAGGAAAAGGAACTGGAAGAGAGATTGGAAAAGGAGAGGCTTCACAAGCGTGAAGCTGCGGACGCAAGGTTAAACGGACAGTTCTTGAGCCAATATCAAACTGCCCAGAAACCCGTACGAGGAATAGCATCCCCACTGCTAGAGCAAAAGGCTGCTGCGTCTAGTGAAAGTGAACGTATCAAGGCACTGGAGCGTGAACTGGAGAGGGCAAAAGAACGAGAGAAACAGTATGAGCTTGAACGCCAGGAACTTGTTGCACTACGCGGATCCCCCCAGCCAGATGCCAGCCCCCGAGTTCGTTCACCAAATCCAGATGGGAACAGGCCAACTCCGACTCCCCAGAAACCCAGTTATGATCTCGCCTCCCAAGAACAGGAGCGTCGAATGCTCAGGGGTGAATGGAATGTACGCAATAAGGAGCAAAGACCAACAACTCCAACTCCAGCTCCTCCGTCACTACCACCTCGAGAGCTCCCTACTCCTCCCGCAATGCCACCAAGGGATACCAATCCTCCAACTTCGCCCCGCCCTCTTCCAGACCCAACAAACTATGCCAACAAGAATCAGCCTCAGAATCGCACTGATCGCTTCTTGAAAGAGAACCCAGCTCCCATTCCTAGAAAGCCAGTTGCTTTCCGACCACCGGAATTCTCATCTACAGCTGAAAAGGACGAAGAGGATAGACGACGCGTTGAATCTACTCAAAAGACTCGGGCCGGCGGATGGGCCTCGAAGTCACTGCTTGAAAGGGAGATGGAACGAGAACGTGAGCGGCAGCGTGAATGGGAGGAGAATCAGGCTCAGACGAAAGACGCTGTTAAAAGGGGTGTGAAGACCGCTGGTACTGGGCCTGGTGAGGGAGGATGGGATGTACATCAGTACGGTTACCTAGGAGGAGATAACCAGAATAATGCAGCACCAGGAATCGGGTTCGGTGCACGACGACAGATCATTGGTCCTCGTCCACCACCCTAAATAAAAAGTGACGATATGGAGTGGCTGGTATATAAGATAGTGTTGGAAAGGGAGAAACGAAGATACGTATTTGTAACTGTTCTTACTTGAATGATTTAAGGTACCCTTGTCTATTCTATATCCCTCGTTCAATAGACTTTCCATATCTGGCTGGCGAGCAAAGACATCATTATGCTATTCTCTCGATCACGATGTAGATTCTGCGTCATTGCGACCCAATAACGATGTAGTCTGGTTCTGGTTCGTTGGGTAGAAGGTTGTTAACAAAGTGCACCATCCTATCTCCGCTCTCAATGAGCCACACCCATCCAAACTCCTCGGTCAGCTTCTTGTTCTGTCCTCTTTTGACGTCAATCCGCGCCTTTTTGGACCGAGCCTCAATCCCCTTTGCAACAGCATCTGACAACCGCGGCCTAGAGAATATCAGCCCACTGATTGCAAGGAGGCGTATCAAAGACTCCAGCAAGATTGACACCCTCGCGTTATCAATCACGCTGTTCGTCTTTGCAGTGAAAGGGAGGAAACACCGCTCAAGCTTAGACTGGCTCAGAAAATTCTCTGTTGAGGCCGGTGCAGCATTCTCTAAGATGCTAAATAATAGCATTTCGCAGAGAGTAGTTTGGCAGGCAGGAGGGAAATGGGTGAGTACGGATGGGGAGGCGAAGAGCTGAAATGTAGGAAGTGGGAGATGTCGGATGAACTCAACGTAGAAGGAGTACAGCCTGGGCAGCGTCATGAAATGCTCTGGTATACTGTTGGAAACGCAAGAGAGCAAATATAGAAGCCGTTGGCGGATGGTCAGAGACTCTAGACTGCCCAGGTGGTCTAGTTTGTCGTACTGAGCACTCAATGGGCCATCGTCTCCATGGTCAGAAGGGATATCATCTTTTCCAGATTTTTTCCTGGTAGATCGTCGCTGACGCTTGACTCGGGCCTCAACCCTTTCGGAGCCCCCCGAAGTCTTCTGGATAGGGTCATCTTGATCCTCTTCATCTTCCTCTTCCTGGTCGGGGTTGTCAAGGTAATCTCCATAGATTTCCTCGTCGATGTTGATGTCGCCTTTTCTTCGTGAGGCTTGAGCCTTTTCCTTTGAGACCTCTTGCAGTTCGTTGCGGAAAATCTCTCTGAATTCGTTTGTAGATGATTGCGAACCATCAGCAAAAATCGCCCTGAGGATTCTCCTATCACTGCCTACATGGTTTGAAGTCGTTGATATGTAGTTGAATATTAGACTTTCAGTGAGGATTGAACAGTCTCTCTTGGATTTTGAATCGGCAGGAGGCATTTCTTTGAACTCCTTTTCTCTTGCCTTCCAGTCATCTTCCAGGACATCGCACATGAATTGTAAGAAGAGGTGCCAACGGGCCCATCTTTTAGGATGTAGTATTGAGCAGTTAAGCGCCCACCCCACGACGTGCCAGAAGTCCTCTGCACGCGACCATAGTGAGTTTCCTTGCGCAAGGTCTAGATTTAAGGGTTCAACGCGTGTGCCATCCGCGCCACTCAAAGTCGATTCACCGTCAGTTGTATACTTCCTTTCATTCCTCGAATTGGCAAAGCGGTCAAAGACAAAGGTATCCCTAAATCGGCCACCAATGGGTCCTAAGATCTTGTTGGCCAAATTAAGCAAATGTAGAGCAGAGTTGGATGCTGTGAGATATTCGTCTGACTTTGACCGCGTAGTCGTAGTGGGGTGTACAGTCAATGTTGCTGCTAAGGCGAGGAACTGCGACGGGGGAGCAAATACCTTCCCGGAAGCAGTAGACCGGGAAGATATAACGCTTGATAAAAGATTAAAGGCCTGTGTGTCTATATAGAGTCAGTTATGGTGGGGGAGGTTCTATATCCATGTGTGCTAGGGGCGGGGCCTACAGAGTCTTTCTTCCAGATAAGCACTGCAGTAATGGCGTAGTTCAGATGGCAGAGCCTGCACCGGGGGATAGCCAGTCTCCGAAGCCATGGAGTGGAAGCAGCTGGCCTTCTGCGCTATTAGACGTCTTTGGTGGAGGAAGCTCCGGCGCGCAAGAGGCCCTTTCATGCTGTCATGATAAGCTTCTGATTATATAATAACTTAATTGTCCTCCTGGCTCATGCTCGATGAGATCATTCATCCACAGCCCTACCAAGAGCAACTCTGCCACTGGAGATGCTACATATTGCCTGATCACGGTCGTGCTATGCTAAGTTATTATTATCGACTGTATTCACCCTCTTAATTCTCTCAAGTCAACAGGACAAAATTTAGACCACCACTCTTTTTGTGGGTTCCCCACTCTATACTTTTCTAACGTGCCTCACTTGTGCTCTTGTTGCCCTATATAAACAACTACACCTAGCTATTTTTTGAATTCTGTTTTTTTTTTTTTTTTTTTTTTTTTTTTTTTTTTTTTTTTTTTTTTTTTTTTTAGTCCATCTCGCTGGTATCAGGAAAATTGTTTCAGTTACGCCTCTTCTTTTGCACCCTGCTTCGAAATCGATTGCTGCCTGCATTTCTTGAGTTCCTTTTCTGCAGAGGTTGAAGCCCGTTAAAGATGCATCCATCAGTTCCATTTCAACGAGCATTAGCAATATTACCTTATATCTACCGTCATTCCAGTGCCCACCTGCGAAGTAAGTTGACTATGTCGTCTAGTACGAGAAGAATACCCCGATTCCCCGAAATTCCCAAGGTCAACAGCTGCATGTTATCCAGCGACGTAGCCGACCGTCAAGGTGCCATTCCGATCTTCTCGACAGGGAAAGAGAGAGATGGCACATTTACTCCTAAAATCTCGAGGCTCAATGAGCACCAGCTTGGTGAACTATTACGGGGAAGATACCCATCTGACTATCGATTTGAAGTTATCCATCTAAGTAATGCAGCTCCCGAAACCAGCCTGATATATGATGCCCTGAGTGATCACAAGAGGTTTGTGTTCCCATATTTCTTACGCCAGCTGCGAGTACTAATTTCTTTACATCTGAAGAATTAGGGTAGTTAGCGAAAGAGCTTTTTCAATGACGACTGTTCGAAACGCCCCTACTCCCTTACATCAGTGGGTTGTATCTGGTGTTGCAGACTTGCTTACATCTCAAATGCCTGCTGGTACACAAGTCTTGTCTGATTCTTCCATTCAAGATCCCACCTCTTTGGAAGAAGACATGCCCATTACAGACCTACAACTCCTCTATCAAGAACACGGAGCTCTTGAACCAAAGGCTGTTCTTTCAGTAGAGACAGGATTTTCGCAGCAATACGAGAGTCTTCAGCACGCCGTCCGCAGAGCTATCGATGCTACTCAGGACGTCAATGTCTCCTTAATGATCAACTTGAAAGAAAAGCCAGCCTTTCGCGCTCCGTTTTCGCCAACTTCTTCCGGTCTATATCAGCATCCGATCACCAAGGAGTATGTGGACACGGCGACAATGCTGACGTACCTTAAGTCTTTAAGCCACACAGTACCATTGCCTAAGAATCCTGATGACCGAGAAAGCCCGTTGTTCTTCCTTGGGACCCGTTGGGTTGGCCGGGTTGAAGGCACCTTAGAAGTCTGGGTGCGTGACAAAGTTACCCAGAAAGCTGTCCGAAAACTTGATCCAATCGTAGGTGTCCTACAAATCCCTCCAAGTTAACTTAGCTAACTTATCTCTCAATTTAGCTATTTTACGGCTCGAAACTACGGGTTGATAAGGACACACCCTACATCGACGCTAGAAATGAGGATGTTCAACTGGGTCTTAATCTCTCTGACATAATCATCTCTGCTAACGACGATCTGAGGAAGCCGTTCGTCGTTGATTGGGTGAAGCTAAGAGAATGCATCAATCAGGGCCGGATGGCATTGGCTAGGAGTCGGTGCCGGAAAACTATGAAGCATATTGCAGAGTTGAACGGGAAGAAAAAGTGAAAGGAATGTTACGTTTGATTTTCACAGCAGTTTCAGTAATAACGTCGAACCTCATAATGAATTAAGCTCCACAAAAATCTAGAATTTGTTTATCTCATTGGATCAACCATTACTAGGCTTTTTCAGGTCCACCAATTGGCCCGTGTATAGTCACGTGCCAGATAACCATACAAGCATGTTTTCTCTTACGCGCCAAGCTGGATATCAGGGCGATCATTAAGCCACCAGGAGCAAGGTGGTACGTAAGTCTGCTTTCCTGGTTTACTTCTTTGGTGATGAATACTTTTTAATTATGTTAATACACGCAGAAGCAGCAATGAATTAATTAGTTAGCTAAGCATATCTGTACAGACTATTGCTAGGAATTAAACACATGCGGGAATCGATAGTAAAACAAAAGCCCAATTTACGCTGGGAGTCCGGCTGTTCTTTGGGGGAGAGAAAGAAAGAGATTGGTACAAGTAGCAGCTTCAAAAATTGATTCTAAATTGATCCTACAAAGGCCCTCTAAAACCCATGATGCTAACCCATTAGTCTTCCGGATCATCCGCCAACCATCCTATTCGCATGCGATGTGACTGTTAAAACCTGGGTTAGAAACCATGTCCCTACAATAGAGAAAAGCAGAGTGGGAAAACGAGGTGCAACTTACTATAGGTAGCTTTGGGATGACAACTCCGAGAACAGCTAGGAAGTTGATGATGAAATATGTCAAATCATAGTGGGTGTAATGCGTACTCAGGAGGAAGAGGATGATGGGAACGCTTAAAAGGAATTTCTTGGCCGGCGTATACTGGTCGCCATTGTCGATTTGTTCCCACATATTGAGGTTATCGTAAGCTCCGCCGTTGAATTCAAAGGGTACGCCTCTCACCCAATGGAACATGAGGAACGAGCCGAACATATAGGAGATATTGGTGAGTGTCCATGACGTCTCCTGTGACACACCTGGTATGATATCATAGAATATTTTCAATGCAATGATCAGAACAAAATGGATAGTCCATGCTCCTAAATCGTGTTTGTCAGTTTATGAAGCTTCCCAAATTTTATAACAGGGGGGTGGTAAGGAGTTATACTGCTTACCTTTTGCGTTAACCCAGTTCGCATTCAGGTTCGGTAGGGCTGCCTGGTCGCTGGTGTGTTCTATAGACTCAGGAGGCTCCTGGTATATGATACTGCTAGACCTCCTCCTCCGTCCAGCCCTGGTCTGACTCATCCCCGTATCTGGTGATAGATGAGAGGAAGCTTGCGTGGCTCGTGGTTCCAGCGTGGACGAGAAGGAGGTCCTCGGCACGATAAGGGGAGACAGTTTGGCGGTATTGAGGGCTTATGTAGCTACAGTCGATTCAACGTAGAAATGGGGAGGGAAAAAAGAGCAGGCAGCCGTGGTATACGAGGCGTTCCGTGTTATATCGACTTATCGAAAGCCGTTAAGCTGGTCGGTCACTTTAGGGAGTCGACGGGGGGCGTATAAGGCTGGAGTGAGCTGTCAGGCGGGGGAGCAGAGGGCCGACCCGAGGGATGACAGGGAGCAGCGCGTGTTGCAGGATACACAAGCGAGTGGCCCGTAGTCCTATAGGGGGCAGGAATACTCCGTAAGCTGGCAGCGAAGATGACGGGCAGGATATCGGACGAGCGATGCAAGGGTTGAGCTGGAGAAAAACCCAGCCAGAAACTGAGCCAGAGCAGGCCGGCCTGGAATTTATAATGCAGCAGAAGAAACGAATAACCCTGGCCAGATGCTATGCGACTGTCTGGCGCGTGTCTGTTGGAGTCGAGCTTGCTTGCTTGCTTTGCCTGCTGGTTGGTTTCTTCTTCTGCGTCTTGCGTGGTGGTTTCTTCGAGCTCCGAGACATGCAACTGCTGACTAAGACGGGGCCGCTCCCATGGCTCGCCTTTTTTTCTTTTCAGTTTCGACGGCTCTTTTTTTTTTGGATCAAGA
>NW_003456428.1:2120590-2136914 GCF_000151425.1 Trichophyton rubrum CBS 118892
AGAAGCAGCTTGCTACTCGCGTACCGCGTCTGTCGGCCCTTGCGCCAGCCAAAGGAGCCCAACGAGTGACTGCGCAAGAGTGATGGCGCCGGGCAGCCGCCGTCTGTCAACTGGAATAATGTGCGGAAGGGGAAAGTTCGGACTGCCCTTAGACGGCCTGCATCGAAGCCCGTAACCGCGTCCAACTCGTTCAACAAGGTCAATGGGCAGTACTGGCGCAGCGGGAGTGCTTCTGAAGACGAGTCTGAGGCTGGAACCCGCGCAGAGGAGAGCAATGCTGTGGTAAAAGATGGAAGTGATGGCGATGGCGATCGTTCCAGTGATGATTCAACCGATCTTTCGGATGTCGACGACAACGACAGTTCCATCCTGTTGAATATGGACCAGCCGAGCACGGAAAACCCGCAGCTAGAACCACAGCCTGTACATACAAACGAGGAACAGCCACCAATGCCGCTTGACACAACCACCACTGTTGAAATTAAAGAAGAAACTGGACAATTGGAAGCCGAACAACCTGCTATCAAAGATGAAGATATAGACACAACTGCTCAGACGGCCTATACGTCGAAGTACAGCGTGCCCCCTCAGACCATTGCAGAGTTGAATGCGGAAGATTTCAAGAAGCAGTTAAAATACATACTGTATAACAGCACTGGCAATCCCGATCCTTCGACACCTGTTAGATGTATAGAGTGTTTCAGAGAAGGGCATCTATCAGACATCTGTCCCAACAAAAAGGTAAGTACAGTCCTCCTACCACTACCTGTCTGTGTGCCCTAACTCCTACAAACATAGTGCGAACATTGCGGTGCATGGGAAGCGCATGAGTCTAGATTCTGCCCAACTTGGCGTAGGTGCCAGAAATGCAGAGAGCGCGGCCATGACAAGGATTTATGTTCGGCACCACTTCAGGGGTCTGCTGCAGAGGTTCCTTGCGACTTGTGTGGCTCCGACCGGCACATCGAATCCCAGTGTGATTTAATGTGGAAGCAACCACATCCTACATATACCACTGGGAAGCTGTTCATTTCAATATCATGTGCACAGTGCGCCAGTTCTCAACATCTTATCGGAGACTGTCCGTCAATGCGTGCTCCATCACACTCTACATCTTGGAGCCTAAAGGCGTTTGACCCTTCTATTATCTCCAACACGAGTCTGTCGTCTACCGGTGTACCAAACGGGAGAACAAATGGTGCCATTCCCCAGTTGAAAATCAAAGGACGTGCGCAAAGGGAACCAACCCCAGAAGAGCATGAGCTTCATATAAGATCTCGTCCCCAGCCGCCTTCAGCGCCTCGCTCAAACATTAAGTTTGCTGAGGGCCTTGGGCGTGGGCGGAACCTGAGCTCAAACCAACCTCGCTCCAACGATAGTGGAAGTGATCGCTACACGCCTCGAGACTCTCAACGTGATTACCGGGAACGAGACCAGTACTTTAACCCCAATTCTCGTCCGCGATCCCGCTCTCCAGAGTCACGGTACGGTGGAAATCACCGTAGACCACCCCTTCCACCAAGCCGTGGAAGAGGTCCACCACCTCCTTCTCGCAACCCTGGAAGGGACCGAGGAAAGGGCAGAGGTGGTGGTGGTGGTGGTGGTGGCAGCCAGTGTGCTGGGAAAGAGTCCTCGAGGCCTATACCTGGTCGAGGTAAACGGAAAGGCAATCGAAACACTTGAACACCCGGCGTTATGAATTGCCCCAGATGATGATTAGAGACTTTGGATACCTACATTATCCCTAGTATTTGACTGGATCGAAGACCAACATTAATGGACTGTGGATTTATGTCTGTCGGCCATATCAAGAGGGAACCACAGTCCAGAATGACTACCCGCGGCACCAAACATGTGTGCTCATCAGATTTGCTGGATTTTCCAGACTATCTTGTTAAGAGTCTCGGTGCCCTGTGACCTATTTTTCCAACCTTTTTGTGAATGCCACTTCCAATGTCGAGCAGGACTGGAAGTTTAAACATGCTAGCACAGATGCTACGTGGAGAGTGTACGCACCGATCAAGGCACAGTTTCCACAGGAGATGCCATACCAATGCTGCAGCTCCAGCCAATACTGTAATTGGCAGCCGCTTGTGCATGTGCTTCATAACAGCACCGAAAATACAGAAAGTTACAGTGCCAGAGTCAACAGTCGAGGGGGGTTTCAGTGCTTCCTCCTGTGAGACTTCCCTCATATCATTATCACAAATGCAAGGTAAAAGCTCATTGTCTTTTGCATACTCCGTAGTTCTACTTCGTAAATCTAGCATCTATGTACTTACTAGGGATATGTCGCTTACCTAACCTCAAGGCCGTTCTCTGGTTCCGCAGAACCCGGTCTCAAGCACGTTGATCAATTCATCCAGACGTTCAATACAAAGGTCGGTATGTTCATGGTCCTTGAGGTCTCGGTTCCGCTCATTCAAGAGAAGCACAGTGGCGGCTCCGGCTTTATGTCCAGCTGTCATATCATCCAAGCTATCACCAACCTGCAAGGCTTATTAGCTATTTCCACAGCCATAACCAAGCCAGCAATTATACGCACCATGATCAAACCACTAGCATCCTCTAGCTCCCATGCTCGTGCAATGTGCAGTATCCCAGCCGGGTCGGGCTTAGGCATGATATTCGGTGTATCCCGAGTTATAATTGGTGCAAATACATGAGTAGCCAGGTGAGACTTGATAAGATGGTTTACCGGGCCACTTTAATCATTCAAACCGGCGTCAGTAAGTCATTGTATAGACGACTGTTGTAGGTGAGGGGTATATGAGGGGCAGGGCATTAAGCAACATACTCAAAGTTGCGTGTACACAGCGCCCGTTTGACACCCTTAGAATTGAGATAGTCCATAAGCTCGACAAGTCCTGGCTGAGGAACTTGTTTTACCATTGCCTTGCGCTCAATGTCACGAACAATCGCGATGGCGTCTGTCCTGGCAGTGAAGGTGGGCAGGCCTCGGATATGGTGGATTATATCGACCCCTTTCTCTATTCCGAGGGCATCTCTATAGCATAGTACATCAGTATGACATTGAACTAAATTATAGATGTACCATTCATCATATCCGTCTTCTTACCGCATCTCTTGGAACATGTAATGTTGTGGCAGGCTGGATCCGGATCCCTCATCAGCTACCCGTTAGCTTATCCGTACACTGGTTCTCAAAGGCCATATTTCAATTCCATATAAATGATTACTTGCCATAGTGTTCCATCGACATCGAATACGATTCCCTTCAATGCGGGTACATCTCCTCCATCGGCGTCCAAGGGTGCGAATCTGCGCTGGGCCATTGTCAGTGGCCGTAATACCGATGCAGATGCTGATGCTACTGCTGTGGACAGTGGGCGTGATGTGCAGCCAGAGAACAGTGCTCGAGTTGATCTATTGAGAATCATAGGAATCTATAGCTTGTAGATGTACGTGAAACGGAGGTGAAAGCAAACTCGAAGTTGTCCATCCTCTAGAGGAGCTTTGATATTAGCTAACCAACCGCTCAAAATGCCAAGACGGCGGAATCAGTTTAACTTAACTAACCAACGCTTGGCCATTCCATTAAACCACTTGGGCAACGGCTTTGTATACACATCTATGGCTTTTTGATAACCAGCAAATTTCTCTCATAAGTGCCGATCAACAAGGCGTGAAGAGTAACCACTCTATCCTAACCGGCAGACAATCGCTTAAATAACTACCAGTCAGTTAGCGCCGCGATGACGGCGGACGCGAGGGTTCTCATCCTCGATAAGCCCAATGCGGCGCAGATGAACCAAGATCTGATGCAGGCTTTCACCGAAGCCATCCAAAAGAATCCTGCTGCTGATCTACTATCGGTTATCGGGAGAGCGTATGTACGCGCTCACCGAGTGGTTCAATATCGAGAGCTCTCAGATGCAGGCCAGTTAAATCTACAGACCGCATATGATCTCTATGACGCCGTTATAGCTAATCCTGATATCAACCTGCGTGATCGTTTCCCATCGGACTATGACCGCAAATACAGATGGGCGAAACCAAAGTCGGTTGTTGCCGAGCCACCGAAGCCTGTGAAGCCGCGCGATTGGTTCAAGGAGAGGTTGGATAACATCCACTCTGCCAGAATTGTTTACCCGCTCTCTGACCGGGCCTCAGCCCTACTACAAAACTATTCCAAGTCCCGAGACTATTCTGATGAAGAAGCTCTTGCAAATTCATTGAAAAAGCTGGTACTGAACTCTGAAAGGCTGTTTGACAATATCATTAGAGGAGCTGTAGTTAAAGCCGACGACGATATTGCGATCAAGGTCTTTCCCGACAGCCGAGATCTTACTGAATATCACAACCTTCAATACCTCGCAAGCCATGCTTCAGACCTTCCAGTCCCAAGGGTGCATGGCCTAATCATGCTTGGGCATTACCGTGTTATGTTTATGTCCTATATTCAGGGCATCACCATTGATAAAGTGTGGTCGGGTTTATCTCATGAAGGAAAGGTCTCCCTAAAGGAGCAGCTGGGGAACATATTCTCAAGACTCAGATGCCTCCGTCAGGATGATGGACAAGAACTGGGAGGTTTGGGTGGTGAAGGAGTAAAGGATTACCGCATCATGGAAGTCTTTGCCTACAAGGGCATCACAACAGCGAAAGCGTTTAATGACTTGCAATTCTCCGCGAAACATCGTGCCAGCCCTTGCTATGCCAAGTTACTTCATTCTTTCCTAGAGATGCCAAACAAATCGCTACGAGGGGCAGTGTTTACTCATGGTGATTTGAAAAAGTCAAATATCATGGTAAAACAAACCTCAGAGGATCCTAATCAGTATACAATTACCGGGATAATAGATTGGGAAGACAGTGGATTCTACCCTGAATATTATGAAAGCACCACGATATCAAATGGACAGAGTATCGTGAACGACGATGACTGGTACCTCTACATGCCGGATTGCCTTTCCCCTCTACAATTCCCCTTATATTGGCTGGTGGATCGTCTGTGGGGTAATCTGCTCTGGAACTGGCGAACAGATATAGTTCGATGAATCAATCCCCTTCAAGCCTTCATCCCAGCAGCCAACCATACTGTCCATCAGTTCCTATTTCCATGCTTCCCGTTTCGCCTTCACAATGCCCTTGTTACGCTGGTAGTCGGGATTTTCCGCATCGACAATGTCTGCCCGCTCCAACCCTTCTAAAACATCAAGGACAAAGTCCTGGCAACTGTAGTCTGGCTCTTCATTGCGTACCGGGGTTTCCCAAGCAATGTTCTTGATGGTTTCAATCTTGCTCGCGTCGATTTCACACAAAGCACAGAGTTCAACAACAGAAGCCGAGTTACGCGCATCGGATGGAGTTCTCACGTCACGAAAATATCTTTGACGAGCACCGAGAAGATGAATGATGGTTTTTGCCGGCTTCTCCTCGGCATCGATGAATAGGCTCCAGTGTTTAATACCTGGGTTATCGTAGATTGCAATCATGAGCGGAACAGTGGAAGCCATCTTGATTTTGGACCGTCTAAGCAAAAGACACAACGGTGTTTCTAAGGTTATTCAACTCCAAGCTTTCTGTCTAATATATTTGTTTAATTCCGTGGTGAGCTTGGGAGTTTTTTGAGTGTAAACGCAGGCGTTCTTGTTCTCACAAGTAGCAAGTAGTAACTAGTTAGTTAAATACGAGGGAACTCGAACCAGAGTAAGGGCGGGGGAGGGGAGAAAGAAACATGGATGTTCACTATCTAGACTGCTGCCTGGCCTTGGTCTCATATTGGTGATCCCTGTACCGTTGAACATCGAGGAATAACAGATGGAGTTCATATATTGGGTTTATCTCTTGAGTCTATATCACATGTCTAGGCGCCATCAAGGCAAGAATTTGTATTCAAAGCCTAGAATATGTATAGGATCTAATAAAGAGCTACTGATGAAGAAAGGCGTGACGTCGTGGAATCTAGACAGCTACTTAACCACTATAGCTTGAAGCAGAAGAATTCCAAGGATATATGTATCAAGACCCCCGTTTCCCAAAGCCCAAGTAGAAACTAAAAGAAAAGAAGCTGGCTATAGATAAAATAGGATAAACCGAATGATCAATAAAAAAGGGAAGAAACCATATACATGCATCCGATCGTACGTATCAACTGGTACAAAACGAAACTGGAGGACGTGGCTGAGGAACAAACAACAATTAAACACGCTAGGTTAGAAAAGAATAAAAAAGGATCATAGCTGCATGACAGAGAAAAAAGAACAAAATCAGGAAATGAAATCATGAATTATTCTTCTCATTATTTTGAATTTTGGAGGGAAGTTGTTTTTTCTGTGTTTTTTTTTTTTTTGCGGCGAGGAGTAGTAAAAAACATAACTTTTTTTTTTTTTTTTTTTTTTTTTTTTTTTGGTATAGCGGGAGCTTTGCGTGGCGGGCGGGAAGAGGTAATTGACGTGCTTGCTTGCTTGCTTGCTGTGCTGAACGCTATTTATCAAAAGGCAAAAAGTGAAGTGTGTCGGGAGGAAGAAGGTTGGTACAATGTTCAAATAACGGAGTCAATATCAACGCCCATGAAGAAAAGGGAGATAAGGGGGGAGGGGAATTAAGGCTTGATCCAATATTCAAGCGTAAGTAAGGTAAGGTAAGGTAGGGGGTAACATCAAGAAATAAAAGAAGATAAAGCAATAGGATGGAAAAAATTGCAGAACTTGAAATCAGTAGTCGTCATAATCGTACTGGGATCGCTGAGAGCCCAGGGTGCCATTATTTTTGCCGGAGCTTGTCAGTGGTCGGGGACCGGTTGGTTTTCGTTGTGGGACGCCTCTTCCTGGAGAAGATCTGGACGGGGAGCTATTGTTCTACGGAACGTTAGTATACGAATGCATTGGAGTTTAAGCGGTTAGGGTTAGGGTTGGAACTCACAACATGGTCAACCATGCGAGCTGTGCCTTCTCGCATCGCCATGCGCTCTGCATAGCTCGGGTTCGGGTCATCGCTTAACTTGGATGAACGCTGTGGTATCAAGGGACCATCGTCTCTGATCTTAGGTGGTCGGGCAGGACCGGATTGGCTCATTATTGATGATCCGACTGAATATGCGCCGGCGGACATGGGGCGGTGGTTATCCGCCGCGCTGGATGGGCGGTCGCGGTTAAGTGCCCCGAGAGTCGGGTTTGATGCCCATGCGTCGGAATTAGGGGAAGTGGGGACTCCGTAGTGCTGGGCCTGGGATTCCAGCTGTGTCTGGTACCGAGATGTAGGGCCCTGGCGGGGCTGCGGGTGTTGAAGGTTCAAGCTGTCCCGATGAGCTCTGTATTTGGGAATTTCAGAGACCTGGGAGGGAACGAGGGGAGAAGGAGGACGGTTCTCTGTGCCTGCGGCATCCTTGTTGACGCTCGTGGTGGAGCGGAGCCGATCGTCACCGCGGTGGTCGTAGTATTCGGCGGTGGTGTAGTTTGCGTTTTCCAGATCGGAGTTTGATCTCGATGCGTCGGAAGATAAGCGTTCTTTGCGATTTGGCTGGATGCTGTTGCGGATGTTTTCGCCCATGGAAGATGCGGTTGTTCTGGACCAGCGGGATATCTTTGGGAAGAAGGATGAGCTGCTCGATTTTGTCTTGCGGGATTTCTCATTGGACATCTTGGGCGTGGTGTCTGCACTTGGCGGCGAGGCAACGGGGACTCGCTCGGGGGTTGCAAGGGGTACTGAAGCGCCTCGCTTATGCCGGCCGACAAAGCGGGAGCCAGGAGGAGTTGGGTTTTCGAGAATCTCCTGCTCGTCGCGGGTTAGAGGCTCCTCTTCGTTTTCTTCCATGACGGGACTGATATTGCGCTGGGAAGACTGGACGCGGACGTCTGCACGGAGTGGTGAGGAGTTATATGGCGATTGTTCGGCGGTGGTAGCACCACTGCGATCGTGATCGTCATATCCATCTGCATTGCCCTGTCCGTTGCCGTTGATATTCTCAGCAGAGGTACCCATGACAGGGGCTCGTCCCTCCTGGGCCGCGCGCAGAGCCTCAACTTCCGTCAACAGATGAAGAAGCATTTCCTCGATATTAGTCAGATCGCCGGAGCTCTTCAAACTGAGTGTTTTCAAAGCCCGCTTGAACACATTCTTCTTCTTCGAACGCATCTCCTCCTCAAATTCGCTGGACATCTTGCTGTGGGTGCGGGGAGTGATCATGGGTCGAGGACCACCGATGGCCTTCTGGGTACGGTCATGGCCCTTGGAGTTTGCATCAAGAAGCATCTCGTCTTGCTGGGCGATGTATTTCTTCATATCCTCGAAGGAGTTGCGCATTTCCGCAGCGCTGCGGACAAGAGTGATCAGGATCTCGGTGTCTCTTGCATTTCGCTGGGCATCACGAACCGTCAACTGGATAACATGTTAGTACAGACTGATGTTTACTTATTACGTTTGGTGACGGGTAATTAAAAAGGTAAGATCTTACATGGTCCATGAGGGCGACGATATCCTTAGACTGAATCCTATCGATGCCTCGACCAGTCGAGCTATCGTACAGCGGCGAAGGCATTCCATGAGAATAGCCGCTCAAGTGCCGCTTATGTTTATCGTTAAACGGATCATCGACCTCCATCGGACTCCCAAGGCCACCGACGATATCATTCGACAGGTCGAATCCTTTACCCTTTGGCTCTGGCGTAGCACTGCTGTTAGACCTATGATTTGCACCAGATATGTACCCTTCATCCCGTGGATTGGGAGAAGTCATATCGAAGTGGTCGTTTCCATAGGGATTAGGACCAAGACCTTTGTCCAAATCAAAACGGTCACGACCGGGCTCTTCCGAGATCACACCCAGACCACCCGCAGCACCGTAACCGGCGCCAGGTAGATCGGCATCGTTGAGCTCGCGTTCGGGGGAGAGGAGCTGTCTGCCCGATTGGGGCGGGCTGGGCTCGTAGGGCCAATGGTCGCGACCTTCGTGCGGGACGCCGCCAATAGGGCCCTGAATAATGGAAGGGTTGGTGTTGATGTCTGATTCGGTGTCGACCATGTGGCCTATTTCAGGGATCGGGCTACCGGAGTTGGGCAGTGCATTGGCACCAAGGATAGGCCGGTCTTCTTCCTCGTCTTCCTCGTCCTCTTCAGACTGCGCAGTGCTGTGTGGTGGAGACGTCACGCCCATGCGTTCGTGGAATGGACGTTCATCAACACTTGGTGGTCCCGCGGGTTCATCATCATCAACCACTCGGTCGTCCTCGTGTTGGTGGTCAACGTCAGCATCTTCCTCATCTTCATAGGGCTCCTCTTCTTCCTCTACATGGTCATGCTCGTGCTGGTCCTCTTCTGCCTCATGTTCATCCTCTTCATTGAGATCCAAGTGTCTGTTTGGGCCCTCGCCCTCACCTTCCCCTTCATCGCCTTCCATGCCAGGGGTATAGCTCCTTGACGAGCGATTGACAAGTGGATGCGGCGAACGAGTCGAAACCTGTGAAGGATCCAAGAGAGACGCAACTGCCGACTCAACTCCAACGGGAGTATGCACGTACTGCACATTCGTAGCACGGCAACCAGCAATCTGCTGTCCCTGGTCAAGAGGATCCGTAAAAGTGTCGTCGGTATAATTAGTCATGTGTTTGGAATCGATGTCAATGTCACGGTCATGGTCAAGGTCGTGGTCATGGTCGCGGTCGTGGTCATGGTCATGGTCATGCTCGTCATGGTCCCAGTAACTAGGTGAGTTCCTCTGTGATTCACCGATATCCAGCTTGGAGCCCAGCTCTTCGTCCGGAATGGTGGGAGGATGGCGGTGGCTGTAGTCTGCCGTCCGGGTTGATCTGGCCAGATCTGTGCTTGCGGCCGAGGAGAGAGACTCAATTGACAGTCTTTGCGGTTGTTTGGAAGCTTCGTCACCTTCCTGGCCGGGAGTCAAGCTGCGATTGTGGTGCTCGTCAGCCTGATAGCTAGCCACGCTCTGAATGGGGCTGAGAGCGCGGTTATTAGAGAAGTTGAGGTCGAGGTCATGGTGTTGTGGCTCGAGGGCCTTTGGAGTTGGAGACTCGTTGTATTCACGGGTGATCTCCTCTGAGAGCCCACTGCCCAGGTCCCTGGCATGCTGGTGGTTTCTGCTGTCATCAGGGGTCATACGGCCAATGGGAGAGGCGAGTGCTCGAGGAGAGCCCCTGGACACTTCACCTTCGAGGGCGGTAGCAGTCTGGGCCGACTGCTGCGAGAGGATGGACTGTCTGGTCATATCGGAGTCAATGCCGCTGCGGAAAGGCATGGGAGCAACATCGTGCTTTTGGAAGATGAGTTCAGTATCGTTGTATCCGGGAGCTGTTCCGGCTCCGGCTCCACGACTACCGCTAGCAAGAGAGCTCTTGCTACGTTTGTGAACCCTGTCCCGGCGACCCAGGCTTGAGTTTGAATCATGGTGCTTCAGGGCTGCGGTGGTCAAGGCAGTTCCAACAATCTTAGCAGCCTCAGCATCGCGTAGGCCCTTGCTCTTCTTCCGGCTGACCCCTGGCGCTTCTACCGAGAGATGATCATGACGCGAGGAGCTCCGTTCACGACCGGGACTGGCTCGCTTCTCATGCCTTCGTTCCTTGGACCTCGAGGAGGAGTGGGATTCAGGAGACCGGACGGGCGAGCTTGTATTATTACGCTCAGCATCCAGGCCGAGGCTTCTAGAGACATCTGGAGCACTGAACCGCTTTACCAGCTTTGAGGAGGCAGCAACATCCTCCTTGGAGGACTTGTGGGCGGCGGTGCCGGCACCAGCAGCACCACGACCAGCCTTGATTCGGGCTAAAGGGTCATCTTTCTGGTCCTTCTTGAGCTCCTTTAGTTCAGGCAGGATGAGTCGACGAATGGCATCCTCGACAGTCTCGAGCAGTTTAGGGTTATTGAGGGATGATCGAGAGGTACCTGATCTGAAGGAGTACTGATCACCGTTCCCGGTCTTACCGTTGTTTCCAGACGCAAGGGAAGTACTGAGATAGCTCGACTCGGGACTAGTCATGTCTCGTTCTCTATTCTTTCCAGAGCGTTTGGAGCTGTAATCCAGGCCACCCGAGGAGCTTCCTTCTCCATAACGGTGTTTTGAACGAGTGCGGTCCCGAGAACCAGAGCCACCACTGATCTTCTCGGCGGCCTTTTGAGCAATCCTCTCACGGCTGAGACTTCGACTGCGTCTTCTGGAGGGTGTCTTGAGCAAGTCACGCAAGTCCGTGGCCGGCTCAGTCTCATCTCCACTGAGACTGTGGCTTCGATGGCGATTTGTATGAGTTTCCGAGAGCACTAGGGGCCCGTCGAGCATGCTGTCTGCGGGCATGGAAGAGATGTCCGATGTAGGCTGGATGTATCTTGACGAGACCTCGCTGTCCCTGTTGACGATCTCGATCTCTACGGGATGGCCCCGCGAGGCACCTATATCATCCGCTCCATCAGTCAGGGAGCTCAGACTACCATCATCATCAGCTCCGGCTCCTGCAGCACCACCTCTACCGGCATCCTTCGAGGATCTGGTGGGCGTGCTGAGCGAGATGCGTCTGGTATACGATGGTCTTCTCCCTCCGCTGTTTTCACTGATGTGTATGCGGTCTCTGTCTCTGTCCCTGTCCCTGTCCCTGTCTCTGGTCTTCCTGCTGGATGAAGGAGTGACTCTGACCCTGACGCTTGGCCGAGAACTGATGCCACCGCTGCCGGACCCTTTCTTGCCGCCCTCAAAGTACTCTATGAGCAACGAGGTCTGGGAGTGATGCGAGGAGCGAGACATCTTCCCTCCGCCGCCGCCTCCCCCGTCTTCGCGGTCCCTGTCCCTGTCCCGCGGCCGCGAGGAACGACGGCGGGTGGAGATGGTGATGGGGCTGCCATCTTCCGGGATGGAGTAGGACGTCTTGTCAGTCCGGCGGGAGAGGTCAGTGGCAAGGTCGGTGGCAGTGCCTGTGGTGCTGGCGACTGTGGTGTCGAGGACGGACTCTGTTGGGGCCGGGAGGATGGGTCTGCGGGTGTCGACACCCATGGTTCTCTCTGTCCCTTTCTTTTTTGGTCTCCTCTTTTCTTCAGCAGGCCACTATCATAGTCAGGTCGATGGCGGCAACGGGTATATCTAGCAAGGCTCAAGGAGTTTTATTTTTATTTCTATCTTTTGCTGTTTCGCCGTTGGCGTTGGTGGTGGTGGACGATTTGTTTGTCGGTGTAAGTGAAGAAGTAAATAAAAATAGACAACACCGAAAAAGAAGCTGGTTTCTTCTGACTAGTAAAAGCGAAGAAAAGAAGAACTCGTCTTTATCCTTGGGAGATGTCTCTGTCTGCTTTTCTCTTCCTGGCCCTCGGTCCTTCTGGTGAGGCGAGAGTGACTTGGAGGCTGCGGGTTGACGGTGGTTGGTGGTTGGCGATGCTTTGTTGTCAGCGGCGGGAGAAGGAAAAAAGCGAAGACGACGAAGGAAGAAGCCCTGCTGGTCCCTGTCGACTGACCGAGCAAGCAAACGAAGAAGAATTGAAGAGAAGAACCAGAAGGGAACAAGGATACAATTACAAGAAGACGGACCTTGAAGAGTGTAGAGAAGAAGAGCAAAAAGAGGATGTCTGTCTGTCTGTCTGCGTCCCTCCACCCCCAGCCATCAATGTCGCTTTGACTAGCGCCAGTGGACCAGCCACTCTTATTATTTACTCCGGGCTTTTTTCTTCCTTGCCAGCCTCAAGATATCAACCTAACTAAGCTACGACGGGATCCAGCGAGATGGCATGACAGCGAGAGTGACAGCGAGAGTGACAGAAGTCCGTGATGGGGGAGAGACGAGACCCCGAGAGAGCCGTTGACTGACCTTCAACAGACAGATAACCGCCATCCAGTCTCTTCTCCAAGTCTCTTCTCCAAGTCTCTGCCTCTGCTTCTTCTCTTCTTCTCTTCTTCTCTTCTACTTCTCCATCCTTCCGTCCCCCGGTCAACCAGCGTCCTGGCCCTCGTCGCCCATCCCTGCCCTTCTCCATCTCCCCCAAGGCCGCGGCATCCCCTGATTGGCCTCTGCTCCCTCTGCTCGTCTGTGGTCTTTGTCCGTGGCCTTGTCTGTGGCCCGCCTCTGCGCTCTTCTTTGGCCAGTCTCTGCTCGTTCGCTCGCTCGCTGTCGTGCCAACGCATCAACCTCCCTTTCCTGCAGGGTCGCACTAAGGTAAACTCTCTCGCCGTCGCTTGATGATCCCCGTAGCCGACTCCATCGTTAGTCGCCGTAGAGAGTACTCCGTAGAGTAGAAGTAGTAGAAGCTGCAGGAGGAGCCGTCGTAGTTGTCCATAGCTGTCTGTAGCAACCATCCTGGCGTCTCTTTCTCTCGCTTCTCTTCACATCAAACCAGCAGTCAAACATCAAACCTGCAAGAGGCGCACCATCACCAGCCACACTCACAGTCTCTCCCAGTCCTTCTCTTCTTACTTCTCTTCTTACTTCTCTCCTTTCTTCTCTCCTACTTCTCTTCTTCAACTTCTCTTCTTCCTCCTGACGCGTGTCTTCTCGTCCTGCCGGGCTGTGCAAGTCTTAAAACGACTCGCTCGGCGGTTAAAAAGGGGGGCCTCTCCTTTGACCTGTGACGCCCTCGATACGCTGTAATACAGGCCAGTTTTGCAGTGGCTTGGCATCTCGTTACGGCTTCAATACGAAAGTTACCCCGCCTGAGACAAGCGCCAAGCCTGAAGACGCAGCAAAAGAAGAAAAGAAAGAAAACGACGTCGTCGACTTTTTGACGAACTTCACGACTTCAACTTCACGACTTCATCTTCACGACGTCGACTTCAACTTCTTCCTCCTCTCGACCTATTCTGGCCTTCGTCTTATCCTCTTCTCTCGCTCCTCGCCCTCGCCTCGACCTCTCCTACCGACACTCCCGACTGCACGGAGACGCTCACTCGCTCGCTAGTCTCCTGCGCTCCCCGGCTGACGACGCATCTCCCGGCCGCCCCAGACTCCACGATAGTCCAGACCGGAAGACAGCAAAACAGGAAGACATTGAGAAAGAAGACACGGAGACGGACGACAAACAGATAGACAGACAGACGCAGACACAGATTGAAGTCTCGCTGGCCGACTTCGCAGGGGATGACGACGCCCAGCTGCTAAGACATCACCACCAGCCACACGACCGTCCCAGACCTCATCTCACCTCCGGCAAAGACAAGACACCCTCACACGACACACCAAGACTCACGACAAACAACTGCCAAAATGCATCTAACGCCGTTACTCTCGTTCCTCTTCGCGCTGCTTTCCTTCTCCCGTCTCGCGGCTGGCCTCAAGCTCATCGAGTCCAAGTCCCTCACGCCCTGCACCAACACCGCTACCCAGAACAACGCCGACTTCACCGCATCCGAGTTCAACATCGCCTTCACCCCGGAGAACCGCACCCTACGTGTCAACTTCCATGGCGTCTCCTCCATCAAGGGCTTCGTCAATGCCCGCATCGAGCTCTTCGCCTATGGCTACCCGGCCCTCGACCAGCGCTTTGATCCGTGCAAGTCCGGACTCGACCTCCAGGGCCTCTGTCCCATGACGGCCGGGCCCATCGACCTCATGACCGACTTTGTCGACGTCTCAGACGAGGTCATCAACAAAGTCCCTGGTTAGTCTTTTCAGTCTCTTCTTGTTGTCCATATCTGCTGCTTCGTTCTAACGGACTACTAGGTATTGCGTATAATGTCCCCGATATCGACGCCAAGTTCCGGGCCTACATCTATGCTGCTGATTCTGGATCAACCATCGCCTGCTTCGAGGGACAGCTCTCCAACGCCAAAACAGTCTACCACAGAACCGTAGGATGGATCGTCGCCGTCATCGCTGGCATCGGCCTCATTGCCTCTGCCATCACCTCGGGTCTCGGCCACTCCAACACAGCCGCCCACGTAGCTGCCAATGCCCTCTCGCTCTTCAGCTTCCTCCAGGCTCAGGCCATGATCGGTCTCACCTCCGTCACCTTGCCGCCTGTCGTCCAGGCTTGGACCCAGAACTTCCAGTGGAGCATGGGCATCATCCACGTCACCTTCATCCAGAACATCTGCACCTGGTACCAGCGCGCGACGGGCGGAACCCCAACTAACGTGCTCAACTCTCCCTCCACCACCTCCATCCAGATCAAGAAACGCTCATTGGAGTACATGCGGAATGTTGTCTTTACCTATCCCAATGGCCTGACCAAGCGTGTCAACAATGAACCCACCGTCGGAGAAACTATCAACAACATCGTCCTGCGTGGCATCGATAGAGTAGCCTACCGAGCCAAGATGGAGACCACAAACGTCTTCATGACCGGCCTGCTCTTCTTCGTTATCTTCGTCACCTTTGTCGTGCTCCTCGTTACCGCCTTCAAGGGCTTCTGTGAAATCGCCGCCAAGAAGGGCTGGATGAAGAGTGACAAGTTCCAGGACTTTAGGAACGGATGGAAGATTGTCATGCGCGGAATCCTCTTCAGACTGGTGCGTTTCTCTCTCTCTCTCTCTCTCTCTCTCTCTCTCTCTCTCTGTTCTTTGCTTTTCTTTTCTCCCACGTCTTTTTCCCAGATTTTGTGCTTGAATTGCATCTAACATATATACAGACCTTGATTGGCTTCCCTCAAATGGCAATTCTCTGTCTCTGGGAGTTCACCCAGGTCGACTCCCCAGCCATTGTTGTCCTGGCAGTCGTGATGTTGCTCTCCATCATCGGCTCTCTCGGCTGGGCTGCCTTCAAAGTCATCAACCTCGCAAAGAAGTCCGTCCAGATGCATAAGAACCCAGCCTACATCCTCTACTCTGACCCTTCCGCCCTCAACAAGTGGGGGTTCCTCTACGTCCAGTACCGGGCTACTGCTTACTACTGCGTCGTCCCGCTTCTCGCCTACATCCTCATCAAGTCCATGTTCATCGGCCTCGCCCAGAAGGCTCCCTACGTCCAGGCCATCTCCCTCCTCATCATCGAACTGGCCGTCCTCGTTGGTGTCTCTATCCTGCGGCCGTGGATGGACAAGAAGACAAACATCTTCAACATCTCCATTGCCGCCGTCAACTTCTTCAACGTCATCCTCCTCCTATTCTTCAGCGAAATCTTCAAGCTCCCAGTAAGCATACTCTATCCCATAACCCCAAATAATATACAATCACTAACTAACGTCCCCAGGGCCTTGTCGTCGGAGTAATGGGCGTAGCCTTCTTCGTCATCAACGCCGTCTTCGCCCTCATCCTTCTCATTCTCGTCCTTATTGCGTCCGGATACGCCATTCTCTCCAAGAACCCCGATACCCGCTACCAACCCATGCGCGACGACCGCGGCTCTTTCATCAAATCCCACACCCAACTCACCACCGAACTCGACGCCCTCGGCGCCACCGGCCCGCGGAGAAGGAAGTTCAATGAGTCGAAGGACGACTC
>NW_003456428.1:2138364-2159020 GCF_000151425.1 Trichophyton rubrum CBS 118892
AGGACGACTCAACCTCCCTCTCAGGCCAATCCAATACCCGCACTCCCATCGACACTCACTCTGCAAACGATCCGCACCGTCCTGGCCAGGGATACCCCAACCGTCCCGTGCACTCCCCAGTGGACCCATCAGTCCCTCTCTTCCCATCAAGCGCATCAACGCACTCCGGACACTCACAAAGAACAAACATGCCCCCCGGATACCAACAGCCTGCCTTCCAGGACTCGGTATCTACACATTCCTCACCATACCGCCACAACCCTTCCCCCGCCCCAGGCGGGTATAATGCCTCTCCATACCCTCGCACAGGCTCAGCGAACCCCCACGCAGCCAGATCACAAAACAATGCTAGCCCATGGCAAAGGGGCGCCGGTTACGACTAAACGTTGCTTTTCCTAGTTTTTTCCTTTCATTTTTTTTTTTTTTCTCTTGTTCGTTACCATCCCACAGTTTACCAAGGCCTGGATTCTGTTTCATTTCCTCTTGCATTCCATTTCATTCACCCCTTTTACCATTCAGTGTACAAATATTTCACTTCTCCCCCTTTACTGCCCCACTGCACACAACAACGGCCGGCAAATTACTCATGGAAACTATGGACTGGATTCATGGAGTTTATCTTTTTTTTTTTTTTTTTTTTTTGTGCTCTTTTCTTCTCTTCTGGTCTGATACTACATAACCAAACCACAACCCCTTAGTTAGTCATCCTTCCCTTGTGTCTCTGCCTTCTATTAAATGGCCTTGCTATTTCCTTTGCGTTTTTCATTCCTCAAGTACTATGGGATATTACCTTGCCTGGTTCTGCTTTTTTCCCTAACCTCTTGCCCGTCTTCCTATCTGTTTCATATGGGTCTCACTCACACTCACATTGCTTTGCTCATTTCCTTGCTGTTTTACTCATCGTCTGTTCTTTTAACATCGGATAGAGAATGATAAAAGACTACTTGATGTCTGTACACATATGTTATAGACACAGATGTTAAATCTCGTCATATGTCTTTAGATGTAATCATTATACGTTTCTCAGGCATATATTTTGTCTTTTGACTGAAATCAGACCATCATGCCGCTTTAGTAATCTATGTTTTGGAATCATCATTGTGTAATCTTGACCATAACTCAGTTTAATACTTAAAACTCCAAGACACAATTCCTACTAAGACAAACGCTATAAACTACAATATACAAACAGGGAAAAATGCCAAGTCAATGAATAATATCATTCATTCACTTCGACTCGCCCATCCCCGGCGGGAACCCTCCTGGCTGCTGCTGCTGCTGCCCCATTCCAGGAGGCGGAGGAGGACTAGTGCTAGAACCAGGTGCTTGACCCGGGGCCTGGCTTGGGAAAGGTGGTAAGGGAGGCACACCGCCAGGCGCCCCTGGAGGCGGAAACTGGAAATTCGGCGGGAACCCACCTGGTGGAGGAGGTGGGAAAGGCAAACTACCAGGCGGCATATTCGGAAGGGGCATTGGAAGTGGGATTGGCTTGTCGTTGGGTCCCGGGGTGCCGGTTGGTGGGAAAGGGGGAGGGAAAGGCATACCGCGGCCCCCAGGGGCTGTTGAGAACAGTCAGTTAGTTTTCTAGCTGGTTGTGGTTGTGGTGTGTGGGCGTGGGCGGGGGATGCTTACGTGGTATCATTCCGCCTGGTGGTGGAGGTGCGCCTGGAGCTCCTTGCATGCCTGGTACGCCGAATGGTGGAGGAGGTAATGAGCCTGGCTGGCCTGCGGGGAGCGTAAGTAAGTCAGTATGTTCGTGCGCTGGTATAAGTTACTTAAGATGTGAGGATTCTTACCTGGGAATCCAAATGGGAGAGGAGGGTATCCCGCTTGTCCGGCTGCGTGCTGTAGCATAGGATTGGAACTTGCCTGGCCCTCTGCGGCGTATGATGAGGTGATGGAATCGATCACCGACTGAGCCTTTTCATGTCCGATTTCTAAACGCAGACAGTCAGTATCGATGGATTTGCAACATGGTATAATACCGTGTAGAGTATTCTTAGCACGAGGTGCCCTACCCTGGTAATATTGGACGACGTTCTTCAAATGGTTTTTGCCTGAGTTGTGAGCTTTTCGCACGCTCATTGAGTCGTGTGTGAGGTATACATCGCAATAATCGCCTGAGAATCAAGGTCACCACAAGTTAGCATACATTCATGCCACATATTCTCCCCCGTCTAGTCAATATATATATATATATGGTGTATACGGCTAGGGGTGGTTTGCGCAAAGAAGTTGACCTACAAAAGAGTGCATGGGACATTAGCTTTGGGGTTCAAGATACAAGAAGGGTCCAGGAGAACTTATATTTCGGCATGATGACGGCCAGACAGCTGCACTTCTCCTTGTCTATATTCCCCACGCGCAGCACTGTCACTCAGTATAGCGGAGGTAGCTCGCCTGTCGAGTTTCGAACCGCGGTTCCTTCGTCGTTCAATTGGTTTTGGGCTCAAATTTCGCGAGTCGCTACTTGGTTTGCGTGTGCGTCCCTGTCCTTAGGCAATAGCTGAATCTGTATCAAGCTATGGAATCATCAAGCGCATAATATTTCTGGCTCTCTTCGCAGCCAGGACTTCGTTATCATAAAATTGTTCGAGATATCCAGAACTTATTGCGGTCTTTGGATGCCCATTCGGGACTAGCGCATTAAAGCTTATTCATGTTTGCACTGTTTGTTTTTATTCGCTTAGTCATGTTTTCATTACGTGATGCATCCGAGATTCTAACAAAACCTACTCCAAAATCAATACTTCAACCACCACCTCTAGATCATTTATCTATCCCCAGCTGATTTCCCGTTTACAAGCAGATCCCGAAAAAAAAAAACACATTACTTAGGATGTTAAATCTCTTTGCACTTTCACTTGGATCTTATTATACCCAGGTTTTGTCTGCCCGTTAAAACAATCTCGGACGATTGTCACGTTTTCCTCTGTTGTCTCAAACAGTGAAAGATCAAATCGTCGGATAATGGTAGCCAGTCCGATGTAACACCAGGCGTAGGCCATACTGCTCGTTGAATTAGCAGAGATGTCATTATTAGGAGAAAATTAAAAATTCCAGTGAAGGGCTCATACTTTGGACCCAAACATCCTTGACTACCCTTCGAGAAAGGCACATAGCATTCATCCATCTGTGACCGCTTAGGTCCTTGCTGCATCCATCGCCCAGGAGAAAATAGTAACGGCTCTGGGAAGACAGACGGGTCTCTCAGTGTCAGATATATAGACATGCTAATCGGTGTCTATAGCATTGGTTATAACGTCAGCTTCAGAATCAATCGAGGGAAAGAATAAAAGATGGGACTATACCCCTGCTGGTATCTTCCAGTTACCGTACTCCAGGATCTTGTCTGGACTAATACGTGGAAGCCGAGAAGTGACAAGCGCAGTTATGCGAAGTCCTTCTTTTATAACTGCGGTCTATACCCCCTTATGTGAGAAGTTCTGTGTGCCACCAGGGACTTGACGGAATCTGCTTTGACTCACCAAGTATGGAATATTCTCAAGCATAGCTAACGAAGGGTCAGACCGCGCATCGGGAAGAGCGTACACGAGTTCTTCACGCAGTTTCTCATGTACTCTACGATTATTCAGTATATGATACAATATGATAGCCAGGGCCTGCGAAGGAGCATCCGTTCCAGCTACCATAAGGAACAAAGCGTCATCCGTTAATCTTTTAAGGGTTCGTTCCGCGACTGGGTGCTTTTCGTTATGCATGAGCTCGGAGAAAATACATGATTCTTTGATCCCGTGTCGGTTCGTCTCATAAACGTGCTTTACACGCTGTTTTACTGCCTAAAGCAACTGTTAGCAAAGTCCAGGCTAAAGAAATATTTGATATTGCAGCAGGTCGTACGCTTTCCATAAATTCTATATGCCGGGTTGTTGGTACCACAAGTGAGGTTATCCGAACAGGGAGAGCGCGAAAAACGCGAATTAGAATGGGGAAATGCCTGGTGAGGAGGAACTTTCCAAACGCTCCAGTAACTCCATCTTTCCACTTGTCGTCCAGAACCTTCTTTTGAAGCACGTTAAAACAGTTCGACTTTCCAAATGCATACTGGGAAACAATATCTACTGCAAGAGATACGAAACATTGATGTAGTTCCAAAGGCTCGTCATCCTTCAATGCGTTCCTTATATGCCTGCAAAGCAAATTGACTTTCTCTTGAATGACTGGCTCGAGGGTTCGAATAGCCGGTTTGGACAGATACGGACTGAGCATCCCCCTTCTCAATCGATGGTGGTTGTATCCAGCCGTTGAGAACAGCGAGTTCGGAACCCCCGCAGACAGGAACCAAATATACTTATCCCGTTTCATAGTCGGTCCGGTGTAAATAGTGTTGTAGTAAATGGGGTCTTTAACGTGAAGCTCATAGGGGTTGATTCGGACAATTGGCCCGTACTTTTCGTGCATTCTATCAATCTCCCACATGAACTTGCCACCACGGATCACATCGAAGTACATTTCATACCATCGGGTCATGGCGGCCAGCTTGGGTCCTGGGAACTGAGATAGGGGAGAAAAATAAAGGCGGTATGTAACCAGGCATATTCCGTAAATACCTGAAAAAGTGAGGAGAACAAGGAAATAGTTAAGTGTTGTCATATGAACCAACTCAAAGCAACTGGAATCCATCCTGAGTGTTTTGTCGTCTGATAGATTAGTCGAAAGGTAAGAACAATTGGGGATTGACATTAATCAGATTCAAAAAGTTACTGCAGGGTACTTATTCAAGATGTACTAACTGAATCGAAAATTTCAGTTAAAGTAGTCCGCAGCCATGCAGACTACCTAGCAGCCACGTACCCAATCGTCGCCTATTTCTGTACAGCACGATAGAGGGTAGTGGGACTTTGACTCGCCGAAATATTGACTGAGTAAGGCGATGTGATGATGGCCAGGAGTGCAACTACTATACTAAGATAAGCGTAGTTCTTTGCGAAACAATTATGAACTCCATCTACGTGAGGATGACCGTGAAGATCAAGATACGGCGTAGTGATCAATGGTGCTCAGCTCCAAGTATAGAAAAGCTCTTCATCCACTGTATGTACTCCAAAGCTCTGTATTTGCTCCAGTAGCCATGAGACTTGCCACCGTACCCCGCTCCTCAACAGTTTAATATTAACAGACAAGACAGAATGGAAATTATCTTGACGAGTTGGTGCAATCGATATTAATATCAATAACAGTCATTATTTAGCAAGAGGCCTCCTAAAGCCTAGACATCAAAGCGTCAAATTTCTTATCAAACTCGTCCATTCCTGCCCTAAACAGGCTGAACCCTTCAGCCGAGCATTTCTTTTGGAGGGTGGACTCGAATCCTGTCTTCTCCTCGTTAACTCGGTCGGCCACACGTTTAGCAACAAGAGTACCACCGGGAACGGCCTTGATGAGGGGGACCTAAAAACCTTTAGCTAAAATCTACGGCAATAGGGCAGTTCAGAGAGAGCGTACTTTGGTAGAAGTAGCATCAATAGCAGTTGTCAGGCCAATGATCAGTCGTTCAATATGAGGTCTTCCGTCAAGCTCGTCTTGCTTAGATAAAGGAGCCATGCCCTCAAATCTAGCCCGCCCCTTTTTGGCCATGTCACAGACGTCATAAATATCGTTGGTAACGGACATGAGCTCAGTAATACCTCCTGGCGACTGGGCAATCCTCTGTGAAAGACCTTCGATAGAAGCGCTGATAGGGTCGAGGTCGCCGATAGCCTCAGGGACAGAAGAGAAAGTAGAAGGGAGGGCAACGACCTGGGCTGCAAGGGCGGCAGCCGCCAATGTGAAGTATTTTGCGAACAACATAGTGTTGAGAGTGAGCTATTGACGTAGCACTTTGTTGGAACGAATTATCAATGACTGAGAAATGTAAGGGACAAACGTAAAAATCATGCTGATTACAGAGGGTATATGGGTGGATTTATAGGCATGACTGACGCTAGAAGCGCCAAACAAGGGGACGAGCTACTCTGGCCCAAGCAATCAAGAGGAGGCTTGATTCTTGCCACTTCACTTGCCAGTTGGTATTAGGGTATTCATTTTGGGCTGGCTGGCTGGAAATTTCGTAGATCCTCATAACACTTGACTCCTGCAGGAGCTATAACTCAGAGAATGCGCACCAGTGTTGCCTCGAAGATTTGAAGGAGACAACTAAATGGCCTTTCCTCAGAGATGGCGCCCTGATAGACATGTGTTCCTCTCGAGCATGGCTTGCAGATTAGTTGGCTGTTAAACCGACTATTTGCATGACAAGAAGTTTACTTCTTGCTGTGAAGGTCACGATGTGGTAAGATTTAACTAGCTGGCTCGCCGTGGATGAAATCCCTGGCACAGGGTTGGCGGGACGGGACCCATCTTAAAGCCGCGCGCTAACCGGATGCGGCCAAGTCAGCACATCACTTGAAAATCAACACTCGAACTTCATCTTCCCAATTTTGGGTCTTCCAGTGGTTGGCTGGGCGTCTGCTTTTGCGTCTACAGGAGGAGATTATATGGCCCATATCGAGTTCGTGTATGGAATGCAAATGCAAAGGATAAGAATAGTTTCGTGGTCCCGTTACCAAGTCCCTCCCACACCTTCCCTGGACTGTCTGTCCCAATAGCAGGCGTGCATCCAAGCTGACGGAGAACGATAACCAGACCTGCGGATATGGTAGGGGTTGGACAGTTTACTGAGCAAACAGAAGACACATAGGAGAGCGGTACAAATTGTCCAGGAAATTCCAATACCCTCTGGTATACTTCGTATTCCGTACGAAGTATGAAATCTTTCCGGTAATTTGGCCTCCTCCTGAACCCGACTGGAATTACACCCTGTGGTATTTTTGCAGAATATTACGAAGTACTCCGTACTATGTGAAATATTTCGGCCTATAATTAAAGATGATCATATATGGGACATCAAGGGACTTTCGGAGTACATCGTCAACTACAGTTACTTCGAGAACATAGTCAATATTCGTACCTGTCCTTTGACTCCACGTCAGATGCAAAGATAGAAAAATAGTACTCCGTAAAGCACAGTCTCCAAGAAACGCAACAGCCGAGTTTGACTTTGAACTCGCGGCACTGTAAATCTATAATGACTAATGACAACTGTGTTTATGAAGAAACAGAATGTAGACTGGTTATTTTCCCCAGATCTTATAATGACCGCATAGCGATACCCTTTACTAATCCGGCGAGTGGGGGTTAGCAGTTGCGAGGGCGGCGGTTCTCGCGCCATGTGGCATAAAAGTTGCTCTAAAGTACCTAAAATTCACTGTAATCGCTATTCATCCGCCTTGTTGTAAACCTGACTCAAACTGTATCTCTTTCAGTTATATAAATTGGAAGCATAGATAGAGCATTATACGGAGTACCTAGATGGCTATAGATTATTCTTCTCCTTGGCTCCTAGTTTTGTTGGACTTCACACCTAGGCATTGATGGATATATAATCACAAAAAGGAGTTTAAGCCTTGGATGCAACTAGTTATGCCAAAAACATACGTTTTACACCAGACTCATAATCCGGATGACGCAACAAACAGCAGCATTGACACTATACTGAACTACGAGGTAATCGACGGACTAGAGACCACAGGCAAAAGACCCGGGATCTGCAGAGTAAGACTAATGTCTACTCCGTAGCAATGAATGTAGATTAGACAAGATACTCAGCAGACTAGGCATATATTCGGCTTATGCACCTCACTGGCAATAGCCGGAGGCGAGTGACCGGATAAAGTGCACGGCCACTACACTGTGCTGGAAGTTTTGCACACCATAGAGCCTCTTAAGGTTAAATCGTCAGCATTGGATATGGGCCCGATGAAAGATGCATGTTGGGCCGGCCGCGACGGAAATGGGCATGGGCCAAAAAGCTCGTTGTATTGCATGTCGTTATGCATAAGGCCATATAGAATGGTGCCCTGTGCCTCGAAGGCATCTCTCCGTGGGGTAACGTAACCCCCACGTGCGTACTTGCACGTTTTGAGTTGGGAGGATGTTTTTTCGTAGGCCTCTTTTAAATACCGATTTCACTAGCACTAGCTATTGAAGTTTAGTCCTTTCGTATACGGAGATCCAACGCGTTGTAAGAGATGGGCAAGTACCCCAAATTTCAGGGAACGCGAGGGTCTATAGTGGTCCCAGCCCTATCAATTGTTAACCAAGTGTGAACATAATGGCCTCCATCATGCAACTGTGTATGATTCATCGTAGTTAAAATAAGGTTGGCTTGGCCGATTATATTTCAGAGCTCAGCTCCCTCTTTTCGCACGATGTTGAAGAGGATATCAGACCAGTATCAAAGCTAGCTAAGACGGTATGAATCGGAAGGTTGACACTTCTTTTATGCGCAAGGAAGCGGTCCACTACCTTATTAAGGCTTGATAGGCTCTTTTCGGATAGTTTGATTAACACGGGACACCTTTGGGAGAGGGGGCTGCTTGACGAGGGAATCGAAGGATGTAGACCAAAGTTAGTTTTCGTGGGTATTATGTTTTGAATCATATTCCTAGCTCATTAGATCTTGCGGCGCGATGATTGAAGCAAGCGAATACGTATTATTTAAATCGTGAGTGTCCAAATCTCGTCTCATCATGTTGCAATAATGATACAAGTACTCCGTACGCCTATAAATTCGTCGTTTCTCTTCGGCTTTGCTTCATAAATGCCACGCTAACCCTCTCTAGGTTAGTATACCACGTGATCCATTAACAGCCCTGGAGACTCAAAATTATCGTGACAAAAAAATGACAAACCGTTTGTTTCAACACGGCGTTTGATGCGAGTAAGAAACTAGGGAAAGCTCCCCAGCTGTCGTGTCACCAGTTGTGGTTGCAAGGGCCCCTCAATGCTGAAGGGTTCCCCTTGTCGCATCACTCGCCAAACCTGGGGCTGGAGAAGAGACACTCGGGAGGGATGTCGGTTTCAAGCCGAACCCCAGGCCTTCCCCGCTGAAGCAGACGATGATGAAGAAGCATCATCATCCTCGCTGTCCGTGAGAGTGCATCTTGTGAGCATTCTTTCTTTTCTCTCAAGCCGCGTAATTAGCTGGCGCTGGCATTTCTCGGTTCGGAAGTTGACGAATTAATTCTCAACGTATGCTTTTCGTGATCCTACATGACCATTCAGCAGGTACGCGAAGTAGACTTCCAGCTCTGAACCATGGACTGACGATCAGCTAGGGGAGGTCTGATTATTCTCTCACCGTAGCATATACTTATATTAGTGTTGCAGTCAAGGTGATCAAGCCTCTTACTCCGTCTAGTGTCTATTAATGAAACAACGCAACATCACGGGCGGCGATGGGCTAAGTATACTATACTATAACCTCATATACTGAGCATGAAGTATATACATGGGTCAATTTACAGAATCAACGCACCTACGGATGATTTTTGGGATGTAGAAGCACGTATGTGAAAAGAGGTCAGCTGCATATATGGAAGTTATTCTTGACCGCGAAAATTAAGATTTCTTTGGGTCGGATTCGGAGCATTTTGTGTGGCTCTTCGGGTGATGGGATTTTTCCACTCTGCAGCCAGTCAGAAAAAAATGTGACAAGAAAACCTTTCTTGACAATGCAAGAGGGCGGGTATTCGAAAATAATAATCCAGAAAAAGGAATGGCTTCGAATATGTGCAAGTTGTTGGAAGTTTCTGGTAGCCACCGTGGAGCAGCGATTCGAAGACACTGGATGCGGTGGAGTCACAAGGAGGCGCTGTCCTGGTCACCCAGCTGTATCAGGTGATGGAGAAAAATACACCCCCTAAAGGAGCCAGAGCCCTAGCCTGATCAAGCGACTCCAAGCCTTTTGGGCTTTCTTGAAGAAGGCAAGAAAAGCACTGTTGGGACGGGTCTGTCCGCAAAGGTTACGCTTGTTGTCTACCGGCATACTCGGAGGCAAGAGCTGTGAGCTGGCTCGGCGGTATTAGCGCCTAGGTGCTGCAGCCCACTCACCAAAGGCCTTTCAGCCAGCTTGGGCCATGGCCCTATATGCGTGTACGGAGCCGTGGAGGAAAAGACAGCAATGATTCCCGCTTGCTGCTTTACGCTGGACACTCGCCCCGCAGGTGACCCCCTTGCAATGCTCGTCGCTGCGCCGCGAGTGGCCGAACTAGTGTCAGGTTGGCGATGGCCAAATCCACTCACGATCGCCAGAAAGCGCCTCTGACGAAAGGAATCTTGCTGCCCAGGGCCGGAATGTTGGGGGAATGCAAAATGCAACAGCAGCTCTCAATCTGTGCACGCACTCTGAATCGTGGGAGTAACAAGACTTTTCAAATGAAGCCTCACTTCCACCTGTGGCTACAGGGCCTGGTAATTCGCGAGTACAGGGATCAAGTTGTCAATTACATGCGATGAAGGAACGTCAGGCATTCGATCCATGAATAATAATGGTCTCCATTTCTCCAACCGAAGTGCTTGCAAGCTAGCCGCAGGAGCAGGAGCAGCCCGAAGGGTCCAGGCCCTCCCCTCCCATGCCAGGAAATGGGAGAGGAAAAGAAAAAAGAATATACGGAAAAAAAGACGTGACTGACAGGGGCCTTGTTCACTCCTTTCCTGGACTTACTCCGGAGCAATTTCAGGAACATAGTTGCGGATACAGATACATAAGTTGCTGGAACCGCTCCATCCCATTCCATCCGGGTCCTCGCCTGAGAGTTACCATCGTCATTCCCCAACCAACGACCGTCATCAAAACAACTTTCTTGTTTGCCGTTGTGACGCAGCACAACAAACTTTACCTCCTTTCTGGCCGTTCTTTCCTCGCAATTCGAGTCTCAACATCCTTGCCTTCAGAAACCCAAATGGCTTACTTATAATCCACAGGCTGCTGCACACCTTGGTGGCGGGTAATTGCACAATTATTGTCGAACTCAACACCTTTTTGTTGTTGTTTTTTTGGCAATTAATTTTGTGCTTTATATTTCTATAAAAAAACCGCTTTCCCCTTTATTTCTCTCGCTTGCCTGCACGTATAACAGGAAGCTGTTCCTGCTGGATTCTACACAATCGTGCTCAACCAATTTCACCCAACAAGCCTTTCCAAGGTTTCACAATGCCGGCATATCGGATGCTTGATCTCAATCCCTTATCAGCCCAAGAAAATACCATGTACTCTGGACGCGGGGGAGCAGGGAATTTTCACCCCCTCAAAAACAGCGCCATACTGCCCTCGAGCTCGATATCAAGCACTGGCACGCTCTCCTCCCGTCTAGGCTTTAATGCACGACAATTGCTCCCAGGTGGTCGCGGAGGACTTGGCAACTTCCACAGCTCATCGGAGTACGCGATCTTTAGCTTCGATGAGGAGCTTGAACAGCAATTAAAGCGCGAGAAGGACGTCGCTCCCGTCTTCCATATCGGCCGAGGAGGCGCTGGCAACATGGCAGCCGCCGCCGTCCCAGACGCTCCTATCATGAACCTCTCCAAGAAGCGGTGTGGCACAGGAAGCGTGGGAAGCTCGTCAGATGGCAGCTCGTCTAGCGGAAAAGTCAAAGATTGGCCGCGAAGGAATTTAGATTCATGGCGCGGAGCCTTGAAAGGGATGCCATCGTGATCAATGTGACCCGGGGACGGCTTCTGCCTACGTATCCCCGCTACCGCCGGCTGTCGTTCCCGCCCTTGGCGACCAAACGCCAGTCAAGAGCGATGTCGACATGGGCTTCTCCAGCTTCTCCTCTTTCTTGCATTTCCTTCGATCATATGCATCCCCACCGATTTGCTATCGTTGTATATCATAGCGCCATCTGAGCCTTTTTTTTTTTTTTTCCCTTCTCTCTCTTTCCTCACTCTCTACTTTCCTTTACAATTATATTAACGACCGATACGACATTCACGATTTACCCTGCCTTGTCTTGAGGAGAGGGGAACAAAACAAAAACAACAGCTGCTTATTGGGTTGAAAGCATTTTTCAATTGCCTCGCAATATCCAGCAACTGGCTTTCCTCTTTTTACTTCTCTCGCTCCAGGGACGCAAGCGTTTCCTTTTTATCATTTACTTACAACCTCCTCCGCCAATGACGATATACAAATTATCTGGCCGATGAACCAACTCTTGCAATATTCCGATGTTTTTGACATGCTCCAACAACCAATGCGTCCCCCCAGACGAATCAACTCACACAACCCATTGCTGTACACCTGATTCATGTCATACATTGCGCCTCTTGGGTGAGCAGCGAGTTATAACTATTCACTTCCTGATGGTATGACCTGGGCCGAGCATGTTTCATCGAGCCACTTGGGAAAGATTAAAAAGCGTTCATTGCTATTTTAGAATACATATATTCGCTCTCCGACCGACCGACTGCCATGTCCGGTGGGATACTATGGGAAAGATCAATTAATTAGACTTGATGTTCTTTCTAGACATTTTGAAATCAATCCCAAGTTGTAAAGCGCTGGTATAAAGCTAATCCAGGTCATTATTTGCCGTAGGGGTCTCTAAACCAATAATGTCTCTGCTGGGATGTGTACATATAAGTATGTATGTGTGTATGCGTGATTTCATTCCCATACTCTCGCTGTCTTACCATCGGAGCCACAGTCTTACACAGATCGACCAGACGGATTCATAATGCAAAATAATAATAAAAAAAAAGAAGAAGAACAGACAATAGCCATCTATGGTTAGTAAAAAAGGTATAGGTATCTTTAAGAAAGGAATAGAAGCAACATATAACACACTGGAAATGCAGTTATTACCAGGCCTAAACGAGCTGCGACAGTAGAGAGGGAGCGTGTACGTGCGAGGATGAATTGACGCAGGGATATCATTAAATTGAGAAAACTGCTCCAAACACATTCCTAGGATTCACGAAAACAGCGGCAAGATCAACATGTCAAGTGAATTTCGTATGGATTATATCTGGGTTTTCATGCCAGTCATCAATGCTGACCCACATCTGCCGGATAAAAGAATGAGTATCAGCCATTACGTAGTGGCATATGGTGTGCTGGCAAGGGAGGAAAGGCGACATAGCATGGGACATACCTTTCTGAACGTGCTTAGGCCAGCCAAAATACTCCCGCCAATCCAGGTACTGTACTTTCTCTCAGGGGGTGCAAAGATCTTAATCCTCATGTCTTTGACTGCTAACCGCTGCACCTCGTGAAGGAGACGGTCGCCAAATCCTTTACATAGTGTAGATCCGCCAGACAGTACTATGTTGGCGAATAGGGACTTTCGAAGGTCCATGTCTGTCCTGTTTATGGCATCTACGACGATCTGGTGCACACCAGGATACTCGAGACCAATTATCTCGGGGTCGAAGAGGATTTCAGGAGCTCGGAATCGTTCAACACCGATCTTTACGTGAGCCGGTCGGTCAGCCATTAAGTCCTATAACCACACGACGGCGACAACAACGAAACAATGTAAAGGAGATGAATTACCTTCAGCTTATGCCCGTCTGGCAGAACATATTCCGCCATCTTTGAGTCCGCCTTTCCGCCATTCGTTGACCATTCCTTTTCTTCTTTGCGGGGGTCCATGGCTACATATCCGGTCTTTTCTTTAATCATGCGCACCACCTCCTTTTCGGCACTTGTATGAAAGACATATCCGCTCTTTCGCAAAAGCAACTGTAGATATTCGGTTACATCACGGCCAGCAACGTCTATCCTTCGTATACTGCTCGGCATGGCGAATCCTTCATACACGGGGACCGCATGAGACACTCCATCTCCCGAATCGAGCACAATTCCCGTTGTTCGTCCCGAAGCGTATAGTGACAGCACTGCCTGGATTGACGTATATAGGGCGGGGATGTTGAACTGCTCAAAAAGAATCTGTGCAGCAGTATCTCGGTTTGTTCGAGGGTTTAATGGCGGCTCCGTCAAAAGCACTGGGTGCTCTTCACTTAACGTCTTCAATTCCCCTTCGTACACCCATTGCCATATTTTTTCCATGTCATCCCAATCAGTGACAATGCCGTGTTCGAGGGGGTATCTGATCTTCAGCAGTCCGCGTAGCTCTTGTGCTCTCTGCCCGATAAACACGTCTCCTTCTAGAGCTCCGGCAAGTACTCGGGGGTGTTTTGGCCGGCCGACGAACGATGGGAAGTAGCATTTAGGGAGGTCTTCGCCTGCAAATCCGGCGCGAATCGTACCACTACCATTGTCTAACACTATCGGGGCATTGTGCAGAGCCGTGTCTGCCATGGTAGAGGAGGGAGGAAGGGAGACGGCCGCTCGCGATTATTTATTGTTGTCCGCAGCTAGGTTTCGAGTTCGCGTCTGGTTTAAGATATCGGTCACCTCGGGGAACAAAAAGAACTGCTGGTATTGTACTATCACGTCTAGAAAGATGCAAGCAATATAGAATACCGGGACGAGGGACTATATTCAACAGGTGTTGGTGGTCAAGTGTCAGAAATTAAGTCAAACTGCTGGAGTCGTAAACATTTCGTTTTTCTGGCACCAGGGGGAGCTCGACCTTAGGGCTTTTCTTGGCTTCGGCGCCCCCCAGCTGGATGCGGCTTTCCGGGGTCCTTGCTCTAACTGCAGGTTACACTGTTGACATGATGAAAGGCGGCTTTAGAGAGATCGAGCCTGTTGTTTACATGTGTGTATATACATGGGATACGAGAAAATGCGGTAGTGATGGATGAATCCGGAGTATATAATGCAAAAAGGATCAGGATGCCAGCTGATTCAGGGGCATCAAAATCCGACTCAATAATATAAAATATTCTTCCACGGGCAGTTTTTGGAGATAACTAGCCCGTCCAAATCAATCAAGGGAGAATTCCAACTGTTCACTCTTAATCGAGGAATCCAAGCTCATCTTCCATCACCCAAGCTAACCCCTTAGAATCTGTGCCTTCACGCTTGGGAGGCCATGAATGGATCTTTTCGCGGAGCTTCTCTGCTTCATGGAGAGCACCAGCAAGTCTCCTATGTACAATGTTAGAGCTTCTATTTCAAGGCCGATTTTTTTCTCAAGGGAAATCCATACCCAAGCTTCCCGTGAACTACATAATTTGCGGAAGCTAACTCCGTTGCAAGCTCTGCCTGATGGTTGTGCATCAATGCTGGATTTGGCACCACCATGAGAGGCAGACCAAGCCTCAGCACCTCCAATATAGTCCCAGACCCTACAGTAGTCAGGAAACAAATCAGTCTTTACATATTCGGACAGCTAATAATCTGTGTTACAGTTGGTCTAGTTTACCTGCATGGCTGATGACAAGGCCCTCGGCTGTATTGGTGCTTGGATTTGCTTTGGCAGCGCACATCTCATCCTTGAGGCCGTTTATATTGAAGTCGAAGCCGGTCAGGGTCAGCCCATAATTATGAAGTACTTCATTTTCATTGTCCTTGACGAAAGAGCGGAATAGTTCGTCTCCATGCCGGCCGTACTGGATGGTTAGATTGGTGTAATTGTTTACCTTGAGAGCAGCCAGAAAATCCAGATGAAGGATCTCTCGAATCATGGCATTAAAAGATGCCGTAGCACCTACTGTGACAAAACATGTCTTCTTTGGCCGGCTCCCTGGCTGCTCTTCTCTCCCCTGTGCCATGTTGGTATTCAATCAATATAAGCCGTTCATGCAGGTATTTCTCAGCAGGCTAGGTAGAAGAGCGAGGATGGCATCTTCCACCGCGGACCAAAAGACTTTCAGGGAAGAGCATCCAACCTGCTTCTCTATATAACCCTTCACCTCAAAGCTGCCCTCTGTCTTCTTGTCATCACCGTCATCATCGTCATTCATCATCACCATCGTCGCCGCCTTCAACTTCCGCAAGGCTTACATAACCGGTGTATCGGAATCCGGAGAAATAGTTTTTCCGAATATCAAACTTTCCTGTCGCAAGCAAAAAATGTTGAACTTTGAAGATGCGAACAAAGTGAACAGAGAGAGAGAGAGCGCAGAAGAGCCAACATCCTGCACAACCGCCTAATTTCCTTCGTGTACGTGTCCAATTGCTGCTGGAAATGGCTCCAGTGGCGAGATCTTTCAGCCGATTAGCATTGTCGTGCCCCAGACAAGCTGCCTCGAGACGCACTACGTTCCTACAGACGCACCAGCCATGCTCGACATTTAACCAACAGAGACAACAGCCATTCTCTGCTGCTTCTATACAGCTAGCTCCGGGGAGTGAAACTCAAGAATCCGGCAGTGCAGCACTTGATACCGCGATCCCACCTGACCTGCAACGGGAAATCAAACAAGAAATCCGCAGTAGCATCAGGGAACTGCGAAAGCAAGTACGAGATGTTGTCCCTATGCCACCGAGGTATAGAACTGGCTTTTGGAGTGAGGGTGAGAAGGACGACCTCATGACGCAGGTAGAGGACGGTGATGATGTATTTGGCGAGGATGATATGACATCTATGGCGCATGCAGAGCTCGAGGAACACCGTGAGCTCAGAGAATATGCGCGTATCGCAGCCTGGGATATGCCTTCACTGAGCGGTATGATATATGATGTTCTTGAAAATCCATACATAACGAAACTAACAAACTTCAGCTCTTGCAAAACCCTTCACACTCCCGCCACAAACTCATATTCTCCGTTTCCGACAAACTACCTACCTGGGTGAAACGCATCCCGCGGAAACAAAAGTAGTCGTTGAACTATGCTCCAAAGACCTTACACCGAAATACCTCACCGAAGAGCAAAGAATTACCCTTCTAAAACTTGTTGGACCACGCTACAACCCTGACTCAGACATAATCCATATGTCTTGCGAGAAATTCCCTACCCGTGCCCAGAATAAGCGATATCTCGGCGACCTAGTTAACACACTTATTAAGGAGGCCAAGGAAGGCGACTCATTCGCTGATATCCCATTGACATTCCCCCATCACAAACCCAAGAAGAGATACATATTCCCAGAAGCATGGAAAGTGAGTGAGAAAAATCAGAAGCAGATAGAGGAAGCAAGGAATCAGATTGAGGATATAATGGCCAAAAAGGGTATTGTGGATGGGAACGAAGTTATTGCGCAGGCCGCGAAGACGATTCCTGCCCTAGGCTCGATGGGCCAGCTTGCCGCACAGACAGTTACGGTGAAAAAAGGGCCAAAAGCTCGTGGGCCGAAGGGGAGAAATTGAAGCTTGATTGCATGTGATAAATTAAAATTTTTATCATGCTGTTTGGCGACCGGTAAGGAGTTCCATTTCCCCCACAGGCTGCTTGATGAACTTGGTATATACGCTTCTTCTACGTGTATTGTATTTTATATCAACATGTATTACACCACTATTTTTTTATTCTTTTTTAATAGACAGGTCATTCATATAACTCCTTGGGACCTGGTAGGTACTGGTTTTTGTATTGGTACAAGATGGGGTTGCCCCCTACACTCTTTGAAGCAAATAAGCCGTAAAAAGAAAAGAACCGAAGGGGAAACAAACAGCAAGCCAAGGATGAGAAAACAAAGTCCCAAAGCTACCTGACAAACAGAGAGCATGGAGGGATTCGTCAATGCCACTGCTCTTATATCTTGAGGTGAAGTGTCAGTCAAGGGATGAAGGGGGAAAGGAAGGAAAGTAGAAAAGCAAGCAAACAACCCAATTTTACAGCAAACTAATTCAAACTGTAGCAGAATTCCATCTTCCAGCGTGAAGGGTATACTCCTTATTTCGCTTATCCAGCACAGTTTCCTATTGCCGTTTGATGCGAGTCCATATTCCTTAGACCAATAAGGAAAAAGGCTGTAGAGTAACTTTGATGCTGGAGAGGGTAATCATATATAATCCAATGTACGAACGTTGTTCAGTACACGAATTATACTATCAGAAAGGTAGATTAAGCCAATTTCTGTATGAAGGCATAAATAAAAAGAAGGGAAGCAAGGGGGAAAACATAAAGCAGAATCAACTGGGCAAAGGCATGGGGTTTGAAGGAAAAGGAAAAAGAAGAAATGGAAAGGGGATGGGAAAGTGCTGAAGGCCAAATGCATTGCCAACGACCTTTTGAGATGCCATGTGTTTGCTGCCGTCGAATATATGGAACAAATGTATAGGATGAGATGGCCTTAGATGTGTTTGGCAGTAAGGGTAACTGGGTTGTTTAGCCCAAGATCAAACAAATCACAGTTAATTCCTCTGCTGGTCTGAGTCGATTGGGTGGAGTTTGGAGATCCACGGCTCCCGTATCTGTGATTGCCATTTCCACGAAATTCGAAGTTATCAGGGAAACGGTTGGCAGTCAGGCCAGAACGGGGGGAGCAAGGGGAAGAAGCATAACTGCCAGACTGGGGATGAGAGGAAAAGCAAGGCGAGATTGCCCTTGATGCGGGGACTTTGAAGTCCAGGTTAGTTATAGTAGTGTTTATGGGGGCGATGTTTGTTGGCCGCAAGTGCTTTTCCTCATCAGTGCCATCGTTGCCATCGATAGATGGTCTGCGTTGGTAGAGTCGACGAGAGCGCTGGGGTTTTTTCTTGATCTGAGTTCCCTGGCCGTTCGGCTGCTGGTTAACAGGAGGAGCCCCTGCAACGGGCAAGAAGGGAGTAAGGGGTAACAAGTTCCAGTTATCCCCTTCATTCCCGGTTATGGTCCAAAGAGATGTTGACCCTGGAAGTGGCAGAGAGCCTGGAGCATAACTGTGAGAAAGCATCAGGTTGTTGTTGTTGTTGTTGTTGTTGTTGTGAGATACAGCATTCTGTCCTTGTCCGTTGTTTGAGCTGGTGGCTGGCGCAGTTGGTGGTAGTCCTGGGCCAGTGGGAAATGGCTGGTCCATAAGGTCAATTTTGACATGAGACTGATTGCCATTACCAGAGAAGTTTCCAAGCGAAGGTTTAATCCTGTCCTGTACCGTGTGGTCGGGCGTAGGTGTTTTCCGGAAGTCATCGATGGAAATAAGATCACATCGATTGGTAAATTTCGGGCCCTCAAGCGGCGGGTTGTTTGCTGACATGTTCACGTTCAAACCTACTGGGGCAGATAAGCCCATAGGAGGCCCATGAGTAGTGCCGGGTATGTTGTTATACATGGTTGGGTGACCATGAGGCAGGGTAGAAAGGTTAAGCTGTTGTGGGGGTGTAGGGGTAGCTCTGGGCCTTTCCGCCTGGGCCTCTGTAGTCATAACCCGGTGACAATTAGCGTCGCGTCTATCGGCTGGGTTTGCAGCAGTGACTGGGAGGTGATGATGGCTATGGTGATGGTTTTCAGCACGCCAGTTGCGTCCGTTTCCTTCATGGCGATTTCGTCCAGCAGCGCCCCCGAGCCCCTTGACTCCATGTTTCTCACGGTACCAGCGAGGGATATCTCTGAGCCCAAGCTTATCAAGCGTGGGTTTATCCGTAGGCATTTCGTGTTTGAAAATGCATCCTGTGTTAACATGTCAGAATTTTCTGGTATCTTATATGCATCTCCCACCAAACTGGACATACCCTGCTGCTGATAGTCACACTCTCCATGACGAAGCCAGAACGAGCAGTATTCCTTTTTGGCAGAATTCCCATTTTGACCACCTTTGCCGTGGCGATGACCGGAGCTCTGGGTGATTTGATTTCAGGTTAGCCAGACAGGGTATGCAATGGAGTATCATCTACTGTAGGAATGTAGAAACCAACATACATGCTTTGTAGAGGTTTGAGCACCACCTGTGGTAACGAGAGTCCAGTCTGGATTCTGGCCCGCAGATGCATCTGCCGTGGGGTTTTGGGGTGCGGTCGCCAGCTGGCCAAAGTCCTCGAGCCCGCGTGCGGCTGCTGCGACCACCTGGCGGCCAGAATTGTTTGTCTTTTCTCCCACGGACTTGGGTGTGTGCTGGATAGCACTGTCGATAAGGTAGAATTGTCCACGAGACTTGACTGTTCCAAGGCTGGTCATACCCTGGGTGTCGCTGTGGTTCAGAGTGCGAGGAACGCCTCTGATAGAGACATAATGGGGCAGTTCATCAACGGCAACCAGGGCCGTAAGGGTGCCATCTTCACGAGACAGGAAGTGTAGAGGTCGAAGAGGCATTGCCATGATAGACTGGGCAATATATGATATTCCTGCAAAGTAGGAGCCAATTTGAAATGTATGTGAGTGAGTCGTGATAGACTACCAAATTTGGTCAGATATAGAGAGTAACGTAAGAAGAGGCAGCGCTAGAGGGCGGGAGAAGAAGGAAATGGATATCTAGCCCAAGCAGCTGGTAATAAGGGCGAATATCAGAGAAAAAAAAAAAGGCACCAGAGGGATGAAGAAGGAGAAGAAGGAGAAGAGTATATGTGCTGGTGTGTGCGCGTGGATATGTGTGTGAGTGTGATTGTGTGTTGTGTGCGAAAGGACAAAAGCCCAAGCGAAAAGGGAGGCTGGGAGGAAGAAGAGAGAGGAGGGAGCCTGATAGTGCCAAAAGGGGTAAAGCGGCTCTCCTGGCTGTGTTGTTGGATGAGAGAGAGGTAAAAAAAGAAGAGCAAGTGAAGGACTTTGCATCAGAATGCCATTCACTAGAAGGCCTTTCTTCCCTTCTTCTTCTTCTTCTTCTTTTGTGGAGAACAGACGGTATATAGATCAACAGTGGAGCTAGATAAAGGCTTCTTCTTCGCGCTGAGAGAGGCAGCAAAGGAGTAAGATAGAAAGCAACATACAAGGGAAGGCCAGGACAGTTTTAAGAAAGGCTTGTGTGTGCGAGAGAGAGAGAAGAGACAGATCTAATCTACTGGCGATAGCGATATCGGTGTTTGCCAGGAGATCTTTGTTTCTTAGCTC
>NW_003456428.1:2159817-2163335 GCF_000151425.1 Trichophyton rubrum CBS 118892
CAGAGAGCAGAAGAGCTTGATATCAGCCAGCTTGCTAGAGCAAAGAGGCCTAGAATTCAATATCAACAGGAGAAATAAAATAAGACACAAAGCTAACCGACAGTGTAGCTGTCGGGATTAGGTGGTATAAGTCCTCAAGAGCAGCAGTGGGTGGAGGTCTCTCCTACGTTGACATCCAGCCAAACAAACCAACAAACTTGCATTAAAGAAGACGGAAGATGCCATCTCGGAGGGATACACTGCCACGCCTCCGCTCCCCGTATTGAAATGCAGGTGGGCAGCCTTGAGGCTTTGGTAAGGCACCTGTAAATTCTTAGATCTGATAGTTCTATGACGCATACTACAGCACTGATGTGTAGTATGTTGATATCTCGACAGGGGTAGGAGCGTTCTTCCGCCAGGAGCAATGTATTGGTCAGAAGCAAAAGAAGCAAATACATAAAACATAGGCTGCTAGGCAGCCAATTATGCATCTATACGTTTTCTATCAAATAATCCCTTGATTGCTGCTCTTGATCCCGTCTATCATTTTCTTTCTCAACGACGTTTGAAGTCGGCTTAAGGTTCGGGTTTGCAAGGATATGTCACGTGATATGCACTTGGGGGAGAAAAAGGGGTGTTGGTTCCCAAGTTGGAGTAAAGAGACGACGACGACGGCAAAGAGCGAATCTTATTATAGAGTCAAAATTGTTTCGGATGTCTAATTCTACTAATGTTTTATCAATATGGTATCAAGAACCGTGGAAATCCATGATGTACATGAAGGGTAATTTGGTTAAGGGGTAGCCTCTGAGAGTTTGATGGTTCGTGGTAGGTAAAGGCATCAAGGAGGCCATTCTGTCGAACAAAGGGCATTGCAATCCTTATTTTGTTCAGCTAGGGCTAGCTTTGATATGTGTAGTAATTAGAGTATGGGTTCTGAGTTGGGGCATAAGGCGAACTATACCCGTGAGGTGCAGCGGATGAATGGGGGCGGCTGGGTTGGTGCTGGGCATGTGGCATCCCTGGTCGTGGGGGAGCTACAGGGTAACTAGGGTCAGGGAGGGAATTCAACGGTTGTGGCGGATTGGGTGCTTGTGCGGTATAGAAATGGTCGGGATGATTTTGCGGATGGGGGTTTTGGGTATAAGGAGGGCCTAAAGGAGGATTCGTAGTCATTGTGCATTGTGTTTGCTCTTGAGAAGCAGCTTTCTTACGCGCGGCGACAAGGTGTCCACGAATTCCTCTTAGATATTTAGTAGCTGCTTCAACAAGGTCGCTTGGTTCCGTACTTTGTCGTAATGAGCCAAGCATCGATGCGACTTGTAGCTCGGATTGAAGGTGTGGACATGTTCGTAAGTGGCCAAGGTGGGCGATTCCGCAGAGGCCACAGTGTTCAACTCCAGCGAGTCTGAGTTGACAGTAACCAACGGGATGAAGATGGTTGCATGCCATGCAAGGATGCTTCTCATTCAGGGTGGACTGTGTTTCCACATCGCCGTCGGGATAGGCAATACTAGCGCGTTTGAAAGGCCGGGCTAACAGGCCGCGTGAATATATGATAAATGAAAACACTTCACCGAATGAATCTTACCAGCGCGTTTCCCAAGCGTCTCTGACCGTTCAGATGTTGCAGTGACATCAGTATCAGACTCAGATGGGCCGTTGAATTCAACGTCGCTATCATTATCTGCGTTGTTATTCCTGTCGTGACCTCGGTAATTGATGGTCTAAAAGTAGGATCTTTAGCATAGAGAGATAGAGTAAATTTGCAGGTTGGAACCATACCTGACGCTTGCGTTTGCCTCTCCCGAATGCTTCTGCTTTGGCCCTCGCTTCCTGTTCTGCTGCCCTTTCTCGCTCCTGAAGGATCTTTTCCCAAACAGTATTACTTGGTGGTGGTGTAGATTCAACATCACCAAGTGCATCCTCCATTGATTCGTTGACCCATACCCTTGCAAAACTAAACTGCGATTCTGCAGAAGTATCATTACCCACCTTGGTGTTTTCCACTTCACTCTGGTCAATCAGCTTATTAACGGATTGCGAATCGTAAACGAGATCACCAGTGTTGTCATTATCGAACAATGCTTCCGCTCCGTGGCGTAGGATAGCTTCCAGATCAAGTTCATCATCATCCTCGGCGTCCATTCGCTCAATAAGTACGTGATCCAGCGCCATTTTCTTCTTTCCAATCTGCATAATTTTCTCTTCAGCAGACCCGCGAGTCATCAGCTGGAAAACCATGACTTTCTTTTTCTGCCCGATTCGGTGAGCTCTGGATAAAGCCTGTATATCTTGGTGTGGGTTGAAGTCGGGATCCAGAATAATCACTGTATCTGCTGTTGCTAGGTTGATGCCAACGCCACCGGCCCTCGTAGAAAGGAGGAATGCAAAGTACTCGGAACCCGGCGCGTTATAAGCATCGATATTCTTCTGTTTCTTCAGCGACGTCATGCTGCCATCAAGACGAAGATGTTCAAGGCCAAGGCCATCCAAGAAGTCCTCAACAATGTCTAAAAAGTCCAAAAACTGGCTGAATATTAGAACTCTGTGCCCCCGCTTCTGGAGCTTGGGTAGTAGAAGCTCTAAAAGCTGGAGCTTGGCTGATGCTTCAACCATGTTCCGGTGTAGTAAGGTTGAATTGACGCCTCTATCTTCAATGGCCTTTGAATAGACGAAGGGGTGGCACAGGCATTTCCGAAGCTGCATCAAAATATTGTTCAGATTGTGGCGTTCACTTTGTTTGACAGTTGAATCTGTGCCAGTATTCTTGAACACAGATTTGATTAGCTGTGAATTTTTGGAAAGAATTGACTTGTATAGCTTTTTCTGCACAATGGTCATGGAAACGGGAAGTATGATTTGCGCCACAGGTGGAAGGAATGAAAGCACCTGGGCTTTGGTTCGTCGAAGAAAGAATGGCCTGATCATATCATGGAGTTTGTTCACGTTCTCGTTGGTCATTTCTTTATATTCCTCCTCTAGAGCAACTGCATTGTGAGAGCGGTCGCAGAACTGAAGGATGTTGAATAATTCACGAATGTTGTTCTGGAGCGGTGTTCCCGTAAGAAGCAATATAAATGGTACCGACATCTTCAAGAGGGTTTCATAAAGCTGGTTCTTGTCATTCTTCAGTCGGTGTCCTTCGTCGACAACGAGCCCTGCCCAAGGGATGGTTGAGAATAACTTTCTAGTCTTGTCCTCGATCATACTTTCATAGGATGTCACGACGATATGGCACCGAAGGTCCTTGGATGAACGGGGGAACATCTCGTACTCTTGAGCAATCTTCCGAGCAGCTGCCGAACCATAGCACGTAACAACTCGGAGACTTGGTGTCCATCTTTTGATCTCCTGTCTCCAATTTGCACAAGTCGAGTTTGGAACAACTACCAGGAAGGGCCAGCAATTGTGGTCTTGGATTAAAGTGGCGAGACGAGATGACTTGAATAGTTTTACCCAGCCCCATCTCATCCGCGAGCACCGAGCTCTGCTGTTTATACCACATGAAATATTATCCAATTTAGCCCTTCAAG
>NW_003456428.1:2163718-2166974 GCF_000151425.1 Trichophyton rubrum CBS 118892
GTATAGCATCTTCGATGATCATTCGAGGGCTTTTGCCCATTTTCAGATTTATTGAACGCCTTGCGTGTAACATGGGCTGCGACCCCCCAAACCCAAGGGCCTGGCATCCAAGAAGTTTGAAAGTAAGAGAGCTTCCGCCATTTTATCAAATACTCTTTAGCATCCTCTTCGATCTCATCACAAGAGTATCCTGGGGTATAGTTGTCTAGGTTAGTCGGCCTCCAGGCAACCAAGGTTTCGATTTCTCCCGGAAGATTAGCGCACTCATTGCAAGTCCAACGGCGAGAATACTCTTTAAACCTTTTCTCAGACAACTCGGCATCTTCTAGGCTATCATCAACGGTGTATGAAGTTCCGGATTTTCTAGGTAAATGGTGCATGTGCCAGCTGCGTTTACATGAGTCACAGCGAAACATGACATTTTCCGGCAGGCTCAGTACAGTTTGATCAACATTGATACATGGATCCTCTCCGCCATTCTCATCACGTTGTATATGTTCTTGTCTCGTGGTCATGCGCGTCCTCAATGGTTTTGCCATTTCTCCAGGAGATTTGCAACCGGTACAGGTGCCATGATGGGGGGCCGTCGGGTCTTTCTCACGAGCAAGCCCAATGCAGAAACGACATTGCAACACGAATAACTTTGAAGTTACTTTGCTGACCAAATGAGTCCGGGTGCCACGGGACCCAAGGCACACTTGGTGGTATGAATCTGTGCATCCCTGACAGTAGACTAGAACCCCCTTTTCGGAGCTGTCTCCGACAGTATAACAGACCCTGCAGGCAGATTGATGACGAAGTGCAAAGGGATCATCTTTTGGTAATCTATAAAATTTCTCCTGTGCAGCTGAGTACTTAGTCTCTTTCTGGGCCACCTCTACTTCGGATATGTCATCCTCCAATCTTTCGGCCATGTTCCCGACTTGCTTTCGCGTCCTCTGAGAAGTACGTATTCCATTGCGGGGTTCTCGCACGGGAAGGTTTGAAACTTTTCGTCTCTTTGCGCGAGTCCTTCTCTGGGTATCCTCGCTAGAATCGTCACTGTCTAATCCTATTGAACCACCAAGCGATCGGCCACGGCGAGAGTTCAGCCGGCTAGATCTTCTCCGAGTGCCGGGATCTTCAGATTCAACACTGCTAAGGCGCATTGAATAGTTGACCTTGGCCAATGTTCTTTGACGAAGGCTTATGGGCCGTGTAGCACCATTGACAGAACCGATTGCTTTGGATCTCCTTGACCGTCGATTAGTCGGGTGGGGTGATATAAGCTCATCCTCTGAGCTGCTTGTAGACGGGGACTCAGAGCTGGAGTAAGCAGTTTGGGAATTGAAAATTGACAGCGCTTCACGGCCACCTTTGAGTGATCGGATCTTGCTCAATGATAGCTATAAACTTGTTAGATAATAGCCCGGTAATTAGGTGAGAGAGCATTTGAAACTGCACTTACCACTCTGATATCACCACTTTTGAGGACTACCTCATATGAGTCCGAAGTGAGGCTTTCTGCCTTAGATCTTATGTGATCTACGGTCGAATAGCCGGGTAAATATGGATAATCATCCTTATTGAAGCTTTTCTTGGGAATTTCAACACATGGAACCAATCTCGTAGCCCGAGGTTTTGTTGGAGGCTCCGTCGTGTTTATGGCCGTGAACTGGCCTAGGATGAAATTCGCTGTCTCCCCGTCAGAAGACTCCGAAGAGAAGGAGATTGCGAGGTCCTGGAACGGCCGCATGTTTAGCTGCCAGGCATGAGCGAAATAGCCTCTCCCGTTAAGATGTTCTGTCACCAGTAGCTCAGTTAGCTCTCAGTCGCGAGGTTAGAAGCGAACGCGCCTGGTAGACATGGGGGGAAGAGACAGCGCAGGCTGCTCTCTTATTCACCTCATCTTTTCCGTAGAAGGCCCTTCAACAACGGCGTATACTGCGCGTAAACGGGGCTTTAGTGGGTTTGATATGTGTTCACTGCCATGCTTCTATTTTCGCTTCCGTTTTGGAAAAATCGAAACGATTGATGATGTACCATAAATACATTAAAATACCACTATTTCCCCTTGGAACGGTGTTATATTCGTAAAATACCGTATCTACAGAAATCCTGGTGGCAACTATTTGCTTAGTAATTACAACTTTGTCGCCTGTTGAAATCAATTTAGCTGAGGCGTTTTAAACGCGAAGCAAAGAGAGGCAGACAGCATTATGCTTGTAGGGGGTTGAGCAACAAGGCACTGCTCTCCTGCAGCTAATCGCAACCACTGTCGATCCTTTCAGAAATTAGTACAATGAACCATGAAAGCTGTTTTCGACTGCTAACTACTAACAAGCAGCGCAAACAAACAAGAAAGTTCAATGAGAGAGATGAAAGATGACTAATCACTGATAAGCTTAATCAATAACTAGTTATGGATTATATAATCAGATGAGACTTTTCTGTCTTTTCCCTTGTTTCTCTGTTGCGGTCTCATGAAAAGCAGAGGGAACGTCTAGGGACTCTATATACCCTCGCTTTATGGGTGCTATGCTGCTATTATCATCCAGGGCTCCGGCTCCTAGTACTTCTAGTTTGCGCTTCCAGGGTTTACTGGTTTTACAAGGTGTGAACTGCATTCGGTGTCTGTCAGTAAACTCGGCCATTACGACCGGCATCAGAAAAGGCCGTGGGTTTGGAACCCCTAAGAAGGATAATGCGCCGTGGATACGACGTGGACAAGTTTCATCTCTGCCTCGAAACACAGAAAATGTGAGCCAGAGATACACGGTAAATAAGCACGATGCCAACAACTATGGCGCACAAGCAGGCAGAATATCAAACTGGAGACGGGGCGAAGGGTCTGAAGCTTCAGACCTGGATGATGGTCGCATGAATGAACCCTCTAGAGACGAATATCCAGTACAGTTCCAACGTCCGTACCAAGAATTACCGAGCAGCAAAGCCCATAGCAGAGCCCTTACATCGGACTCCTCGCGACGATCCCCGGAATCGTCTATTCGGTCCAGCGAAACGATACACTGGCGGAGGGAAAGAAGGAAACCACCGACATATATAGACAACGTGGGAGTGAGGAAGCTCGAAGCTAGCAGTGTGCTGAGCGCCAGACAGCAGATGGGAGGATATGCAAAATCTGAGGATGAAGTAATGGATATCCACCACCCTTTGTCCAGTAAAGTATATGTGGTGCGTCTCACAGATACCATATTCTTCTTCAGTCTCGGAGTTCATATATGGGAATATCCCGCAGTCCAATGCTGGCAAGTAA
>NW_003456428.1:2167074-2216998 GCF_000151425.1 Trichophyton rubrum CBS 118892
CGGGATCGCTCCGGGGTGCCAAAATGGGAACAGCCCGAAATACGCGCTATTGCCAAGTATGCAAGCTTAGCGGGTGCGCAGGTTAAGCACGTTACCGGCCCCTGGAAAACTACGCTGGATAAGATGACTGGCAAGCGGCCTCATAATGGCATGGTCTTGGAGGCATCCCCACTTCCGAAGCCTCCAGTACTGAGCTTCCAAACGGTCGTTTCCAAATCCAACTCGCATTTCCTGGCTCAATTGGCCGCTCAGCCTGAAGAGCAAGCGGCCGTGAATGGCACGGACGGCCACATTCAATTCGATGCTAGAAGGAAAGACAGCAAAGCGTCCCGGTTCCCCTTCACTTTACTACTCGATGGGATACTTGACCCAGGAAACCTTGGAGCCATCTTTCGAAGTGCCTACTGGTTTGGTGCAGATGCAATTGCTTTTTCGTCGCAGAATTCAGCACCCATATCTCCTGTCGTTATGAAAGCTGCTGCTGGTGCAACTGAAGCCATTCCTATTCTCTCAGTTCGTGATGTTAGCACTTTCATGACAGCATCTCAAGCAAATGGTTGGAAATTTTTTGCAGCAGATGCCCCTGATGCAACGCTGGTTAATGACTATACCCGAAAAATCCCCGTCATCAATAGCCTGGAAGCTCTAGCTTCTGAGCTCACAAAGGCACCATGTGTGTTGATGCTAGGGGGTGAAGGCTCAGGCCTGCAGCAGAAGATTAAGAATAGGGCTGATTCATTTGTTACTATCCCCGGAGCTTATTCGGCTAACATTCGCGACGATACTGCTGGTGTTTCCAGTTTGAACGTCAGCGTGGCGTCTGCATTACTATGCGAGGCTTTTCTCTCTCGCAGACCACCTTCCAGTAGTGCTGAAACACAAGATTCACTAGATACCCCTGCTGGAAACACGAACCGTGTCTTCTAGGTCCTTGGGCTTCCCTCTGGTATTTGTGTTGATATCCCGGTCATCTTATTCAGCTATTGTATTATTATCCCTATATGTTTTCGGCGTTTATGGCCTTATACATACTGTACTATAAAGCGGAGGAGCATTTTGGAGTCTTGTATATTGACATTGGGCTTAGAGAGCGGATTCCATTACCCACCCAAGCGACTTATTTTCGGCCATTGCACACATCCTTGCCAGAAGGTTCAAATTATCAATAAGACACATGTTGAAACTCAAAAAGGATCTAAATGTACGTTACAAAATTGGAAGTATATTTTATTACGGTAGAGGAACCGCGAGGTTGTTGTAAAGTAGAACCACTCTTGTCGTGAAGTCAACCCTTGGCCTCCAAAGCGCCGTATATACCTCTCTTCTCCCAAACCGTACGCCAGATAAACAGTAGAATTATCATACATGCACCTAATATTTAGAACGAAAAAGAAACTGGGACCCCTTTAAAAGTTCTACCGCTTCTTTGATTTGCTCTTGGTTGGGCCAGACGATGAGACGCTGCCGGCTCTAGAAGTATTTGTTGATGTCGCTTTGCTATTTGACTGAACAGCTTTAAGTTTTTTATTCTATTATCTTGTTAGTTTTCCTCTGTCTTAAGGGTACAATTAAAGACCGTTTATAACTTACCACTGCAGGAGCAGCTCCCTTTGATTTCTTCTTTGCTGGGCCAGTATCATCACCGTTTTCAGTCTCTTCATCCCGTGTGCGTGCTTTGGCTTTGTTGTCTCCATTCGTTTCTTTAGTATCACCTTCAAACTCTTTAGCGATTGTGTTCAGGAGGGTGGTACATCTTCGACCAATTTCAACAGGGGTACGGGATAGGAAGAACCAGTCGAATCGGAACAGTGGGCTTTCCCGGATTTCGTCGCGGATTTTCTCATATAGACCTTCTCCATCAACACCGTGCCTGTCAAGCATAACAAGTAAAAAGCGATCCTCTTCTTCTGTGTATACTTTCTTGTTGGTAGTTGAGACGGTATAGTTGATCTTCAGCTGTTGGAGAGGAACACGGTATTGTCCCATTTTCTTGCGGAGGAGCTTGCGTTGTTGATTCATTCTCCTCATCTTTTCTTCGCCCTGTTCAATAATGCGGATATATTTCGGATAATCGAGAATCTCGGTGTATCTCTTCCAGAACACTTTAGCATATTCTTTAATCTCTTCAGGGGTTTTGCTGTCCACTTCGGTGGCCATGTCTTCATAATTGGTACGTCCAAACTTGGCCGAACCATTAATGAATTGCTGGAAGTCTCGTCGGTTCCAGTTATAGAACCCTTCTGCGGATAATTTGGCCTTTTCCTCTTGCTCTTCCGCGGTTAGAGGTACAGCATTATCGATCTCTTGCTGTTCAAGTTCACGTTCCGCTTCCCTATCACTAACTGACTCTTCAGGACCTTCAGGCAAAGCAGCTTTATAACCAATCTCCTTGTGGAAGTATGCAGTCTCTTTGTCTTGCAATTCTTGAAGTTTAGGGGGGAAGAATTGCCAGTCATGAATAGTAGTCTGTTTTGGCGCCTTAGGTACTTTAGGCTTAGGTTCAGAAGGCTTTGTGAAAGTCTGCTTGTAGAAGCTGCCAATTGTATATGACTGGTCTTTGCGCTCACGTTTTGCAGGGTTGATCCAATTCAAACCGATGTCTTTCTTGCGGTTAGTGAAGTCCTTTCCATTCCATTCATAGGCATTTTCTGAAGAGAACTTCTGAAGGTCATCAATTCCGAGCTTTTCATATTTGTTTTTGAGCTCAGCAGTACGTTCTTCACCTTTCTTTAGGATGGCCTCAATGTCGTCTTCGGAAATATCCTTGCCACTGCCGAAGGTGCCTCCAGTAGAGCTAAACACATCGGAAGCACCGTGCTGAATCATGCTTAAGAGTTCATCCTTGGAGGCCGCATTCTTAGCTTGTTGCTGAGCGCGACCCTGTTGAATGACGAGCTGGTCCAATCGAAGCTTTTGAGCTGCTCGTTCTAGAACCTTTTCTTCGATGGCCTTCTCCGTGATAAATCTAAACACAACGACCTGCTTAGTCTGGCCGATACGATGAGCTCGGTCCATAGCCTGAAGATCGGCCTGAGGATTCCAGTCACTGTCAAACAGAATGACGATATCGGCTGTAGTCAAGTTAATACCCAGTCCACCAGCGCGCGTGGTCAGAAGAAATACAAATTTCTCAGAGCCTGGGCGGTTGTACTCGTCAATTGCCTGGATACGGTCCTCATGGGCAGTTGAGCCATCGATTCTGCAGTATTCGTGACCCCTGAAAACGCAGTAGTCCTCTAGAATGTCGAGAACACGACTCATTTGTGAAAAGATCAACACTCTGCTGCCTTGCTTAAACAAACGATTGAGCAACTTGTCTAGAATGACCATTTTTCCTGAATTGTCGATAAGATGCTCGTCGGTGGTATAAGGAGGGCCCGGCTCTGCTCCTTCGAACAGATAAGGGTGGTTGCAGCACTTGCGGAGCTGCATGACAATGTTTAGAAGTCTAGTCTTGGATTCCCTGTTACCCTGGGCGCCATTGACTGCATCGATATCCTTTTCAAGAATCTTCTGGTACCATTTGACTTGCATCTCTGACATGCCGACATAAAGATTGAGTTCTTTCTTTGGGAGCAGGCTCTTCTCCACATCGCTTTTCACTCGGCGCAGCAAAAACGGTCGAAGTACTCTGTGTAGCTGCTGAACGACTGTGTCCTGGTCTGCCTCTTGGTTAGAGAACCATTGATCAAAGGCCTCAGAGTCACCGAATACATCAGGGAGCAAAAAGTTTAGCAATGCCCATAGTTCGTGAAGGTTGTTTTGCAGCGGGGTTCCCGTGATCAAGAGTCGGTTTCTGGACTTGAACACACGAATAATCTGTGAGAGGGATGACTCTTCATTCTTAATTCGATGCGCCTCGTCGATAATAATATACTCCCAGGCGAATTTCTTCAAATGCGACTTTTCCCTAAGGATCATCTCGTAACTGGTGATGCACACATCGAATTTCTCATCGACGAGGCGCTCGTTAATGAGTTGGTGGCGTTCATCCTTGGCTCCTTGCAAAACCAAGACGTTGACGTCGGGTGTCCATTTACCAAACTCCCTTTTCCAATTATCCAAAGTTGACTTCGGAACAGCCACGAGATGAGGGCCTGTGATTCCGCAAATATGTCGAAGATATCCCAAAAAGGAAATGGTCTGAAGAGTCTTTCCAAGACCCATCTCGTCGGCTAGTATGCCTGAGATACCATTCTCGTGTAGCGAAACCAGCCAGTTCAGGCCAGCAATCTGGTAATCACGCATTTCACCTCCCTGAATGAATGAAGGCGATTGCTGGAAGACGGTTTCAGTCTTTCCTCCTCGTTTCTCATCCTTCAGAAGCTCCGCGTCCTCTTCTTGTTCTGTCCTTCGTCGGCGTTCTCCTGCCGCACCACCTTTTCTAGTAGCTCCTTTTCTCGAGCCTGACTTGGCTTCATTCTGGCGATCGATCTCGGCCATGATCTCCTTGATCCGGGGGTTAGGATTAGTGTCAATAAAATGGCGGAACAAGTCGGTTAACCCGAGGAGGTAACGGAATCGTCGAATTGAATCATCTTCCTGTATAGAGTGAGAAATAAGTATCAATACCAGTATGCGATAATGTGGTATGGACATGAACGACATACCATTGACTCGTCAAGACGTCCGTGTTTTTTACCAAGAACGCTTTTGCGTAGCTGGAAGGCCTCTGTCCTTCGTTTCCTGCCATCTGGAGCAGTATCGCCAGCAACACTACTTGCGGTGGTATTTGGGTTCGTATCGGAATCCTACGACCCTCAGCACTGAAACGCAGCATTGTGCAGTGATAGACAGTGGCTTACCGTGTAGTCAGGTGTATCTTGATACTCCTAAAGCAGAAGAAGAGTGTAAAGTGTTAGCCTGATATCTGCATCCCATCTTCCGTAACGGTGGCATTCTCCCCACGTCAGCAACCGCTCAACGCGTCCTGCAAGCGTACCTTCATATCTTGGTCGTCCCGAGCATCATCGGAAGGCTGATAGTCAGCAACATCCACCATCGTGACGTCTTCATCGCCCGTCGAGGGGAGTTCTTGCACCGGAGCCATGTCCAGGCAGCGGCTCACCGGGAGTCAATATATAGATTTATAGCAGAGGAACGCGCTCTAAGACTCGTTAAAACGGCGAGAGAGAGGTAAGTAATAGATCTAGTAGCGAGTAGGTAAGCAGGAAGAAACGCAGGTATCTGGAGCGCGACTGCTCATGGCCTGGCCGTCCGGGTATGTGCCTGTTCCTGCGTATGTGTGAGGGAGGAGAAGAAGCTGGATGGCGAACGCTGAGAAGGTGAAAACCCTCGAAACGAACAAAACCGCGAGACTTTTTTCTTTTTTCGGCAGGACAGAAAAAAGAAGAGGCTCAAGACGCGCTGATTGGTCGGTATAGATGAGTAAGCAGATAAACCGGGAGGATGAGTAAGCCGGAAGGAGAAATATTTTGCCGAGGGAGAAAAGAAAATCCGAAAGCCTAAAAAGATGGACGCCGAAAAGTGAAAAAAAAAAGTAATAATAATAAATAATAAAAATAAAAAAAGGAAAAGAAGAAGAAGAAGAAGAAGAATGTAGAGTATTTATATTACAAGGACGAAATGCACACAGTTAAGATGCAGCTGGGCAAAGTGCCTGGCATTGATGTGACTGGAGTGCAGTGACTGTTCAGACTCAGTGACTGCCCAGGTGCTTAACAAGGTCTTTGACCCTACCTAAGCTACCTATAATCACGAGAACACCAGGACAACTCCCAAGGTAGAACCAAGTAATCAACTGCATGGCTGTGTGAGCATACAAAGAGAAACACTCTGGCTCTCACTCTCCTAAGAGCAGTAAAGCATCACTCTCACTTCTACTGCTGTCCTTCCGTCTAGGCAGCCCGTAGAAGGAGGCCGGGAGAAAGGAATCTCCGCGTCTCCGCCAGCCCGTCAAATGCCGTCGCAGCCCAAAATAGTCATCTCTTGTGTCTCTTCGCCTGTTTCTCCACTACTAAAGCAACTTCAACCTCAACCTCTGGCCTCGTTGAACTCCAGCGTCACCCCGACCTACATTCGCCCGGCCACTACACGCCGTACGCTCCCTATCTCGACCGGCTGCTGCTTGACTCACTCGTCTTCTGCTAGCTTTGGCCGCTCGATTCGTGGTGGCCTGTCCAGAAAACCGAATCCCCCCACTTCGCCAGACACAAATCTGAGTGCTGGTGTAGCCAGAAAAAAAAAAACTATTCTGCTATAACGATCACGGGCCCCGATAACTCTCAGTTCGCAGTTGTTGAACCATCTGTAGGGGATACGCGGGGGTTCGTGTGCCTACCTCGTCAAGGATCGTCCAGCTTCGCAGCCATGGATTCGATGCGGTCACTTAATAAATCACTTCCGTCTACAACGGCAGCACAACCTCCGGAACTGCTCCTGCAAGCATTTAAGACCGCTGCTTTATCAGTTACCAACCTTTACAAGAATGCGGTATCAGATCAGGCTCAGTCACGGCAACTTGGATACCAGGATGCTCTCGAAGACCTCCGGGCTTTCTTGGACAAGGAGAAAATAGGTTTTACAGATGGCGAAGGACAGAAGATCAGAAACTGGGTCATGGAAAAGATCGATATGGCTGGAACAGCTTCAAACGACAGTGATGATGATAAGACCGATGCCGACAAGACCAACCGAGCAGCCTCACCGGCTGCCGTCCGTAAATCGAATCCTGATACCACCGCCTCGAAACCACAACCTGAAGCTGCTGCTCCGTCAAGACAGCCCTCCGAAACTCCACCACCACTGATGCCCATACCTTCCGAGCCTATTGCTATAGTACCTCCCCGGACGGCGGCCTTCACTTTCACCGCGGGCCAGAGTCTGCCCATGCAAGAGGATATCGACATGAAAGCCGGCATGGATAGCTCTCCTTCATTATCAAGCGACCCACAGATCACCACCTCACATCCCTCTCATCCCCCAGTCAGGCTAGAAGTGCACTCCTGTCCACCTCGAACACCACACCGCCACGGCAATGGGAACCGTCATAACCCTCGCACCATCAACCGGGACCCCACGCCCGGTGCCGGATCGAAACGAAAATTCCACTTTGGCGAGTTTTTCGATATCTCGAACCTAGGAAACGGCCGAGACCCATTTGGTGGACCGAAACGAGGCCGCTTCCTATAGTCTATATACTCTTTCCTTAATCCCCCTCATTCTAACGGGTTATAGAATGGATATGCAGAGCTCTACGATGCATTAACGTGGAGGCGTTTTGGACTTTTATTTTCGCCCTTGTTCTTATACGGCATTTTCTATATTTCTCATCATATGCATGTAGATAGGTAGCATCATTGAAAATCAGAGATACCCAATAAAGCCTCGAGTTAGCCTGCTCGTAATTTCGTCTCTAACACAGTATGGCACACAGTCTATAATGTCACGCATTTCTCTTGAGAATGGGCGTATAATAAAAATATCGTACAGTCCACTAAATTCTCCTAATTGATATTCAGTTGAAAGCTCTCCATATACCCAATCCCACTAGTGAAGTTGATATCATAATAACCCCTAGCCTTCTCGATCCCATCCTGTACTTTGAGCCGCTTGCTAAGATCTTCTGTTCTTGCTCACGTAGGTTCTTCATTCCGGTGTAATAGCTCCAACCTCCAAGTCCCGCAAGTGCCAGACTCCCTATACAACCAAGCCAGCCAGACAGTTAGCTATAAACTACCGGTGTATATCCATAGACACGGAAAGTCCATACCAGTAGCTCTGCACGCCAGACAGTCATCATATTTATCCTGTGCAATCGTTTTTTCAATATCTTTGGGGTTGATTTCCCAAGGCGCATCGGACTGCCTTGCCATATTAATCGGTGGTGGCTGTAATGGCAGATTAGGTCAAAAAAAAGATAGCGTCTAACCATTGAAAATTAGCAACTATGTGCATAAACCAGGGTATAGGGACCTACCGAAGGGATGTTGTCCTTTGATGCAGCTCCTGTTGAGTGTTGTACTTGTAAAAATCATGAAAACCCAAAAACTCCGATGAGGTCACGCACTGCTCTGACTGGGATAACTAAACCTCATGTATCTCAACCACATCTATATCCTCCCACACTCCACGGCAGATGCGTTCGCAATGATGAGCGCTGTTATAGAAGCTCTTTATATTTATGATGAGACAAAGTGAGCTATTTGGCTGTCACTCCCAGCAAATAGATATATACTGACACTGAGAAATAGCACACCAATACTCGAACATACCTATTGTTCGCGCCCTCCCCCCGCGACGGCAATACGCTCTCACTTTCTAGCCCATCCGGCTCCTCGACCGTCCCTAGTATACCTTCCCGATACCTCTCCTCCCGTCTCAGTCTTCTCGGTTTCGCATTCAAATCTCCTATTCCTGGTTTCGTGCAGCACCGAGGCAGAACCGCTTCTCGTCCTCGAATTTATCCACCGAGTAATAGATGTGCTAGAGGAATTTATCGGCGCCCCTTTGCTCGGAACGAAGATACAGAATAGCTATGATGTTGTTGGACAGTTGCTGAATGAAATGTGCGATGCTGGCGTCGTATCTAATACTGAACCGAACGCTCTACGGGAGGCGGTTGACGTTCCTGGGTGGATGGGCAAGCTCCTAAGCGGAGTGGGATTGCCTGGGTGAATATTGACCACAATATCTCTCCGCGCCTGTATGAAATTCATGTTTGCTAACGATGTATATGCGGTGGGACAGTGCGTCGCAGGCTTCCGCTCTTGCAAAGCCTCTAAGCCAACCCCTTGCTACTGCGCCCACAGTAGCCGGAGCAAATGCGCCAGCCATACCTTGGAGACGTTCTGGTGTACGACATACCTCAAATGAGCTGTATGTTGACATAGTCGAGTCTCTATCGGTTATATTTGCCCCCTCTGGCAGGCCAATATCAGCACTGGTACATGGTACAATAGTATTCACGGCGAAGATATCGGGAGTGCCGGATTTGCTTCTTTCCCTAAGTGCTCCTGGGGGTCAAAGAAGTCTTGCGCATAAGATTGAATTACCTGTGTTTCATCCTTGCGTCCGTCTGGCGCGTTGGAGAGAAAAGCCAGGCGCACTAAGCTTCGTGCCCCCTGATGGACGCTTTATATTAGGGGGATACGAAGTCAACCTGCTCCCTGTTAATCCTGAGGAGGACAATCCGTCTGCTCATATGGAAAGATTATTTCTTCCGGCTACAGTGGATATAAAAAAAGGCCTTGGTCCTACGGGTTCAAATTTTGAAGTGCGACTAACATTGAATAACAGTTTTCCTGGGGCTTCCTCAAGGAGTGGAGGAGGCGGAACTGGTATAGGTAGGAATGGGGGAATGGGGAACTCGATGGGCCGTGGATCTGGAACTTCGACCCCTTCTTTCTTAACTATCGGCGGTAGCTCGTCGTCTCCGAGCCTAGATGATGTAGTGGTGACAGTTTCCATACCACCATCGGTGCGGAACATTACCGATATCCAGGCGAGTCGGGGAGAAGCCACCTTCATGCCAGGAAACGAATCTCTAGAATGGCGCGTGCCTACCAGAGAGAAAGACGGATCAATCTCTGGCATAGCTACGCTAAAAGGAACCATACTCGGGCCCCTTCATGAGCTTGATGATGATGACGACATAGTTGATGGAGATGGTACAGATCGTACTCGACGATTAACTTCGAACCCTCTCAGAGGGTATTATGACGAGACCTTAACTGGGGGCGCAAGCTATCAAGCTTCAGGGGCAACGACAGATGATACTCCCCAACCGGAGAAGACGGAAGGTCTATCACCAACAGTCAAACAAATGCGGAAAAAGCAGGCCAATGCCTTATTAATGCCCTCATCAGCCTCAGTATCATTTTCTGTACGCGGCTGGCTACCAAGTGGTATACGTGTTGACTCTTTGACTGTTGACTCTCGAAGAAGTCGTGGTTTAGGTGAAGGAGTTAAGCCCTACAAGGGAGTCAAATATATCTGCGTGAGCAGGCAAGGGATTGAGACTAGGTGTTGAACTAGTTGTCATCTACAAATTCAGCAATGCATAGCCTCAATTTGGTCCAAGTTCTATTTTTCAAAGCAAGGCAATGTCAAAGTAAAAAAATAATCATAATTTAACTAGCTATAGATCTGCAGCTCTGCGGTACCATTTTTCTCGACTCCTCCTGCAAGGTTTTGTTGACTTGGGAGCGTAGCGAGCAGAGCCTGCCCAGCGTGGACCGCCAATGGGACCTTAATATGAAGGTCATGTTTGACACACAGTCACTATAATTATTCACTCTCAGTGGGACACCTTGGGCCCTCCGGCTGTTCCACTAGGGGATTACCTTACCGCTATCAAGATCTTGTTAACAGGGCTAGCCCAAGATTGGATGGTAGACGGCCTAGGAGGCGCGGCACTTAAACTCCTAGTTGACCCTCTATAATAGTATGTTGCAAATCGAAATACCGCCACACATTATACACCGGAAATATTCGCACGTTTATTAGTAAAGTCTGGTATGGAAGAGTTAAGAGCGAAGTGGAATGACCTCTCCACCCTCGTATATAATAAAACTATTTTTTTATTATAGCTATTATTGTTAATAAGAACGTATATATGCCAAAAATTGCAACCCAATTTTAAAATAGTAAAAAACGCGTATTAGAAGAAGAGTATGCATGTCTAGAGCTTTGGGCCACGGTTGGTGTAGTGGTATATAGCGATTGCAACTGTTAATATTTGTTAGCATATCAACCATCATAACTAAGCATCGATGCGAGACTGAAATATTAGGAATAGGCTTAAAGGGAGTAGAAAATATTGCAACAGAATATCGCTTATATATATAACCCAAGGAGAATCATAAAATATGTATATAAAAGGGGTATCAAGCGCTGTAGAACAAGCATGGCCTCGTACACATGGTATCACGAAGATTTCGTGTCTGCAGAGGCGATAAAATGAGATCGAGACCAGACCAGATGACACAAGGATCTTAATAGTACAGCAAGCAGAGAAAAGGAAAGAAGTTATTCGGGAAAATATGTTGATAAAAGATTTACTTACCCAACGCTGCGGCAGTGGCCCTTGCGGCGCCCGACCTGTTTGGCCCCTTTCCAAAGGTAATAAACCAGGTAATCCACTCGAGCAATCCATAAGTTCGTTCCCCAGCGCGGTTGAAGTTAGGAGACTTGAGACTGGCGGCTTTGTATTTACCGAGTTTACCGATATAAGGCGGGTAACGGATAGAGAGGATACGCTCGACCCAGCCAGGAGTTGATGTAATGGAGCGTTGGTGTGTAAAGGCATCGAAACTGCTACGGCCATGGTAGCAACCGGTTCCACTCTCTCCAACACCGCCAAACGGGAGGTTTGCAACAGAAACATGCATGTATGAGTCGTTCACAGAAGCACCGCCTGAACGAACTGAAGAGAGGACTATAAAGATGTAAGCATGTGCACAGCAACACATCATAATGAAGGGAGGCGAAAATAATACCTTTTGCGGTCTCCTCTTTGGATCCAAATGGATAAAGGGCCAATGGAGTTCCATCAACGTCATTTGCAATTCTAATCGCCTCGTCTAAGTTCGAAACGGGCAGAAGAGTGATAATTGGCCCAAAGCTCTCCTCGGTTATGAGAGAGTCCTCGGTAGAGTCAACTAGGACAACGGTTGGTTCGATGAATTTCTCCTTCTCATCCATGGATCCACCAAGAAGGATCTTCCCCTTGGTGTTGTCGACCATCTGCTTGATGCGCTGGAAAGCACCCTCATTGATAATACGGGAGTAGTCAGGCGATGCTTTGGCTCCGTTTGGATAGTATTCTTTGATAGCCCTCTCAAACTCGACCACAAGCTGATCAACAACCTCCCTGTCAACAAGGATGTAGTTTTGTGATATACAGATTTGCCCGGCATTGAACGTCTTTCCCCATAGTAGACGTCTGGCAACAAGTCTCAGGTCCGCGCGCTTTGTAACAAAGGCAGGGTTACGCCCACCTAGCTCAAGCAAGACAGGCGTAAGCTTTGGGGCAGCTGCTTGAGCAACAATGCGGCCAACTCTGGCGCTGCCGGTGAAGCAGATCTTATCCCATCTTTCGTCAAGCAGCGCTTTAGTTTCTGGGACACTTCCCTGGACGACAGATACACAAGTGGGGTCCAAAGCAGCTTCAATGATTTCCTGGATCACGGCAGCGCAGTGTGGTGAAACCTCACTTGGCTTAACCACAACCGTGTTGCCAGCAGCAATGGCACCAAGGAGTGGACCAAGAGTAAGGACGAAGGGGAAATTGAATGCTCTATGCGGATAATTAGCCATATGTGCAAATGTAGTGTTGGGTTAGGAAGAGAGCGTAGCACCAACCCAATAATCAGAACACAGCCCAACGGGTCCTTTCGAATGGTTGGCTTCATCAGCGAAAATGTGAGGTCGATATCAGCAGCTTTTTCGTCTTTAGCCCACTTGGGGAGGTTTTTGGTAATGAATATGATATCGTTGAGCGTCGACACAATCTCTCCGACATAAGCTTCATATTCCGGTCTGTTCAGGTCCTGCTTAAGGGCCGCGGTCACCAGCTGTTCCCGGTCCTTGATACTAATCAATACAAATAAGAGCGTCAGCTAGGGCTTACTATGGGTGAATATACTGGGCAGAGATGAGAGACTTCTGCCACCGATACAAGAGGTTTAGCACTTACGCCCAGTAAAGCTTCCGCAGCTGTTGGATACGGAACTCAATAGGTCGAGTCTTGTGTTCGAAAAAAGTAGCCCGAACATTCTTCACGCGCGAGGGGATCTCCTCGACAGGAGTATATTGAAGAGTTGGGAGAGCTGTAGATGCCATCTTGTAGTCGTTCTGGGCTGTGTGCCGCGCCTGTAACAACCTGCCACTAGCTTCTTAAAACTTGGTCGTAAGAAATATCCAAAAAAAAAAAAAAAAAAAAAAAAAAAAAAAAAAAAAAAAAAAAAAAAGAGAGAGAGAGAGAGAGAGAGAGAGAACGAGTAGCCAATTGATCCGTCTCGAGCGGGGCTTATTGGGAATCGAAAAGGACAGTATCGATAAGGATGTCAAGACCGCGAGATCTGGTTGTCTGGGAAGCACGCCGATGAGGTTGTTTTTAACTTGACGTCGCAGAGTCGCATGCGCCAGTGTGAGATGCCGAGGTAACTTTTTGCCCCTGCAGCGGCTCGGGCATCGGAACAACCTGGGACGGGGCGGGATAACAGGATAACACCTGACGCTGACCCTCTTTGGTCATCAGGTTACAGAATAGTATTTTCTTGCATTGTTCAGGGTTACGTATTGAAGAGGACGTCTACCGGCTAGAGATACAGTCGGCATGATCATTTATTCATAGGAAATAAGATAGCAATTTGGATACATGATCATACATAGATTAGAAGAAGATGAAATCCGAATGAGAATGAGGAAAAAACCAAAACAAAAAAAAAAAAAAAAAAAAAAAAAGCTTGAAGAATATGATCAATATGTGAAACTCCGTCCGTGAAAATGCACCATCATTCCCTTATTCCAACAGTAATGTTCGTGATATGCAGTATTTGAGAAAGGAGCAGGCAAAAATAATCATTCAAAAACGCTCACAGAATGCATGAACAAAACTCAAGAACAAGATATAAAAGTAGAGAACGGTAGGGGGAAAATCAATCGTGAGATGACAAACATGGCATGAACAATCATAAACGTCATTAATGGGTCATATCATGCGGCGGTAAGGACTTGTCGAAGTTTCTCTCTGAAGCTCATGCTTGATGGAGCGTCCTCGCGGTGTTTATGTAGACTCGAGCGGCGTCGGCGCAGTCGTTCTGGCGGAGGGTCCTCTTTAGCAGTCTTCTCCGCCGGGGTTTCGAGTCTCATCGACCGTCGACGTTCTCGACGGTGCTCCCGGTGTTCTCGATGTTCTCGGTGCTCTTGCTCCTTTCCTGGATCTTTCTCCTTGGCTTCTTCCTGTTTGCTAGGCATTCGTTCTTTGCTGTCTTCACCTCTGCTTAGCCTTCGTTCGCGAGGCTTCGGTACTTCTGTTTTCGGGTTCGGGGGCTTTTCTTGCTCTGCCCCTTCATCAGTCTTGGGGGACTTCCTTTCACGCAGTTTGTTCTCTTCGCTTCTGGCGTTACTTCGTCGTGCTCGCTCCCTTACTTCCTCGGAGTTGGTTGACCTTCTTTCACGGCGCCTGTCAGAATGCGAACGAGAGCCCGAGTTCGACTGGGAATGGGTAGAGGAGCCAGAGGTGTTTGGAGGTGACGGCCGTTTGACGGGGGGAACTGGAGAGGAGGACTTTGCTCGTTCATTCACTTTCATGACCGGCTGGTGAGCTGTTGATTGGCCGGTAGTAATCAACCTAAGCAAAGCGAGAGGCTTGGAGGCGAGCGAAGATATCGGGTTTTGACTTGGGCCACCAGATTTAGGGGCGGCGTTAGGTCGGTCACGGCCTGATAGTGATAATCGCCGCACAAGGGGTCGCTTTGGTGGATTCGGGCCATGTTCTTCCTTGGGATGTTCCTCCTTAGGGCTTCCAGTTTCCTTTGAACGTTCTGCCTCAGCTCTGCGGGCTTCTCGCCTCTTTCGTCTTTCTGCTCGCTCTGCTTCAGTCTCGTTTGGTCGAGGGCGGTTACTTCTATGCCTAGTTTGGCCAGTGTGTTTCGTCTCTTTCACTTCAACAGGTGCATCGACTGGCGGCGAGGACCGCACCTCTCGTTCAGCTCTTGGTCGACGAGAGCTAGGTTTTTTCTCTCCCGAACTTTTTGAAGGTCGTGGTGGCTCCTCGGCTGGCGTGGATCGTCGGTGTTTCTTGTGTCTTTTTTCTTTTGATCGCTCTTTCGATCGTTCTTTCGATCGCGATTTGGATTTGGGCTCAACAGCAGCTGCTTCCGCAGCTTTAGCGTTAGGGGCATCTTTAGCAGCAGCAGGTTCTTCAATGATAGGTTTTGAAGCTGTATCTTCCGAAACGGGGGCTCCCACGGCCTGCGGCACTGGCTCTTCTTTGATTTCTTCAGCAGGCTTCTCCTCAGCAACAGGTGCGGGCTGTGGGGTTGGTTCTTCAGTAGTCTTCGGTTCCTCTTCAGCTACAGGTTCTCCTGCTGGCTGTTCATGGGGTGCTACTTCCTTGACAACATCCTCGGCCGGGGGTGAATCATCCTGAGGCTTTTCAGTTGCCGGTGCCTCAGGGGCTTCGGCAGGAGCTTCGGCGGGAGCCTCTTCCGTCACTGCTGGTGTTGGTTCTGGAGCAGGTTCATTTGGAATATTCTCTTCTACCGTAGCTATTCCCTGAGCTGTAGTCTCTTCTACAAGAGCAGGTTGTTCGCTCGCCTTTTTCATAACCACTTCATCCGGCTGATCTGAAGTCTCTACAGGGTCGTTTGGAGCTGGTGCTGGCTCCTCACCCACGGGTTCTTCGAGCTTAGGTTGTTCATCCACATCAGCAAGCTGTTTGGCTTCAGATTCTGCAGCTGTCGCATTCTCAGCAGCTGGTTCCTCAACAACGACCTCTTCAGCGGCTGCTTCGTTAATAATAGATTCTTCAGCTGCGGGTTCCTCTGCAGGCTCCTGAACAACAGGGTCTTCTGCCGGCTCTTTGACAGCCGCTTCCACAGCCGCTTCTTCTTCGCTTGCTGGTTCCTTGGCTGCTGGCTCTTCAGTTATTGGATCTTCTGGTTTTGATTCTTCGGTAGCCGATGAACCTTCTACTTGCTCTTCAGCTGCCGGTTTATCAATAACAGGGTCCCCGGCAGCTGGCTCCTCGGGTATTGGCTCAGGTTCTACCGGATCTTGAGTGTTAGGTTCTTCAATAGCAGGCTCCTCAGCAGCAGTCTCCTCAGCAGCGGGTTCTTTAGTAGCTGGCTCTTCAGCAACAGGCTCCTCAACAGCTGGCTCTTCAGCAGCTGGCTCCTCAACAACAGGCTCTTCAGCAGCGGGTTCTTCAGCAGCGGGTTCTTCAGCAGCTGGCTCCTCAGTAGCAGTCTCCTCAGCAGCGGGTTCTTTAGTAGCTGGCTCATCAGCAACAGGCTCCTCAGTAGTAGGCTCCTCAACAACAGGCTCCTCAGCAACAGGCTCCTCAGCAGCAGTCTCCTCAGCAGCGGGTTCTTCAGTAGCTGGCTCATCAGCAACAGGCTCTTCAGCAGCAGTCTCTTCAGCAGCAGTCTCTTTAGTAGCTGGCTCATCAGCAACAGGCTCTTTAGCAGCAGTCTCTTCAGCAGCAGTCTCTTTAGCAGCTGGCTCTTTAGCAGCAGTCTCCTCAGCAGCGGGTTCTTCAGTAGCTGGCTCATCAGCAACAGGCTCTTCAGCAGCTGGCTCCTCAGCAACAGGCTCTTCAGCAGCAGTCTCTTTAGCAGCTGACTCCTCAGCTTCTTCAGCAGCAGGTAGTTCAGGAGCAGGCTCTTCAGCGGCAGATTCCTCAAATGTAGGTTGTTCTACAGTAGATTCTTCGACTGAAGTCCCAAGGGTAGCGTTTGTTTCCTCCTTTTCTTCAGTAGTTACTTCCACAGGGTCGTTTGACGATTTGGGCCCATCAATATTGGATGCACTTTTGCCCTCCTCTTTGACATTACATGTATCAGGTGCTGCGTCCGCTGTGTCGTAATTTCCTCCTTCGGCCGTTCTCTTGTTTTCTTCTTCAATGCCTACTTTATCAGTATCAGCTGCTTCTCCTTCTTTTGGCACCTCTGGTGTTCCTTCAACTAGTTTCTCTCCCTCGTCTAACAGTTCAGGCGCTGCCCCTTCTTCAGCCGGATTCTCCTCTCCAGTTGAAGGTTCTTCAGTAGCTGGGACTTCTTTTGAAGCTGGATCTTCTTCGGTAGGTGACTCTCCTGCAGCCGGGTGTTCTTCTGGAGGTGGTGCTTCCTCACCAGCAGTCTTTTCCACAGATGTTTCTTCTCCTACAGGTGATTCTTCTCGGAGCTGCGCTTCTTCAGGAGCCGGCGTCCCTTCGGCGGGTGTTTCATCCACGGTTGTCTCTTCCAAAGGTGCTTCTTCAGTGGGGGCCTCTTCAGCAGGGGATTCTTCCACAGCTGAAGATGCCTCTGCAGTTGATTTTTCTTCAGTTGGAACTTCTTTCGCCAGCGATTCTTCCTCTGTGGTGGAAGCGTCTACGGCGGGAGCCCCTTCCGCAGAAGATTCTTCTGCAGGACACTCTTTTCCAACAGAAGCCTCTTCGAGGCATGTTTCTTGAACAGATGGTTCTCCTGCAGCTGCTGGCTTCTCTGTGGGGTCCTCTTCCGTGCTTATCTCTTTTGTTAGCGCCTCTTCTGCAAGCTTCTTCTCAACCTCATCCGCAGTTGGAGCCTCTTCGGCGGCTGGAGCTTCGTCGGTCGGGGTCTCTTCAGTAGGTAATTCTCCCGGAGCAGATGTTTCTTCAGCAGGTGACTCTTCCACAGCTGGTACTTTTGCTGCTGGTTCTTGTTCTGTTTGGGTCTCTCCTAAAACTGAGTTTTCTTCAGCTGGAGCCGCTTCTGCAGGTGGGTTTTCTTCCGGGGCTGGGGCTTCTTTAGCAGGTGGACCTTCTGATGCCGGTGCTTCTATTACCGGCTCCTGTTCCGCCGCAGTCCCTTCCGTAGCCGGCTTTTCTTCAGAGGGAACTTCTTCGGGAGGATCGTCCGCAGCAGGAGCTTCTGTTGCTGGCTCTTCTTTTGTTGGAGTCTCTTCTGGAACATCCTTTTCTTCAGCAGGAGCTTCTTCAGAAGGAGGATCTTCCGTAGCTGGAGCTTCTTTTGCCGTCTCTTCCCCCGGCTTGTCTTCTGTAGACGGCGTTCCTTCGTTTGGTTTTTCCTCCTCTGCTGTCTTTTGGGTCCCCTCGGAAGGCTCATTTTCCGTTATACCTATGGGATGGTAAGTACATGAGGCCCCTGCGGTACTCTAGGTGGTAGTGGGCAAGGTATACTTCCGCTACCAACAGGATAGCCAACTTACCTGGGGATGCTTCAAGGGCATCTTTTCCGGCGTCAACATTAGCCGCTGGTGCATCTTGTGGTTGTTGGTCCAAGGGGACGTCCTTTTTTGGTTTTGCGTCAGTGGTAGGTTCATCATTACCGTCATCTGATGGTGGGGAAGAATATAACGATGATATAGGGCAGTCTTTGAATTGACCAGTGTTCCAATCATATGTTTGATATTTAAACTGAGGAAGTGAAGCATACTGATAGCTTAGGTTCGACATTTTCGGGGAGTGCAGACGAGCCGTCACCTTCAGGTAGGTTGCTGCTACTCCCGTTGTCAATGTCGGGCACGACTGAATTGGCCGGCAGTCGGTTGGTAGCTCCCTTCTTTCCCTTCTTCTTTTTGGCCATGGTCAGGAATATCTGTAACGCTTTTGCGGGGATGTGAAGAGTAGAAAAAGGTTGAAGAGACGGAGACACAAGTGCAATGATATGAGAGGTCTATTTGGTGTGGCAGGCCTCGGCAGTTCGGGGATAGATTGGCGTCCGTCAGAAAGGCGACCTGCGGCCCGGGATGTAAGGTAAGCTTGAGGAATATTGGGGTAAGATTGGAAGAGGGGGGATAACATGAAGGCGTGGTTGAGCGAGATAGCAGCACGTCGGACGAGACAAATTATAACAAGTAATACTAGCTCCTATGATACAGGAAAGCATGTGCCCGATAACCTCATATGTCGTTTAGGCCTATCAAAGCAATCGTCATTGATGGAGCCATGTAATCAACGGTCATTATTGAGAATTAGAAACGATAGTTTCCCAGGAAATGGGCTCTCTAAAGCAGCTATGCAAGACCAAGTGCCATTGGGGCCACGTCTCGCGGCCCCATGGGTTTTCAGAAGAGGATTGCAGACAGCATTGGATGCACGCCCTACTAAGGCTTGTGGAAAGCGGCAGCTGTGGGAGGGAAACCAGGGTAACCTGCTGCACGATACTATAAATCGTAAAACAGCAAGTTAATGAAAACGTGACAAGAAATACAAGGCAAACGCTGTATCATGACAAGGGAAGAGCCACCTTGCTCTCTCTTTCGAGGGATGAGGCAGACAGGCCATGCACTTGAGCGGGTCAGAGGGTAAAACAGAGGCGGAAAAGGTCGAAATCAACAAGACCAACCCAATTGCAGCAACTTGCAAGAAAATCTCCCTCGTTACCGATGAGACGAAGAAGAGGTGTGGAAGTCGGATCTCTTCCAGGAAGTGACCCGGAAGCGATTCCGAGGATAGCATCATTTTCTGCCCAATATCCCGCAATTGGCCGCCTGGCCGACAGGCACTTGCAGGACTGTGGAGCACGCCTGAGGCAGGCGGTTGGTCAAAGGACCAGACAGTCTCAGATCCTCGCGATCTACCAAGGTTTTCTAACCGTTTGAGTAACTGTATTCCCCTGCTAGGGACCCTACTTCGGTTGCTCCAGAAGAAAGTCGTGGCTGGGCCAGAGATGATGAACCTGCAACGTGAACTGTAGCGAGTGGTCACGGCCAACACGAAATTCTCTGTTGTCCTGTTTCGTGCTATTTCTCATTCATTGGGTCTGATGCAGATGAGGCCGGAGCCTGACTCCAGAAAAAGCGACAGGTTCCAGAACGAGCTTCAGGTTGAGCAGGGAAGAAGCGCCAGATACCAAAACGTTTCTTTTTCGCCGTCTTTCAACGAGGCGAGGATGAAATAAGCAAGCCAGAAAGCCCGTTTAGGCCTAGTCGCGGATCGGCCCGACTTTAGCCCTAATGACTCAGCGATATGGACGGTTTCATTGGCTACAAATTCAAGACTGCTGTCTGATTGGCTGCCTCACATGCTCAATGGTTGCCCACTCAGTTGGTAACTTTAAACGTCAACTTGCTATCAAGATTTGGTGGCTGACAGGAGACACTCAGTCTTGCAAGATGATAAAGAGTGCAAAGTGTGACTTTGCGTGATGGCCGCTTTTGCTTACGCTAGTATCAGGAACAGGAATACGTCTTTTACCTCTCTGCATGACTTCCGCGTGCCCAGCAGCTGCAATCCGGGTGCAAGTGGCAGAAGGGATGTACCTGCCAAGTAGTTAATGGTCAGGTGCGCCCGCCTGGACATGAATTTGTTCATTCAGGATGCATATGCCCATCGTCTCCTGCATCTCTTCATGATATTTCTTTCACTTTCTATATTTTCGGTGGTAGTGGAGCCTGATAAGTTGGTTCTGGTTGTTGGCTGGATTAAACGAGAAATTGCTTCATCACATTAACGTCCGTTCAATTTTTCGCCTCCTCCAGGAAAACAGTGGTGCAAAACAAATCTCGACTGTCTTCGGGATCAGCATGCCAAATACGGAGTATCCGAGTCTTACGGTGGTGTATATTTTCCTCCGCTTTTTGCAGTGGTGGTGTAACCCCTCTCCTTTCCTCTTAGTAACCCCTCCATTATCGAGTCCATGGTATGCCCCCGATGTACAGTGTACGTGTCTCATTCCGCGGTTAACTGTTCTAAACCCTGTTCAACATGGCTTTTCAAGCGGGGAGTAGGTATCGACCCCGCTATCAAGGAAGGGTGTAATGCGTCAAAGGGAAGGTTAAATAGGCCAGCATTTGCTGACAGGAAGTCGGGGAAATGTAGGGAGAAGCGAAAAACAACTACATGGAGTCCCGCAATCTTCGTATAAAGGACATATCTTGCCTTGCTCTAATGGCTGCACGGAAACAATTTAATTAGCCTGCGGGATCGATATCCGAGTCTCGCCATCCTCGCGACCTGATATGAATTTCGGGAAACCAAACAAATATCATAAACCTTGAATCGTTGGAGGAATTTTTACTATCACAAATTTGTTCAATATTTGTGCAAACAAAACCTATACGTGTTTATAAAGCATCTGATAACGTCAACGTAGCAATCTAGCAGTTCCTTTGGCTGCCTCTTCCTGTCATGGCAAGAAGAGCTCCGGCCTGTCTCAGCGGTTCCTGCCCAAGCTGAAAATGCAAACAAAAACACATACATAGCCAGCGCCTCAATGAGCCACGTATACAGCAAAGTACATGTAAGGTGGCATATGTGTTTCGAATTATGTTGTTAAGTGCCTTGTTGAGTCGGGAGTCATATAATTTCAACAAGGTGAGCCACGATATGTTCGCATGAAACTGAAACCAAACAGAATGTTTGTGAGATTCAGCGCGAACAAGCATTCAAGTTGGAACGACAGTGTAGTTCTGCCCAACGTACGGAGCGTATGCCAAGGACTTGGTGAATTGATCTGCTCACTCTTTATGCAGTCCGTAGCCTAGGCAATATCAAGGTATGTGAATTATCTTTCATCGTTATAACTATAGGTTGGGTCAGTCAGTATATGTTGGATCCGAACTGCGAAAATGTACTACGGCTCTTAGTTACCCAAGCAGTTTCCAAAAAAAAAAAAAAATAAAAATAAAAATAACTAAGAACTACATACCGAGACCAGGTGAAAAAGACCCGAACAAGACGTCTAATTCAATAGGTTCACCTTCGATTTTCATTTTCCTTCTTTAGCTGTTCCTCCATTATTATTCTCCATCGTGGCCCTAACCGCTTCATGGCCCAGATCACAACGGAGCTAGCTAGACAAATAAGGCCAAGAATCGTAAATAGCCAACCATTTCCAATGGCATCTATAATAGGGGCAGCAACTACACCCCCAACACAAGAAGCTATGTTTCTCATGAAATTGTTCAAGGCGACACCGGCTGAAGACCGATTGGGCATAAATTCGGTCAACATAGTCGTTGACATGCTGAAAATTAACATTGATCCTAGGCCAAAAAAGAAATTGGCAGCAATCTATACCAAAACCAAGTCAGATGATATTGATGTGTATAGTTTTGCCTGAAACTCACCGTAGCGAACCAGTGCACCCCATTTTCTGCTGTCCAAGCATACCATATCAATGCAGATGGAAAAAGAAGTGCCCCAACCCATGCATTCTCACGCATTCTATCCTCGGGTATAAAAATGTATTTGCCATTTGCATCCACTCTGTTGGCACGCCTTGCTTCTCGTTTCATGATGGAGTCCATCCAAGGACCCCCAAAAACACTGGCAGCAATATAACCCAACGCCCCAGGGATATATAGTAAGCCAATGATGATAGTAGAAAAATTATAGGGATCTCTGCTGAACGTAATCTCTATACTTATGTTCATGACATACAAGCATCCAAAAGCGATACTTGCATAGTACACAGTTAGAGCAACAGCCGGGAAACGAATATAAAGAATTATCTTTAGAGGATCAATGATGATAATTTTGAACATGTTTAGAGCCCTGGTCGTTTGCTGTACGACCTGTCGAGATGACACCCGACTCAGAGTGCGTTCGATCTCCGGGCTTCCATTCTCTAGTTGAGGAGGCGGAAGAGGTTTACGGTTTGCAAGAGTTTCTGGCAATGCAAACAGTATGAAGACCAGTATAAGGCCGCCATAGATTGCAAGAAACCATTGCGTACTCCTCCATCCCAAAGATTGTGTCAAAATTCCACCGAGGATAGGAGCTATAAGGGGACCACAGAGAGGGCCAAGGTAGAAGATGCCCATAGCGCGTCCACGATCAATAGGATCCCAAACATCGGCAATTGTACCAGCCCCTACTGCTTGAACTGAAGCAGCAGCTCCCCCAGCAAGAACTCGCATGATGATCAACATCGTAATGGAGACCGAGAGAGCGGATAAAATACTCCATAGAGTGAATAAGGCGAATGAAGCAAGGTATATTGAACGGCGCCCCAGCCGCTCACTAAACGATGACCACCAGAGAGGAAATATGGATATACTCAGCATGTACAAAGCTACAGAAAGATTGGTAACCGTTGCCGTCGTATTATATGTTCTTGCAACATCGCCAAGTCCAGCTGTCAAAAAAATCTTTATATTAGCCCCTGTCGGAAAAATATAGAGATACCATGAGTTAACACGAGTGGCAATGACGTACGAAGAAATATAGCACTCCCCATGGGCGCGGCGGCAGCTGCCACAGCGACAACGAAAGTAATAAACCATTTTGATTTCCGGTTATAATGTTTTGGATTTTCAACCTCAGACAGTAGAGTCAGTGACCCAAATAGACCTCGCCGTCTGCCTCTGGGCACAACAACCGCTGGTATGTAAGAATTTGTTCTTGTCAGCTGAACGGCAGCCTCGTCTAGAGGTTGATCCGGTTCTCCATTATCGATGCTCACTTGGCTCCCTTTCTCCGAGGTAACAGGTGCATATTCACTAACCCCCTGGGTTGTGGCGATAGATGGCTCCCCAGAAATCGTTGGGGTGGAAGAGGTAGCAGGGAAGCCCGCTTGGGAAGAATTCCCCGTCGGTTGCTGCTGTTCAGTCCCCATGTAGCTCCGCAACTCCGCAGATAGCTTCTAGTCAAAGGTTCTCAATGAGAGAAATCCACAGTTCGAATTAACTTATCGCTTGTAAAGATCCTCACACAGCACAGAGCCTCATCCCTTATCGAGCCGAGTATTGCAGGACGTATATAAGTTAGCGAGCAACTGCGCTTTTTGGTATACTTAACGGAGATACCAAGAGACGTCAAACATGCAGGAAATCCGGGATAAAGTAGCGCTCTTCAGATAATAAAAACAAAAATAAATAAAGAAGAGAGCATTCAAAGAACCTCTTGAGTGGGGATGAGACCTACATATATGAACGGGAAGAAAGAATTTGGCCTGGACTTAAGCACGGATTTGGGAACCCTGGCCCGAGTGACGATATCCACTTTCTCGATGTTACTGTTTGCTCGTTCAGCATTTTCTCGAGACCCTAGCGAAGTAGTTGTTGGCCCTAAGAATTGACCTCGGTTGTCTGTTATCGTCGGAGAACTGTCCCTCTCAACTTCATCGCAGCAGGCAAATAAAATCAGCATGCTTGACCATGTAGCAACCCCATTGAATCAATAGCAGGTTTCCCTCCCACTCTTCGGAAGAGATTTGTCTCTTTGCATGCTCCTTCGTATGTAAAAATCCTGCTTGGATGTCCGGCAAATCGCACGGCTTTTCGGCGTTAAGCGTGCCGTTTTTGCCGAGGAAGGCGCCGTCCCGCGCTAGCCAATAGTATCATTCTATGAACATTGCTTATTAAGCATCATAGTTATAGGGAGCGTGGGGTTTGTCCAACTTCCCGGCTGTTCTCTAACATCCCAAAGCAGCATGCCAGTGGTGTATCAATTTGTGAACTGATGAGCCCAAAGTGATCAATATCCATCATGTCGAATTTAAATCCTGGGTTAAGTGAACGATTTCTCAACCTGAAAGACAAGCGCCCCATTGAGGTATGGGAGGAATTATGGCAGGAAGAAAAGACCCCTTGGGATAGAGGGGTACACAATCCAGCTCTGGAAGACGCCCTAGAAGAAAAGTCCGACATTTTAGGGAATGCTATTATAAAGATTGAAGGCGGAGGAAAAAGGCGGAAAAAGGCTCTTGTGCCTGGGTGTGGTAGAGGCGTAGACTGCTTTCTACTTGCATCATTTGGATATGACGCCTATGGTCTGGAATATAGCACCACGGCCCTGGAGGAGTGCCAGAAGGAGGCAGAAAAGTATGGAGACTTAGTGAAGCCAAGAGACGAAGAAATCGGAAGTGGAAAGGTCGCGTTCTTGCAGGGAGATTTCTTCAAGAGCGATTGGGTAGAGAAAGCTGGGTTGGAAGAAAGTTGTTTTGATCTCATTTATGACTATACTGTGAGCTGCCTCCGTGATTATGAAGACTGATTTTGGACAACGACTGACGGCAAGTGACTCTGTCCTGTTACTCGCATGTCGTAACAGTTTTTCTGCGCTCTCAACCCTCTCTTGCGCCCAGGATGGGCGCTCCGACACTCGCAACTCCTTGGACGATCCCCAAAAGGCTATCTGATATGCCTTGAGTTTCCAACAACGAAGGATCCCACTTTAGGAGGTCCGCCATTTGCCTCCACCCCAGAAGCGTATCTAGAACACTTGAGCAAACCTGGCGAAGATATCCCATACGACGACAAGGGCAATGTTCAGGCCGGTTTGTCCAACAAAACGGGAGATAACGGCTTGGTTCGTGTGGCACATTGGCATCCAGAGCGGACTCATGAAGTCGGCAAGGATTCTGATGGTACCGTAAGGGATTGGGTCTCTATATGGTGCCACAAGTGAAACGCGAGTACTTGCGAGCAGCACAACCGGCCATTCATCCCCTCTTTGTACGTACCTGGGTAGTTGATATGCATATTTTTGCTACTATCTCGCTAAGCATGCTCAAGTGGAGCTGTGAGATAGGGCATTGTAATGCTCCCCAAGTCCATATGTATGCCGATAGTACGCCAACCATATATCCTTTGTTTTAGATTCGTTAATTTCGCCATCTGGTAGGAACCTCTCGATCCGCCCGTCTCCTTGAACGACATTTATCCGCACGTTATAAGCACGCGCAATGGCCTGCAGTTCTAGCTGACCTCCCCATTCTGCCGTTGATTTTATTTTTTGGGCGTAATCTCCAATTGATTCTTCCAGGAATGGAGCAAAATCATTGGCATTGGAGAGTATATAATCAGCCGTTGTAGCCCGAACGCCCTTATAGCCATTTGTTTTTATCGCATCGGTTAACACTGGTTCCGATTGTTCTGGGCTCAGACAAATCCCATTTTCTATCAATTGCCACGCCACAGCAGAATACAAACAATGCCCATCTGGTGCGATATCTTTCTCTTTCAGCTTTAGACGCGCAAAGGCTTCATCCATAGCCTTACGTTCATTAGCGCGTTTGTCGGTTTGGTTTGCCGCTTCAATTGCAGCATTGTTAATCTCTGCTTCACGCTCGGCCGCGCGTCTAGCCAAACGTGCTTTTTGGCGATTGCCACGTCTTGGACCAGGTCCTCTCTCGGTTGTGCTGGTCACGGGGGCGGGCGGGTTAACTGGAGGCTCAGAGCAACCTGTTGTTCCATTGGTATTGAATTCCTCAGGCTCTTTAGCCTGGTCATTATTCTCGATATTCAGCTCATTCATCTGATTGATTGCGTCTGCATCTCCGACATCTACCTCCCCATTGAGTTGAGATATTTCGGCCTGCTGTTTATCTAGGAGCTGTCTCTGTAGACTCTCGCATTCATCATTGATACCTTTACGCGTCTTCTTCGTTGCTGACTTTTTCTTCTGTGTTATTCGTGACTGGAGGTCCCTTTGCTCTTTCCTATGACGAGCTTGCAGCTCCTCCATCCTGGACTGATTAACTTGGATCGAGATGAAATGAAATATATGGGTATTAAATCCGTAACAGTAAATAGATAGTACGGTTGCTGTGCGATGAATTATTTATGGTGATAGTCTTTATCGGTCAGCTTGTGGTCTTGACGTCTTGTCAACAGCCCACCTCAGAAAAAACGACACTTCTCTCAATAATGAACGCTTATGTAATAGCGCGTCAGTATCGCACGTGATATGAACTGGTTGGCTACTTCAAGTGATTTTCTGTTAGTTCATTGGACAACATTTTAAACGAGGTTCGCTGCAACATCCAATAATCTTGCACTATGTAGATGGTCGGGTCCACAGATCAGTGGGCTCCTTTAAACTTCAGGGGTATTATATTTCCATAACCTTGCTACTAACCGCCCAGACAGAGAGAATTCGGACCAATGGTGTAAAAGGAGGAAGTTGCCTCGGCATCTTTCGAAGACAACCGGCAGCCAGCTTTGGGCAGGTCTGTATAAGAACCGAGATTTCCTCAAAATCTACTATTCAGATGACATAGAGTGCATTCGATAAGACCGATAGAGATCAAAGAAATCCTCCAAAATGGACGCTGCATCCCTCTTCGATGTTAAAGTTCGTTCTCCCCCTCCCTTCAGGCTGTATTTCCAGTTGTGATAACCTGATTCTAATAAAAATGTGTAGGGTAAAGTCGTGCTGGTCACAGGCGGTGCCAAAGGAATTGGTCGTATGATCTCCGAGGGATATATTGTAAATGGCGCAACTGTGTATATCACTGCTCGAGATATCAAGACTTGCGAGGCAGTCTGTCAAGAGTTGAACGCGCTTGGAAAAGGCAAGGCATATGCCATCCAAGCGGACCTATACAAAGAAGAGGACTGCAAGAAACTCGCCGAGGAGTTCGGAAAGCACGAATCGAGTACGCTCTACAGGCTATCTGTATTTACTCGTTACTGACAAGGCTAACTAATGTCGGGTTAGAGCTCAATATCCTTGTCAACAACGCGGGCTCCAATTGGGGTGCTCCTTACGACGAATATCCATCATCTGCATGGACTCGTGTCCTTACTCTGAACCTTCACCGTGTGTTCAATGTCACGCAACTTTTCACTCCGTTCCTTGAGAAGGGAGCTGGCGAACTGGACCCAGCCAGGATAATAAACATCGGAAGCGTTGATGGACTACGAGTTCCAGCACTGGAGACGTTTGCCTACAGTGCTAGTAAAGCTGGTCTCCACCACCTAAGTAGGGTGCTAGCAAACCATCTAGGAAGGAGGAATATCACGTATGTCCCTTATCTGTTACAATGAAAGGTTCTTACTAACGCTGTGAGGGCAGATCAAACACTCTTGCTTGCGGTCCATTTCAAAGTAAAATGATGAAGGCAACTCTAGACAAGTTTCAAGAGGTGATTGAAGCTGGGATCCCACTTGGGCGTATAGGCACTCCACAGGATGTTGCTGGTGCTTGTCTGTTCTTGAGCAGCCGCGCTGGAGCATACATCAACGGCTCAACCATCACAGTAGATGGCGGAAGCGTCATTGGATCGAAGCTATAAGACATACTACACGCATGCACTCCGCAATCTAATTATCTAGCCATGTAACTACTATATTTTATATGAAGTAGTGTAAGCTGCATATATAATGTTGCATGCTGAGAAACCTTTGGGGTAAATGTACACGTGCTCTGACATAAGCATGAGCCGCTCTCTTGCCACCTGCGTGGGCCTTCAGCGTCATAGCTAAGTTGGCAGGATTCGATGGTGTGAAGGATCGTGTTGATGTCTAGAGCCGTCAACACGTACGTCTTTTTGTCATTCCTCTGCGCTGAAAGGGTTGATAGGGATGAGAGGATAAGCCAGGTTTGAGGGCTGCATCTCATCGTCATAACTAACCAAACCGCCGAAGTTGACTAAGTAGTTAGTTAACTAGCCGTCTTGGCAGATTGGTGCTTGACGTCTAGTTAGCTAACTAGCTACGTGCTCGAATCTCATTATTCCTTCATATCAACATCACTGCAGCTACACTGGATAATGAGCACGTCAGGCGGGCAACATAAGCGGCATTCCTCTGATGGTGTCGACCCTTTTTCCCACCCCGATATCTACTATGGCGAAAGGCAAGGAACCAAGAAGGTTAACCATAGGAGAGCGTTGTCATCTGTAGGTTACAAGTACTCTCTTATTGCCCTGATATACGGAGAGCATTTAATAATGATTATGTGACCGCTAGACTTTGAAAAGATTCAACGCTGAAGACTTAGAGCACTTGGTTGCTCGTAGAGGTAGCCATGGTAAGCTGGTACCGGCTTCATGTCGCTTGATCGCCCAAACACTGATTGTGCCTACATCGACTAGACGAACATTCATACTCACGCAAATTTCTTATCGATGTCGAACCAACCCTGCAGGCCCTCCTCGAGAGGGAAGATACAGATAACAATATGCAGATTACCATAGAGGACGCTGGTCCCAAAGTTCTTCACGTTGGTACAGCGGCATCCTCTGGTTTTAGGAAATCAGATCTGAGAGGGACCTACATGCTCTCCAACCTACTTCAAGAGCTTACGATAGCAAAGGACTACGGTAGAAAACAAATAGTCCTCGACGAACAACGCCTGAATGAGAATCCCGTGAATCGACTTTCCCGTTTAATCCAAAACTCGTTCTGGAAAGCTTTGACCCGCCGAATTGACGGTTCTAATATCGAAATCGTGGGAAGAGATCCTAAGGACTGGACCGACGACCCAAGACCACGCATTTATGTCCCAGCCGGTGCCCCCGAGCAGTATGAATACTATAATAAAATTGCTGAATCCCAACCTGAGCTCCGGTTGGACGTCCAGCTCCTCCCGAGTGGAGAAATCACCCCTGAATATGTGAGAGACCTGAACAGTAAGCCTGGGTTGTTAGCACTGGCCATGGAAGAATATGTGGATCCAGATACAGGAGAGAAGGACCTTCGAGGGGTCCCATACATTGTCCCCGGTGGACGCTTCAATGAGCTATACGGTTGGGACAGTTACATGGAGTCCCTAGGTTTACTGGTCACGGAGCATGTCGAACTAGCCAGAGACATGGTCGTCAACTTTTGCTTTTGTATCAAGCATTATGGGAAGATCCTTAACGCTAACAGATCATATTACCTATGCCGCTCCCAGCCTCCATTCCTGACTGATATGGCACTGAGAGTGTATGATCGAATCAAATCGCAGCCTGGAGCAACGGACTTTCTCAGGGAAGCCATTTTGGCAGCCATTAAGGAATATCACAGTGTTTGGGTGTCAGAACCACGACTTGATCCGAAGACAGGATTGTCCAGATACCGGCCTTCTGGCATTGGGGTACCACCTGAGACGGAGCCAACCCACTTTTATCATATACTCCTACCTCATGCAAAAAAGCACGGAGTTACATTTGATGAGTTTGTCAAGGCGTACAACAGTGGTGAAATTAAATGCGCTGAGCTAGACGAATATTTTTTGCATGACCGAGCAGTAAGAGAATCGGGCCATGACACATCCTATCGACTTGAAAATGTGTGCGCCAATCTTGCAACAATCGACTTGAACTGCCTACTATACAAGTACGAGATGGACATTGCACGTGTTCTGCGTGATCATTTTAAAGACAAACTGTACATTCCCCCTGAATTCCGAACCCCCGAAACGGAATCCAGGGAGTATGAAAGTTCATCCTTATGGGATCGTCGTGCAAGGAGAAGAAGGGCAGCAATTGATAAGTACATGTGGAATGAAGAAAAGGGGATGTACTTTGACTATGATACCGTCAAGGAACAGATCACTAGTTACGAGAGTGCCACGACATTTTGGTCAATGTGGGCAGGTGTCGCGAACCCACGACAAGCTGCCGCCCTTGTTAGCAAGGCTTTACCAAAGTTCCAAGCTTATGGCGGCCTTGTGTCAGGCACTGAGGAATCTAGGGGTAAGGTTGGTATTGATCGGCCAAACCGCCAATGGGATTACCCCTATGGATGGGCACCGCAGCAAATACTCGCGTGGACTGGGCTTATGCGATATGGTTACCAAGAAGAGGCCGAAGAATTGGCGTATAAATGGTTGTTTATGGTTACAAAGGCCTTTGTTGACTTTAACGGCACCGTCGTTGAAAAATACGATGTTACTCGTCCTATCGACCCTCACAAAGTCGATGCAGAGTACGGAAATCAAGGTATTGATTTCAAAGGGGTATCGAGGGAAGGGTGAGTAACAATATCTAGAAAAAAAATCGTGTCGGGTAATTTGTCTGACAGTTTTCTACTTTAGTTTCGGATGGGTCAATGCGAGCTACGTGTATGGACTTCAATTTTTGAATGCCCATATGAGACGAGCCTTGGGCGCATGTACTCCTTACCAAACGTTCAAGGAAGCGACCACTGCCGTGAACTTCTAGGGATATCGTTCCACCGGCCTGGAGCACTAGATGAAAAAGATGTGGTTGTTACTTTCCTGTTTCAGATGTTATGCTTCCAGCTCTGTTACTGGGGCTAATTAGGATGACCACATCAAGAGCAGGGAAGCTGGATATTCAACATGAATTCCACTCCTTTTCACTCTGGAAAATATTTTCCCTTTTTTTACGTATTTGTATTTTGGGACATTGTTTTCTTGTGTATGAAATTCCCGACTTCTATTCAACACCGTCTATTCCGTAGTTTTGAAATCTTTTGGGACCAAGTGACCTGTCTGCAAATATTTCCACAGTCTCAGCAAGCATTGAGCTACCACTTGCCAGCTGGATATCCCTAATACACTACCAGCCAGTCCGGATACCAATTTCGAAGGTCCAACGGAAGACACCCGCGACTGACGAACAACTGGCTGCTGTACTAGTACCAAAGCCACCAACGCACCAGCCGAGGCATACCCATATTCCCCAGCCATCTTATCAGATCCGTCTCGTCTCTTGTGTCACCTCCGGACTCTAGTTATTCGGCCAGCTTCCGCCGGGGATTTTCCACTGGTCAGGTGACGCGCCTTTCATGTGAGTAGCGCGCGTTGATTGGCTGCTCGGATGCTGGCCGAACTCACATGCGAACTCGTTGAACGTCATCTCCCTTTATTCAAGGCATTTACATAGCAGATTCAGAGCCCAATGCTCACGCAATACTTTGGATAAGTAACTATATCTAGCAGAAGCCAACAGGCTGTGTCTCCCCAGGTGAACTGGCGGAAGTTTCTCCCGATCATCAGATTTTCGGAAGCCTATATCCGCACATGTTTTTTAACTCCGATGGCGCACGAGAAATATGGATATTCCACGAGCAGTCTGGAATTTCCACTACTCTTAAATGCCGAGTGGGCCAACTCGATGTTTCCTCCTTAGCTCCAAGGCCGCCCATGCTTTTCGGACCCTGGCCGTTGTTGATGGGAAGGCGTCGAAGCTCTCCTATTGACGTTTATGCCTCGGCGGAACTGGATACTCTGACACTAACTGGAGACACCTTGAGGCCTTTCTTTGATTGACTCACAAGGCAAATGAAGATAAAATAAAACGATGCACCCACCCGGGTCAGCTTGACTCTCTTCCTTCCCTTCTTTGACTCATAATCAATTTTCGGAAGATCTTGTACGTCTGCACACCTAATTTGCTATTGAACCTATCCATCTATCTCACTGCCATAATATTTGGGCGGTTTTCTATAGCCTTTCAACATGTCATTCGTTGAACAAGAGGAACAGAAGTTCCTGCAAGAGGTTGAACAAGTCAAGAACTGGTGGAAAGATTCAAGATGGCGATACACCAAACGTCCATTCACCGCAGAGCAAATTGTTGCCAAAAGGGGTACCTTGACAATTGATTACCCATCAAATGCACAGAGCAAAAAGTTGTGGAAGATCCTGGAGGGTAGATTTGCTGTATGAGATCCATATTTCATATTTACTAGTCAACCCTGCTAACTGTTGCATCTCATGAAGAACAAAGATGCTAGTTTTACTTATGGTTGCCTGGAACCAACCATGCTCACCCAGATGGTGAAATATCTAGACACTGTCTATGTTTCTGGTTGGCAGAGCTCATCAACTGCCTCCTCTACTGATGAGCCTTCTCCCGACCTTGCTGACTACCCTATGGTAAGTACCATTTCAAATACCAATGCTCAAGGGTCTAGGCTTATACACTATTATTTAAAAACAGAATACTGTGCCGAACAAGGTCAATCAGCTTTTCCTGGCTCAACTGTTCCACGACAGAAAACAAAGAGAGGAACGTCTCCGTGCCCCCAAGGAACAGCGCAACAGCCTACCGAACATTGATTATCTCCGTCCGATTATTGCTGACGCAGACACTGGCCATGGTGGTCTGACCGCTGTCATGAAGCTCACAAAACTATTTATTGAGCGTGGGGCTGCTGGAATCCATATTGAGGATCAAGCCCCTGGTACGAAGAAGTGCGGACATATGGCTGGGAAGGTTCTTGTTCCAATCAGTGAGCATATCAACCGACTTGTAGCCATCCGAGCTCAAGCTGATATCATGGGTACGTTACGAGTTTCAAGTGATTTGTTACAATATCTAAATCCGTTGCTAATGTGAATGGTAGGGACTGACCTTCTGGCTATCGCGCGAACTGACTCCGAGGCGGCAACCCTAATTACTAGCACTATTGATCCCCGGGATCATGCTTTCATTGTTGGATCCACCAACTCTAGCATTGAGCCTCTTAATGATCTGATGGTTGCTGCAGAGCAAGCGGGCAAGAACGGTGCCGAGCTTCAGCAGATTGAGGACGAGTGGACCAGCAAGGCCGGGTTGAAACGTTTCCAAGACGCAGCCATTGACCAAATAAATGCTACTCCCTCCATCTCTAACAAAAAGGCTGCTATTGAAAAATTCCTTGCTGATATCAAGGGAAAGAGCAATTCTGAAGCCCGCGCTATCGCCAAACAGTTGACTGGTTCTGACATCTACTGGAATTGGGATTCGCCACGAACTAGAGAGGGATTTTACAGATACCAAGGTGGATGCGAGTGTGCCATTAACCGCGCCGTTGCATATGGCCCATTCGCTGATCTCATTTGGATGGAGAGCAAACTTCCTGATTATGCGCAAGCCAAAGAATTCGCCGAAGGTGTACATGCTGTCTGGCCTGAGCAGAAACTGGCATACAACCTCTCGCCTTCATTCAACTGGAAGACAGCTATGGCCCGCGACGAGCAAGAGACTTATATCCATCGTCTGGGAGAGCTTGGCTACAGCTGGCAGTTCATTACCCTTGCTGGTTTACACACAACTGCCCTGATATCTGACCAATTTTCCAAGGCATACGCTAAGCAGGGGATGCGTGCATACGGAGAGATGGTTCAGGAACCGGAGATGGACAACAAGGTCGACGTCGTCACCCACCAGAAATGGAGTGGCGCAAATTACGTGGATGAACTATTAAAGATGGTTACTGGTGGCATCAGTAGCACTAGTGCCATGGGTAAGGGCGTTACTGAGGAGCAGTTCAAGTAGAATAAATCTCCTTTCTTGGCCTGTTTGATATAGATAGAGATACTTGTATAATGATCACCTTTTATTTTGTCTATTTATTCATTCACCCGCTTATTAGGCCCCTTCTTGAGTTCCTCAGCTTTTTATCCTCCAGGGCACGATGCAAGGCTTGACGAGCCGGGGGGTTAAGAATGCGAAAACGGCGTTAGTGGATCTGGTGGTTGCAGGGATATAATGCATGAGGTTCCTACATGCCTCGAGTTCCAATTCGGAAACATCGCAGCATTAACCTATCTCATAGCAACCAATTCTATGATGTTAGAAATGCAAACAAATTTTCTTTGAATTAGATGAATTACTGTGGGTAAGTGCGATTCTCTACAGTGGAATGAAATCTGCCTCGAAGGCATCGAACTGCAAGCTGCATATCCTACCTCCCTAGTGACAACGTTAGTATATTGAACTCTGCAGCTTACTCAAGCCTGCTCCGAACGGAACTAGCCAGATTGATGGTGTTAAGCTCTATATTTCCATAGTTTTCTATTTTCTTAAGCCATTTTTGGAAATTGGCTGCAATTTTCCAAGTGGTTGTTGTCGTAGCAATGTTTCAGCCCGAAAATCAAGCAGACAGCGCGTGGGTTGGTATTTGCAGCGGCAACTAGAATCTGGTCAGTATCTCAGGACGTCGCACAACACTAGTCTAACGTTCCGGCACCTGAATATTATTTAGGGGGAACGGTGGATTTTGATCTTCCATTCCTATCTATGGACGGAGTTCGGTTTTCAACTCCCCCAATCATTCGGCGTAGCACCACGCCTCGCTGATGGAGGTTGCTGTCAAACATAATTCTTCCTCCATGTCAACGCCACTCAGACTGACATGGGTAGTTCCCCATACAATATCCCCGCACGGTGCTTGTTGTGCTTCTATAGAAACATCGGACGTTGTCAATTATCATCCAAAGATACGGATAAAGAGCGGTTTTGGGGGAAACAAACGGAATTTAGTTATTTATTACTTGAGCCGTTGGGTTGGTCTTCCGTTACTTATCTGGCGATAAGCCCAGCACAGCTAGGCCCTGTACTGCCTGTTCCATGTTAGAGTCCAGGATCAATAGGTATTTATGGAGGTTGAATAGTTCCTCCTCCAATGGCTTGCGAAACATGTGAGATACCACATACATGATGTAGGCTGTAGGATGTAGGTTGTACGATGTCCAAAATACACCAGGGCTGCGGCGAGAAAAGAGATTGCTGAGCCTTGCAACAAGCAAGGGTTCATCTGGAACCAAAAAAAAAAAGGATGAAAATATAAAAAATAAAAATAAGGTTAGTTAAATCACGAGTATTCTGCCAAGACTTAGCTCGTTTATTTTGTTAACTCGTTAACTAGTTGGTGATATAATTAGTAACGATGAACTAGTTAGTAAACAGCCAAACAATACGAAGCAGAATTGGAATACTTTTAAGAGAGATGGCCCAAAATGCAGGCATACCAGCCATGATTTAGAAATGTCAAGTAGTATGCTAAGTAAAAACGCCTTTGAATGTCGCATGTCCCTGTATAACTCCATAGACGTAGAAGTGGCGCTCCTTCAAAGGTATGGGAAAGAAATAAAATGAAAACATTCAGGCGAAGTGAAGTGCTCCTCTATATATGCATAGAATGGAAGTAGAATGTAAAAGTATACAAAACCCGAAGATGCCAATCAGAGATACCCAAAGACATTTCAAAAAAAAAAAAAAAAAAAAAAAAAAAAAAAAAAAAAAAAAAAAATCAATATATGTTCATGAAGAGAAGTCGTTAAAGGCGTAAAAAATCAATGGGTGGAAAAGAGGCGTGAAAAGAATATAAGAAGTAGAATAGAGATGAAGAAGAAAAGTGCGGGAAAGTCTCAAGGAAGCATAGAATCAAAGCAAGCCACAACCCAACAAGGTACATCCCAACAAAGAGATGGAAATTGGAGAGGGGAAAAATAAACAAATCCCGGCACCGGAGGGGAAAAGAAGATGCACTGAGTCTTCATCCAAAGGACCCATGCAAGGAATTGAATATATAAAAATAATATAAACCCATCATTTTATCAAGGTGTATAAGATGAGATGAAGTTGGCCTTGCGTGGAGGGAGAGGAATTAAGGTAGTCAGCGCTCCAATAAGTTTGGAATAGAAACGGAAAATGGATGAAGGATAAGGTCTGAGCTAATAGTATACTATCATTCAGCCAATATGACTTGGGTCGGAAGTAGGTTTTCTGGCAAGTGAAAGAGGCCGTTGGGTATCTTAGAATAGAGTTAAGGAAGAAATCTAGGAATTTTTGAGCCAAATTCGCCCCGCGAGCGAAATCAACTACACCCAATCAACTATTGGCTGGATTGATTCCGAGGGTGGGAGCAAGTTTACATCGCAAGGATAGCCATGCGCTTCAGGCCAGGTCATAGGGAGATTGCACTACAGGTCTGTTAGTAAAATTTATAGATGATAATTTCATATTTTGGATGGGAAAAGAGGTATCACCTACTGTGCGTGTGCTATCATCATCGCCTGGGAGGGTAACCAGTGGTGAAGCTTGTGCTATTGTAGAATCGACCGCTTGAAAACTGCCGAAACTCGAGTCATAGGGCAATGAGTTTCCCATAATAGTTGGATCGACCATGGGCTCATGAAAGATACCGATACCTGTAATGTGCGATGTGCTGAACGGGAAATGGGCCCCATGACTGCTATCGGAAGAAGGAGATCGAGAACACTCCGGAGAAGAGAAGAGGCTTGACTCGTCGCCTGTAGAATATGGGACGCTGGAGTATCCAATAGATGGGTCGGATGCCCTTCTAAAGCTAGTCCAGTATGGTGGTGAAAGAAGTTGGGTGTTCAAGTATGGAGAATGCGCGGCTTGAAGTGAGTGTAATTCGGGAGTGACTGGGGAAATTTGAACGGAACTTGGGACGGAATGAGGCACCGGAACGGAAGGAGAGGACATTGGTATAGCATCGGAGGCATCAGAGATTTGGCTGATCCGTCTTTTGTGACCGATGGTTGGCTTAGTGGAAAGGGCATCTTGTTCACTGTCCAGGCTGATGTTAACATCTTTTTCTCCACTATCAACTCGGTGTGGAATCATACTGTTTCTCCATGTGACGTGAGAGAAGGTCGGATCGGTGGAAGCCTTTCCCACATCCATTGATGGTACAGACGAAAGTTGCCTGTGGGTTATGGTTCAACTCATGCCGGCTATAAACGCGAAGAATCTTAGTATTAAGCTCTTGAGCGGTTTGCGCATAGGCTCCGTATAGGTAAAGAGGGCGGGAGAGATATACCGTCTATGTTCGGCTCTTGTGAATACCTGAAAGGAAAGAAAAGAAAGAGTATTAATAAGGAAAGGTCTAGAAAGAAAGGAGCAAGGAAACATCTTGCACTATTTTGCACCTTACCTTTGAACAGCCAGGAAACTGGCAGGCATGGACTCTTTTGCCCTTCTTTGCTTTGCTCACTCGATGTGTAGCAGGAGTGTATGTAACAGGCATGCTGACATTGACATTGTCTCGGCGCTGGGATTTGGGGGCGCATTTGCGGATTGGTATGGTAGAGGACATGCCGACAGTCCCCTCCGAGTGACTTCGATAAAGTTTCATAGGGGTAGGGCGGTGCACACTGAGATTTGGCGAGCAATAACCAATGAAGGGAGTGCTATCAACCGGAGAGACCATTGTGGGAGTAAGTAGAGGAGTGTGCGGCGTGAGTGGCATGGTCAGCGGCGTCAAGGCGGGGACTGAGCAAGGGACCGCTTCGGTATATGGACTGGACCACGCCAAAGCAGGATCCATGGTAGCTGCCGTTGTTGGAGAGTCCATCGTTCAAAAGAAGGGAGTATCAAAATGAAGAAGAGTCGGCGGCGAAGAGATGTCAAGCATTTAAAAAGCAAGAAGCTTGAGGATGGCAGCGGCTGTGATGATTGAGACCCGAGGTAGGATGGCTGTAGGGGAGTGAAGAATCCGTTGAAGTCTGCAGGAGCCATGACGAACTAAATAAAAGAGACCTGAGGGTCCCTATTATATATCCAGATGCAGTCAAGGTGCGCACGAACGAGTATGTCTCTCTGTGGTTTCGCGTCTGCTCTGCGTTAGATGTCGATTCTCAGGATGCAAGGTAAAGTTGCAAATAATACCCCAGTCGGACCTAAAACCTTAGCGTCAGAAAAAAGCAAAATGATGGTTAAGACAATCTTGAAAAAGAAAGAAATGTGAGCAAATGAGCCAAGGTGGATCAAAAATAGAAGCTAAGTACACAAATTAACCCGTGATGGGTGGGCAGTGTGGCTGCTGGCGCTGTGACGGCCAGGAAAGATGCAGGCGCCGGGGTCAGGGGTTGATGCATACTCGCGCTGACCTTTTCGCCTCTCTTCTCCCCTTCCACCCTTCTTTACCTGGCTTGTCGCAGCTGTGTGAGCGTGTACGTACAGAACTAAATCGATCTTGAAACACTCATCACAGGCGCTGGCGGCTGGGACTGTTATCCTAGGCCCTTCACTGGCGGGCAGTTATGCAGGGCAGCGCCCCGATGCGCTGTTCCCTGGCCGTAGAGCGGCCTTCGAGGGTGGAGCATAAAGTCCAGAGTAAGGACACCTCTTAGTGCTCTCGAGTGATAGCCATGAGGGTCGGCGGCTAAGTGCACCATTGTCCTATTCTAAGAACCAGAACTGCCATGGTAGATGATATCACCGCTGTCAACGTCGTCGTCGTTGTCGCCAAAACGTTTGACGTTGAAGAGTGTAAGGCAAAAGCCGGCTGCTTACTCATTCATTTATCACGTGATGGGTAAGGGTCGGGTTAATTTCCAAATTCTCGCGAGGTTGTTATGTTCAGCATCCGACACCGCTACGTCTTCGCGGCATCGCCATGGAGCATAGAGGGCAAGATGAAGAGCTTGCAGTCTCTGTATCGGGTCTAAACGCCCGGCGTCATGCAGACAAAGACATCTCGCTGGCAAGTTTCACATCCAGGTACCTGCTCAATCGTGCCCATCACAACCTGATCAACCAACATTTAACCCAGCATTCCGGGTGGTCGGTACGCCGCCCTTCTTCATAACATCCGCCCAGTCCCGTCTACCAATGAGAACCAGCCTTGTATTCTAAATCAGGAACAAAAATAACCCAAGGAGCAAAACAAAATAAAAGAAAATGACGGCTAATTAGGCCGCTCATCTAAAAACTTAGTTGGATTATTCGGGACTCTGAAACTAAGAATAACAACATGCAGCCGACTAAGGCACCTGCAGGATCCCGAGCAAGCGGACAGCCAGAAGAAACCCCAGGTTTGCCGCCGAAATCTGCAGCCAATTTCACACTCGCTCTCATGTACAAAATCTTCCCCAACTTCCAAGTACCCAACCGCCAGGTCGCCGTGTTTCATCCATTCTCATATAACCAAGTTTTGTGTCACTAGCCGCCCATCAATCAAGCAGCGGTTGATCTTTCTCCCCAGGAGAGGCCTTAGGTAGGCCACAGCATCCACTTTTCTTCTTTTCTTCTTTTCTTTTTCCCTCCCTCTCACCTCTTGTCGCCGATAGTTCCCTCCACTATCGGCCTGTCCGCCCCAACACGCACGAACAAACCAACCATCAAATTTGAAATAGTGGCTTCAGCTTATGATCGGCTGCTATATCCGTGAAGGAGAACCGCCTTTTCAGAACCTATATTAGTATTATCTAGCTTTACACCTGCCAACCGCAAATGCATCACTCTACTCCTCCTACTGAAAGTTTCGTGTTAATTAATGCATGTATTCAGCTACCGTTTGCGAGAACTGGCCACGGCCAGCCATCACGCTTGGGCTTTCTAGAGCCTGCAAATCCTTCATCATACGCATACAGCTGTCAGAGCTAACTAGGTATGCGGAACTCGATTCTATGCTCCACGCTTGTCTCAGCAGGGGCGTTGCGGGGCCGCTGCATGCCAACCACCCTATGCCTGCGCTATCTCCTAACTGACATACTCTATAGTTATTGTTGCTCTACATAGAATATCATAGAAGCCGAAGAGCGAGGTGAAGTATAACTGTAAATATTTACTAAGGTGACAGAGCATGCAAGTTGAAGTTGTCTGCTCGATCTGGTGAACTTGACAATGAAACTGATGAATGGTCTTGAGCTATAGTGATATTTAGTTCCCGTTGAGTTAAGTTTTCCCCTTCGATTGATCATTCTCCAGCGTCGCTTACTACACCATATGCCTCGAGATTCCAGGATCGAGGTCGTTTCATGTTTATAGAGGACGAAGGACAGGCCAAGGCCAAACACAGTACATACATATCGGCCAGGAAATTCTAGTCATGCATGAGCTGTGCTCCACCCTAGTGCATACTTTCCACCCCAACGTACCATCGTATCGTTTATGTATGTTTCGGAGTCCCTACTCTCCCTCTCCCCATCACTTATCCATATTATACTCTAAAATCAGAGTCAGCAAGCACTCCAGGTGCGGCCCCAATCTATGTATATATCCTTGAAATTCACGGTAGGATTGCTGCGCAAAAACATGGAGTATGGCTACTGCCAGCCGTACGGTTTCACAACAGAATGGAAAGCTCACCTGGTTAACCGGTCAACATAGCCTCCTGTTCGCACTTTCCTTTGCTGTTTGTTTACTCTGGCCATCAAATGTGGGTAAGTTAACCTAAATTAACTTTGCTAATAATAAACAGCCGCTAAGCCAAAAGCAGCCGCGCAGAAAGAAGGTTTGATTAGATAAGTCCCATAAGTTCGATAAAAATAGTAACTTAATCTGCTACTGAATGCATGCCAAGCTGGATTAATACGACTAATTAGCACTATTAATAAATAAAACTAATTAGCCTGCTTTACTAATGCATCCTCCTCCTTTTTTGCAAAACGCTGAGGAAAAATCGACTTCGAGTAGGGTCAGACAAGGGCAATCCTCCTCGCGCCGAGAGTCAAGACCGGCCCTGTGCTCGCCAGGGCTGATTCACTTCCCTGCCATGCACCGGCGGTTGATGCAGACAGGCATTTCAGGCTGTAAAAAATCCCCGTCCAATCACAGCCGCGAGATGCGGAGTCTTAACTGTTGGTTTTGCCCTTCTCCTCCAATGGTCTACTCCCCTGCTATCTTTTCCTATTGAACATTTGAAGGCAAAAGCTGCCAGTTGGCCATTACCAGATTACAAACCTCTGATATCCCATGTCATTCTGCCGTGCTTTTCAAAAGCCTGTCTTCTCCTTCTTTCGCCAGTACAAGAGCGAATCGGGAGAATGAACTGGTCATTTTAATTAGGAGTCCTTCTATCTATCCCTACTATTTCGGATGCCATCCCTCGCAACATGAATATCTTATTTCCCCCATCAGGCCGGTTTTGATTTCCTTCATGTGTTGGGTAGCGAGGTGATCCTGCAGCTAGGGGAAAGCACCTCGACAAACATCCATCCTACCTACTTCACTGCTATTTCCTTGTTATCCGGAAGGTGCCTTCCTCTCCCCCCCTTTACTCTCTTCTTCCAGCCCATGGAAGCATATCGAAGCTGAAGATAGCCTGGCTAGATCGTCGTATTAGTAACATGACGCAGTAGATCCTTCCAAAATGCTGCTCTGGCACTTTCCGCGCCTTGTGTGAAAATTCTGCTCTTATTCTACTGAAAGTACATAATCAGCCTCTTGTTTCATTAAGCTGCAAGGGGTAGATAAGGCTGTTGTACAGTCCGGTTTGCAGCCTCTACAGTACACAGCTTAGAAATATCTAGCAGCCGGTTAATATTTCGGAATATGTTCCCTAGACAACTAATGATAATTTGGGATATCTTAAGACACATTAGTAAGAGACGATAGTAAGCATGCATATTCAACAGCTCGAACCCACCCTGTAAAATTTCCAACACAATGTGCCTCCTGGCTGATTAAATGAATGCGTTTGACTCAAGACCATGTTTGGGGTTTAGAATAATTGACTGTACGGGAGTTAAAATCTAGTATATAATGATTGAAAATGAATTTCTACCTAAGTCTATAGTTACTATGAAAGGGGTGCTGTTGATGTTAGGCTATGCTTTAGTGGTGATCAAAGCATTCCTGGTGGTGTTTCATCAAAACTCTAAATTTCGGACCAACACTACCTATGACGATATGTTTGATCAACAGATGGTGGTATAGATCGCAGCACTGACGACCGGCAGTCATACATTTGACGTTCGAGGTCTGATAGTGATGCGAAAATTACTTGAAGTTCACTCTAAGCGTCAGGAACAGGAATCCTCAGAGTTAAAAGACAATGCGTGATAAGGTTGAGTGCAGGAAACAGCATCGGTGATAGAAAGGAGCTTTGTTTGAGGCACAGCCTACAGAAACCACAAGGCTGCGAACAAGAGATAATGTCATGGTTCATGTGATTATATACGTGCAACAGTATGGTGTGCCGACAGGGAATGCTTGCCAAGACATCTACCGTATATGTATTTGCTTGTGGTAACAATCAGTCACGATTCCTTTCAACATTGCTTGGAACAATCCCAGAACACCATCCGCATCGACTTCGCACGGCGCCTGAGGTTTCTTGTTTCAAGTATGTTGCGTTTTCCCGGTCATCGTCACGTTCCTCGACACTAGCCCCTACACGGACTCTCTTCTTGACTTTTTGCTTGACCACACCCCCGATTCCCTCGATCTCTTGCCGGAGGTAGCCTGGTTCCTCATCATCCCGGCCATCCGAATGCGAAAACGAGCTAGAATGACGAAGATGCTCGAGGGAGCTGTCATTCGAACTATCAGAACGGGAAAACTCCGAAACCCGGTCTCCGACTTCACAGTCCACTTCTACCTCAATGTACTCGGCGGCAAGACACCTTTGCTCAAGGCCACACTGCACACCCTGGCCGCAGTCTCCATACCCGACCCAGTGACCACCTCCGCCGAGAAATTCATTGTACCTGGTGCGCCATGACCAGACACGTTGGTAGGTGACATCTTCGGCCCTCAAGTGTTGGCCACAGGGACGGCAGTACCAAGAATTGGTATCACAGGTGCATATATGCAGGCCGGAAGTTTGTCCATTTGTGGCCATCCCATTTTTATGGTTACTTAAAGGTGCTTCGATGCAGGCTGGGCAAATCCGCCGCAAACGGTTTTTTAAGTTTGCTAATGAAGGAGGTTTGACCGTGCAGTTCTAAAAACAAAAACGACAAGAATGTTAATGAGGACTCAGTAGGTGAATACAGGAGCTGTATAAAGAGAGACGAGCAGCCGTACCCTACAAACATATTCGTCGCAACGCTGGCATTTGTCAACCATATCTCTGGCGCAACGTCCAGATTTCCCCCAAGTAAGACTGCCGTTCCGGGTAGGAGGCCGACTACCCCATTGGACATTAGATGACCTTGAGCGAGACTGAATTATTATGTCGTCAAGGACCTCGTTCCTACAGCGTAGGGTTTCCTTGACGAGCTGATTTCGAAAGATAAGGAGCGTAGAGTGGACCTGACGACATGTCATGGATAATGAATGTAGAGTAGTTAGGTCCACACACCGAGCGAGCATGGTCACTATCCTGTAAATAAGAACGTAAAGACAAGCAAGGTATGATGGTCAACAATCTTGAACAAGAAATTGCCAGATACCACAGCATTCAAAAAAGGAAGAAATATATAGAGAGAATCAACATATTTCATCCTCAACAACAACAACAGCGGCAAAAGGTGTGATGTTTTTGCGTACGGGTAGCAGCTTAATGCCATAGATATAATGCCATTCAGGCTCGAAGGATCCATATCCCTCTCGGGTCCAGTTTTATCAACTATCTCCGTCCTGGTGGAATCGCCAGCTCGCAGTTGGGGCAAGGATGCGGCGAGCATGAATTGACTATCCTTGGTGAATGACGGCGGGGGTATGTTCCCTGACTCGAAGGAGCCGATAGCAGGTTTGCTCGGAGACGCATCTTCGAGCGAATGGTCTATGAACACCACCATGGTTGTGCCATGCAGATAACCCCCCTAATATGAGCGGAGCGGACCGTGAGAAAACTGTGGCTAGTTATCCAGTGGAATAGGTATCTGGATAGCCGGGGTTAATGCACAAGCGAAGAACTTGTTATTAAAATCTAAGACAAGACATAAAAGAGGACAAGGAGAAAAGAAGAGAGGAAAGGGACAGTCACTAAAGAAACATGCTGCCAGGTCACTTCACAGCTCGCAAGCACGACGAAGACCAAGCAAGTCCAAATAGTTTCACTCGAAGTTGACGTGCGGCTAATGCTAATATAATCGGTTAAAATCATAGGGCCGTCTGCGGGTTCTTCTACCCACTCACTCTCTCGTCCTTTCTAGTAATTCCAACTGCGAGGGTCAGGTGACGTTTATGTAATCAACAGACCCCGCCGGGGCCCGACCGCCCGAGCTTAAAGCGGCATTTAGTAATTCCGCTTTCCGATAGACCAATGGAAAAATTGGAAAGAGATCTCGTCCAATGGAAACTGAGCTCTAGGTTCCTGCCCAAGAATATTCCTATGGTTGATAGGAGGAAGCCAGGCCCGTATTTATGGTGTACAAGCTTTACAATCGCTGGCTTTGTGGATATTTCTATCCCCCTCAACCTCCCGATTCCAGTTGCTCCGTAAAAGAAGCGGCTTTCAAGGAGGATGGATAACCAAGTTATGTTTCCGTCGATGCCCTACTTCTGCTGCCTCCGGCTTTTGTCATGCTGGTTACGATCCACTCCTGCTCTCGTTCTCCAATATTCTTCTCGGGTCTCGAATTGGGATCGTCCTCGGTCCACTCGTATTTGAAATTCGCTGGACAGAGACGACAAAAACAATACTACGATGCAGTCGTCAAGCGAAGCGCAGGGTCCCGATATTCTATTTGGGAGCTCCCAAATTTGAGGCAAACTTCTGCTGGGATGGTATAGATTATCTCAGCCTGTCAATCGCACAGCTACCTATCCCAGAAATCTACGTTATTGCTTCTGATTCCCCAGCTAATACTGCAGTCTCGGTAGCTTAACAAGACATGCTGGTTAGAACAGAGCTGGTTTCGCATTAATGAATTTGAGAGATGTCCAGCTCTCTACAGCGAACCAGATCCTAGGGGGTAGTCGCTTCTGCACGAAGACTGTGCATTATTGGGAACACTCGAATGTTGTATGTACGAGTTGCTTCCCTATGTGATGTATACAGAGTAGGAAATTCAAGCGGAATCTTGATTACTAGGTTGCGGACTGGAAAGAGGGAGACACATAACATTACTCCCGTACGAAGCGATGGGTGATCAAACATATGGCTTTAACGGAACATAAACTGTCTCCCGGGAGAAGAGCCTGTGTGCTTCCAGCCTTGCCCTAGGCCGAATTGCAATTATGCGGACCACTGGCCCCTCTTTTGGCATTAAGCCCACTATCTCTTGACCAGTTACAGAGTATGGCTGTACCCGTTTCTTACCCGTCTGCAACAGAGGTACGGAGTAAATAAAGCTCAGAAGATTCCATGTCTTCTGTGCTTGGGATGAACTCTTCGATTTCGAAATGCTTGACCTCACCACACTTCCGGCGGCTATCTCGCTAGTGATCGGTTGCCCACCTACTTAGGTTGGCTTCAGACAGCCTAATTCCGGCCATTGGCCTGTGCTGTGTCACATCGTTACTCGAGCTGTGAGATACCTTGCATTTGTACACCCCTAACTGCTTTCCATCCTGGCTCGTTGGGATTGAGTAAGTGCCCACAGCTGAGTAGGCCGGTTGTCTGTGAGGCATCTTCACATCATCAATTCACCTAGTAGAATAAGTAGTTAAGCTTAACTAGTTAGCTACCCCCTATACCAGGTACGTATAAACAAATAATCAAGCATGCCTTAGAGAGTTTGATATCAACCGCCCCACAGAAGGCCCAATTCTTACTTTACTCCTGCTTCCCTGCATCACACCGAGGGATCCATCCTTTCTGGGGAAACTCTCTTTTCAGCCAAGTATGCTTGTTATTTCCACGACAACCCTACAACCCTATCAATTGATGCGCATTCTCGGTTTCGACAAAATCTAGCTCACTACACACAAGCGGCGACTTGTCACTTTCGAACGGGGCTGGTGTGGTTTAAAACTCATGTATGGAGTTCAGAGTACGAAGAAGTTACGGAGTCCTGGAGCTCCGCAGTGCGAGGAAGAATCTTCCAGCAAAGTGCAACTAACTAACTAGCTCGTTAGCTAGCTCACTAGTTTACCAGGCTGCGCCAACTAGCATGACTATCCCACCGAGTAGTTACCTGGCTTCAACCACAGTGCTGGCTGATACACTAGGCTAGAGCTCGAGATGGCCTGGTTGACTACGGAATCCTCTATCGGCTTTGGGCAGGGCTGCCTATGGTTGATCATCCCTAACCACAGCACCATAGCCTTTCCCGCGATCAAGACTTCCAGGGTAGCTAATTGCTATCCAGCCTTGTAAAGAGCGGCTCTCCTTTGATGACCAACTTGAGGGTTCAGGCAAAAGCAAATAGTGACGGGAGGAGGAGAGAAAGAATCAATGCGCAGGTCAAAAAAGGAAAATGAAACGGAAAGGAATGAGTAATTTTGCTTTTTTTTTTTTTTTTTTTTTTTTTTTGAGCATTCGGAGCCAGAGTAACCACAAATAGCAAAGAATGCTGTATGACATGGCATGGCATGGCATGGCATGGTGGGATCCTTTACCCCCAAATACCACCACAATATATATAACTCGAAATTCTGTAAACAGTCTTGACACCACTGCTCCTGAGCACCGCTTGATCTCGCTTCAAAGCTCAGACACAGAGTACTCCTCCCAAGTGGGCGTTCCGTCTTACCAGTTGGTTCGATTGCAGCCCTATCAAGCCTCTCTTGGTTGCAATACTTGCATCACAGCTCTGACAGACATCATAAGCCATGGCATCGATAGGGAGTTTGAGTGTCTCCGACCTCATCAACCACACCATCCCCTATCAAATTACTGCCCTATCTATTGGTCTCTTGGTAGTTCTTATCTTGCTTATCGACCATGCGGACATTCTCCTGCGTTCCTGGCATGTCAGGGGCCTCTACTGTGTTACTAGCCAGACCCTTTTCAAGACTCGGTTTAGGAAGAAGCTGAGTGGCGCCGAGTTAGAAAATGCCCTTCAATACGCATACGATAATGTAGGTTGACCCTTCCCAGGTGTACAAGAGTGGCACCGCAGTCGGCAATGCTCGACTAGATATTGTTACTGACTATCTTTCTTTGAACAGTATACCAAGCAAGGGAAGCCGTTTGCAACCAAAGCAGACCTTGAAAGTTGGATCATACTCCTTCCGTCGAAAGCGATGAAGGAATGGTGTAATTTGCCTTACAGCCATTTGAACTTCACGAGATATCTCCAGGATGTAAGTTATCTCCTAAACTACCTTTTTGACTTGTTCGTCAAATAATCGGGCTAATTTATCAATACTTTGTAGGTGGCTGCCATGGGGTATCATACACAGGTAGATTGCCAAACTCACCTTCGCACTGTCATGGCGTACAATCAGAAAAAACATTTTGGTTAGCCTTCATTAAACACTCCCTGCTGAAACATACGTTCAATCGATAGGCTAACCTCTGTTCTTCTCACAAATAGAAATGATTCAGCGATATATGGCCGCGGACACCGAAGAGTTTCTCCCTTCATTGTTAGGAAATCCAAATCACAAGGGTATCGCTTGCTACCCACCCCCTTTACCCATTGCCTGGAACATTAGCGGATGATCTAATAAGTTCTTTGTAGAGTGGACCGATTTCAACTTAATGGGGACGGTGTCTCCCCTCCTGATGCTCTTTTCTACATCTCTAGTCTTAGGGCCAAAATTCTCCAGAGACCAAGAGCTCATGGCACAGATAACCTCCCACGTTATGGGTATTGAAGAAATATTGGGGGAATTTGATAAATACCCAAGGATTCTACGTCCTTTAGTATGGGGATTCTCCCCAGTATGCCGAGCATTCCGCTCCAATGCTTCGATACTAAAAGAAAAACTAATCCCTGAGATTCGGAGACGTGTAGCGTTACTCCGATCAGGCGAATCAGCAGCCGATGATCTAACCATGTTGACCGTGTTTTTGAAGCAGGCATTGAAAGACGGTCTTCTTACTAAAGAACAGTCTCCAAGTGATGATATGCAGTTCGAAAGTTTGTCCATGAAGTCTTTGTTCCACATATACGAAGTCTGGGGACCCATTGTGCCGCTCCTAATTGCTCTCCTATCCAGGATTATGGACAGTCCAGAATATGTGGAAGATCTAAGGGAAGAGGTTTCCGGGGCACTAGCTTCTGCCGATGGATGGGACTCTGACTTCCTAGCAAACACACCAAAGCTAGAAAGCTTCACTCGAGAGACACTGCGCTTGAACGTTGCAATTTCTGGTAGGTGCCTTCTCCGTCATCAGACCCTACACTCCGGCTCTGTGAGGCCGAGCTAACACCTGAGCTAAACAGTCAGTGTGTCTCGAGTGCTCCATGCGCCGCTTAAGCTCAAATCTGTGGACATAGATCTTCCAAAGGGATCATATATAGGGTTGCCGTGTAAATTCATGCATACCGATCCTGAGCTCTACCCTGATCCTCTTACCTTTGACAGGTACCGGTTCTATGATAAAGCATCGAACACAAGCACCGCACGGGCAACCACTGCCTCCGAGACCTTCCTCCCATTTGGATATGGAGCTTCACTCTGCCCTGGAAGGTTCATCGGCGTGAAGGCAGCTCAAGTTTTATTTTCAAGGTTCCTGCTGGAATATGACGTGCAGTTCCTTTCCAAGGGTCAAAAGTTCGCGCCCATGGTCCTTCTTGAGAATACATGGACCTATCCTGAGATGGATGTCATGGCGAAAGTCCGGAGACGCCAGCCCAAGTCTCCTTAAATATATATTCAGCTCGACTCTCTGTGCATATGGACAACCAGAATAGTTGTATTACTGAAACACTGTCCCGAATTACCCCCTTGGGTAGTCGATTCGTTAACTATTTAGTGGCCTAAGTTAAAATTTGTTAGTTAACATTGTTTCCAGATGGAAGTTGGAAAAGGTCACTCCATGCCTGAAGCTGTACCTATATATATGCCCATTATTTCTAGTTTTCTGTGAAATAATCCACAAATTTCTTCATGCCCCATTCTAGAAGTACGTACGCATCGGATGGTGCTATCAACCCCCCTTGGTAATACAATTGCCTGGGTCGGAACCCCTTGGTGTGACGATGGGCGATCCATCTCACCAGCACGCTCTCCGCATGAAGATGAGGAGAAAAGACGGAATCTCCATGTGGGGGTCTGAGGCAAAGAAAGCATCTTCTGGCCGGCTGGCTTGCTGTTTTGCTGCTGCGGACCCTCGAGATGGGACTTGGACGGGGCCAAAGCCGGTGCGGAGGGAGTCCCCTGGGCAGCTCGGCGATAATCTCGGCTTCTTTCCATGGGGGCTCGATTTACCCGGGTTGCTGCATAACTAACTACAGCTATTTAAGCAGACGTTCGAGGAGCTGCTGAGGCTGGACATGCTGCTGGTTACAATTGACAATTTGATTCAAGTCCGAAGAAATTACTGAATAAATACCTAGCTATGCCTGTGACTGCGAGCGATGTCCACTCTGCGTCTGCGCCCTTTACTGCGTTTCCTTGCCGCCGGAGCGTGGTCCATAGCACAAAGGGAATAGTCTCATGCACCCAACCTCTGGCTGCTGAAGCTGGCCAGAGGATCCTGAAGCTAGGTGGTAATGCTGCTGTACGTACACTTACCGAGTTATCCGTGTTGTGTGTTTCTCTACGTACTGATGGACCTCTCTGATCTCAGGATGCGGCGGTTGCTGTGGGTGAGTGGGATGACAACAGCTATGGCCCCTCCATAAGACCTGCAACAGGCCACATTACATGCCGCAGAACTAACGGAACAGTGTTACAGCGGCCGCGCTGAATGTGACGGAACCACACTCTACCGGTATCGGTGGTGACATGTTCTGTCTGTTCTACAACGCCAAAACAAAGAAAGTGCATGCGTTGAATGGCTCTGGACGCATGCCGGCAGGTGCTTCCCTGGACCGGGTGCGTCAGGCGTTGGGAGACGACAGTTTGACACAACTACCAAAGCTGAGCGTTCATGCTGTTACGGTGCCAGGAACCGCTGCCGGGTGGGTGGACACAGTGGAAAAGTTCGGGAGTGGGAGGGTCACCCTTGAGCAGATCCTCACGCCGGCTATTGAACTGGGAGAAGAAGGGTTCCCTGTGGCTGAGCTGGCATCTTTGTTCGTAAGTGTGTTCCCAGTATATGATATGATGGAGTGTATATACTAATAGCGAATGCAGTGGAAAGGGTCTGAAGGCAAAATCCGCAAAGGAAGCCCCAACTTCAAAGAGCTTCTCAGAGAAGATAGCCAGGCGGAAGG